>NC_063210.1:19886992-19891992 GCF_017589495.1 Alosa alosa | reverse complement strand
AGTCGGTTTCCAACATCAAACGTTTAAAATGGTCTGTGAAGAAAAAGCGAGAAAAAGGCTTAATGCGCACGGGGCTACCGAATGGCATTTTATCATTTATTGCAGGGATTTGTTACGGAGACGGCACGTAATTGACGCTGTATTGTATTTCCTACCTGCTCGGCGCGCAATGCCCATAGGTTATTCGCTTTGTGCTTGGCTGCTACCGCAGGGGGGCGAGAGAGGCCCCTGTCGGGGCTGAGGCGAGACCACCTCCCCACGGTAGCCCCTCGTCTACATTTTACCAGCTGCCTGTCAACCCACTAGTTGACGGCAAAAGCAGAATATGGAGCCGATCTTGGGAAGTCAGCAGTCCTCCGAATCCACTCCAGCACTATAGGCCTATATCCAATTCTACCCGGTCTAACTTGGAATACAGGCTGCCTTCAGCTTTCGCGAGTGTTAATGTTACTTCTAACCAGCTGTTAGGTGAACTTCTCAGACTATAGAGACAAGTTAGTGCGATAATCTACGTGTCTCAAACAATCTGTTAAAATAATCCACGTCACAATGTCACTCTGTAAGATGCCAGCGGATTCAAAATGGCGAGTTTGTAACCGCCCAACATTACCTGGTCTACTTCAATTAATTTAAAATGAATTTCTAATTAAAACTTGGCTACTAATGAAAGCACACGTCACATGGGATGTGTGTCAGGGTATTTTAAACTTAGGCTAATAGGCTAGGCCTAAAATAAAGGGCTGGCCAACAGGATTGTCCAGAGAGCATAGGCCTAACTGGTGGTGCATTGAGTGAGCCGTGGTTGATTAATATTTGAAGAGACCGTCCATGTTGACTATAAATCGCTTAAACGCGTCCTGCACAATTTAGGATAATCAGCGAGAGCTAGCAGTCGAAATTCTCGCCTTAAATGTAATTATGTCTCCCTTCTTTACAGTAGGCTATTTCAGTTGTGTAGGCAAAAATCTGAAGTATTTTACAAAAAAGTGTTCCTTGGCTACCTGAATCGTTAATCACTTCACTAGTCAGCCTCCTCGGCGTGACCTGTGTGCAGTTCTCCCATTAGGCAACAAACCATATTTGTGATTGGATCAAAAACAATATTTGCATTTTTTTAAAAAAATAACCCAGCTGTGCACAGATAACCTAATCTTAGCATAAATTCGTGAAAGCCGTGTTATGATGACATGTCTCGTATTACGCATTTTCTTCATTTTTATTTACGTTTCAGTCATCTAAGATTGAGTAAACGGAGTTGATCCAACAACAAGTGTGACGGTATGTAAGATTGTTACTTTACTGCGCAGAGGGCTTAAATTCACGGCAAGTCAAATGAAAGTGTTCCCTGGAAAATAAACAAATTCATCAATTTATACATTTCTATAGTAGGATAGGTATGCCGTCCCGTCAAGCATATACTCATAAGTAATCAATTGGATATGGCATGGCAACATGTATGGGAAAACTATGATTGCTTTTCGAAGCTTTTAGGCCCAACTCTTAGGGTTTTGGGCAACCCATTGTCTATTAGGCCTATCCAGTCAGACGGTGCACGCACTACAGGACATGATGTTTATGAAAATGCCAAAGCTGCGAACAAAGAAAAAAATGTTGTATTGTTGATCTGATATTTTTCTATTTAACCTTTTCTGCACACACTGCTGTTGTTACGACTGCTATTATCGCCGTCACCGCGCTCATGCACGGGCTCTCCCCCCTCTGCCCACGTCACTTCGAATTAACTTCAGAAAAGTCTTCCTGGGCCTCGACTACGAAATGCCCCTGCTATTGTTCTACAACTTCAGGGTACATTACGCAAACAAAACGCGAAAGCAAACGATGGCAAGTAAAAGAGTTTTGCCGTGTCCGTGCTCGTGTTTTAGGAAGTCACCCAAAAGAGCAAAGTTACAGAGTTAGGCAATGTTACATTGAAACATTGCACATCGTTATAAACAATGCGCTGGGACCGTTCATTTCCTTTTGATCACCAGTAAACACGAATAGAAGAAGTCACATAAGGCTACTTTAAGCAACTTTTTTTGTTTTATATATATATAGATAATAATAAATAAATAGATTAAATAAGTAAATTACATGCTGTTTGAGCCTAAATCATGCCTTTAATGGAGGCAATTGCATGTCCACTGAATTGGTGCAATGATGACCACAGAAATAGGCTACTATACCTAATTTAAAATTGAGTCTATGGAAATTTGTGAAATTATGAAAAATAGTAAACATAGTTAACCAAGCATTTACAATATGCGTTTCATTATTTCAAATGGATGCATTTGTAAGCTCCAGACGTCATAACATTTACCAAAAACATCAAAACGCAAACTTTATCATTTTAGTGTGTCCACTTTATTAATAACAGTTTGCAACGAGGGATAGAGAACTCGCCAATTTTCCTAACGATTACCTAACTTTCATTATGTGTAATTAAATGTAGGCATGTATATATCTAACTGATAAAAGATAAAAAAAATTGCATAAACATCAATCATATTGCGACAACGTACCCAGGGTCTTTATTTAAAAATGCGCACGAATCTTTTCTAAACTTAAACCTGAAGTTGTATGTAATAATGTCTTGATGTTGACGGTTCCTCAATAAAAAAAAATAAATATTTGAAACAACAAAATGCGCATAAAGGCCTATAAACACACCTCCTAACTAGTCTTCCGCGTAAATGGTAATGCATCCGGCCTATCCCACCAAAAACTCTCGGGTTCCTTCATTTGATAAACTAATATCAACATTTGCTTCGTGTGTGTGTGTATGTGTGTGTGTGTGTGTGTGTATGTGTGTAAAACCTTTCTAAAAGTCTGAGGATTTTCCACCACGATTGCAGCGGATACTCCCAATCACTCAAATTTCTATCCCAAGTGCCGAGGACGGTACAAGACTCAACAGAAATGACAGAAAATTACAGTTTAAAAGAACACGTGTCTGTCTAATGTGATAATTTGCGGTAATTAATTGTAGCTCGGCTAATCTGCTTCAATTAAATTAAAAATGCAATACAAATTCTGTAATTAAAGTATATAATATGGAGTAAAATTGAAATGTTAAATTAGTGGGATTGCATGAGGAAGGCTGATAAAATTCGTCACACACAAGTGATTTTTTTTCTTATTATTGATCATTATTTTTTAGGATAATTACATTGAAATGTTCAATTCCTGAAAGGGAGACATCTGGAGTTATGTCAATGTTAATCATTTTTTAAGTAACATTTAGGACTTTAACATGAATATTTACCAATGTGTAATGTTTTCTGCAAATTAAGTGGAACATAAACTTGGTTATTATCTTGTGGCATTTGTTTACCACACACACACACACACACACAGACACACACACACACACACACACACACACACACACACACACACACACACACACACACACACTGGCAGTTCCAGGTTTATGTCCACGTCTAAAGATATATTTTTTTTTAAACAGTCCTTATAGACAAGTAGAAGCCTAGTTGGTTGTATTTGTTCATTAATGAATGCTGGCTACCTACTTTGGTTAATTTTCACAAAACTGAAATTAATGTATGCTTCATATCCTCAGGCTTGTTTTTGTTCATTAATATCAGCCCATTATTTGAGATTAAAACTAAAAGGCGTACACGCACTCACACCACACCAAGAAGTTTACACAGAAAGAGTAACAAGAGCTGTGTATTCTAAATATTTATTCTGCATTAATTTAACATCTTAATATTCAACCTACAAGTGTTTACACTTAATAATACACTGCTTTTGTAGACTTTAGTGTGCCTGCATCAAATCACATGCACGTAACATTAAAAAAGCAGTATCGTGCAAAACATACATTGCATTCCTGAAAAAAAGGAATACTAGGCCCACCTTTTGTTGTAGCCTACTGGCAATCCAAAATAATTTTGTCTTTGAAAATTTGCCTATTTCACCCATCCATATGTGACTGGCATTGTAATGCATCACAAATGTGAAACAGGCATGTGTTTCGTTTGGAGACAAAAAAAATGTAAATGTAATCCATGAGAGGAATGATAATGAAGAAAGAAACCGCTTTACGCACTGGTATCCATATTTCCGTGGTTTGGCCAAGTCCTCCTTGCTTGATTATTTTAGTTGATGCTATTTGATGAAAAAAAACCCCACTGTAATCAGAGAAATCTGAAAGTACAAACAAACATTATTCAAAGAGCGCTTTCAAAAATCGCGCGGTTCAGCCTCCTTGTCTGTCGTCGACGTATTGGGAATGCGAGATGTCGCGCATAGATTTCACTGTTATTTTTAAATTCGAGTAGGCTACAAGGAACCTGGGAACGCGCCAGTGGTCTATATTAACGCTAATCGAGCTTGCAGTCGGCGAGCAGCTCGGTAAATAAAGCCCCCGAGGACAGCTGGCGCGCCCGGTAGTCTGAAGTATTATTTTTGATTATTTAAAACGGGTGAAAGTAACGCTTGAGTCACATATTGTGTAATAAGCTTGCGTCCCCCTCCCCCTCCGGAACGACCAATTCCTCAGCAAGACGTCTCTCCCGCACACCACACAGCGCCAGATGCCTTAAAACAAACGATATCCGTTTGCCACGGTGATTCCCCCCTCCTCTCTACCCTCCGACGCATTTCCTTTCCTGCGGTCCTCTTCTCACACGCGTTTTTCCTAAACGGCGTCGAATGCACCGGCGGTCCGCCATTTAGAGTTTTTTCCCTGGCGAACGTTGAGGGTCTTCTGGGCAGACGGGTTGCCGGAGAGTCACGGCCGGGGTCTTCCCCTCCTCACACTGCCGAGCGAGATGAGGAGGGGGGAGGGGAGGCTCGACGAAATAGCTGGAGGGAGCCCCAGCAAGCGGAGCAGAAATCGTGGCGAGGAAATCCCACAAAACGTGGCACAGATTTAAGGAGGATCTGCATATTCACGAACAGGAGCAACAGCTGGCCAGAATCACACCAATGTGGGATATCCCAAAGGAGCAGGATGGGACTTAAAATGGCTG
>NC_063210.1:19869492-19881992 GCF_017589495.1 Alosa alosa | reverse complement strand
AAGGTCAGTATTAGGTCCGCAGGTTAGCATCATATCTGAATCATCCGAAGGGTAGGACCTCCATTTGACAAACCTCCTCATATACTCCGGAGGTTATATCTGAAAGCGCTTATAGACATGGAAAGGGGGGAGAGAGGGAGGGAGGGAGATAGAGAGAAATAGAAAAGGAGATATGGAGTAAAGGTATGGAGAGACAGACAGACATGGAAAGGAGGGATATGGTGGGAAGAGAGAGAGAGAGAGAGAGAGAGAGAGAGATTGTTTTTGAGGGGGAGCATCTGATCTGGCCAGCCTCTCTGTGGTGGCACCCATGGAGCTCTGCAGCTGGACGTCCCCGAGCCCCTTACAAACTTCCTTTCATTCGGCCAGAACACTGGACTGTCACATGACCAGGGTGGCATTCCACATGATGGCACTGCAGATGTTTTGATGAGTGTGTGTTTGGTGTGTATGTGTGTGTGTGTGTGTGTTTGTTGTGGTGTGAGTGTGTTTGTTGTGGTGTGGTGTGTGTGAGTGTGTGTGTGTGTGTGTGTGTGTGTGTTTGTTGTGGTGGGTGTTGTGGTGTGTGTTGGGGGGTCTAGCGGATGAAGCGAACCCAGTGAGTGCGTCAGAAGAGGGCAAGGGGTTACAACACAGACCCTGTGTCTCCCCTCTCCAGCTGCTGTCCCTTAACAGCTGCAGTAAAAGGCCTTGTTCGCCCAGCACTGGACCAGCCTCAGAACGGGCAGCCTGCACAGAGGGGGGACTGAAAAAAATGTCTGTTTGCGGTCGCTCTCTTCCTCTCTCCCTCACACTGTCTCTCTCTCTCTCTCTCTCTCTCTCTCTCTTTTTTCCCCTTCCCTCTCAGTCTTCACATCTCTCTCTCTCTCTCTCTCTCTTTTTCCCCTTCCCTCTCAGTCTTCACATCTCTCTTTCTTTCTTTCTCTCTCTCTTCGTCTCTGTCTTTGTGCCGGCGTTTACAGCCTCATGCATATGCATGCGGGTGCGAAATTCGAGGCCTCGGGATGCCCCCGCTAGATGAAAGGATGGCGTCCAGTTCCGCACAGGTCACTTCCTCTTGACCTTTGACCTCAATGATGCCTTCTATTGTTTTAAACTTTTTTTCGGAAGCAGATCCGATCCAAATGGCTCGCAAATGCATCTGCACTCATTCACCCAACAGATGTGATTTACAGGCAGTAAGCCTCTACCACCCATGCAGACTGTTCTCATGTGTATAGGTGCTCTCTGTTCTTGGAGTTGTTCTAGCAGTTTACCCGTTGGTCTAGCA
Organism: Alosa alosa; assembly: GCF_017589495.1. NCBI lineage: Eukaryota > Metazoa > Chordata > Actinopteri > Clupeiformes > Clupeidae > Alosa > Alosa alosa. Next base: position 19,880,722 of record NC_063210.1, on the reverse strand, counting down.
GTTTAGCCCAATTCAGACAGAAAGAGACTTTAGCATGTAGCGATGTAGCGACATGAGCCCATTGAACGTTAATGAAATTCAGTGACTTGTAGCGATGCAAAACTAAGCTAAGCTAAGCTAATCTCAATTTCTGAGGCAACAAGTAATGGGCGATGAACAAAATATTGCTGTTTGTATGAATGCGGCTTTAAGCTACAGGAACACAGGTTCACATGTGAGGAGTTTCAAAATGGGCGCCTGCTGTGGCTCATACACTATGATTGTCTGTCTTGTCTGTCTTTTTCTTTTGAAAGTGTATGTTTTGTTCTTTTCGCCTTTATTCAGATAAGACCCGTCACCTGAGTGTGGTACAGGTGTTCGAGCCGGTTATGCCACAGCACCCTCCACTATTGCTTTGTTCTGTGCACTCCTCCTTGACCTTGAGTGAAAACATCAGTCGATCAAGGAAAGATATGAAAAGGAATCCATAAGGATTCGGGGGGGGTGTAGTCGTGTAGTCGTGTCAACTGGGAGAAACGGGGTTTTCATTTCTCAAACATCACATTATGTGCCAGAAAAGGCTTATCGTCATGTGAGCGCCCTGTTTTAACAGTTTGTTTGGCTACTGATCATGGATGCTATTAACGCTTTTGGCCTGTTTGCATACAGTAAATAACTGTAAATACAGTTTAAAAGAGAAATGGGAAGTGATTTGTTGCTGTTGCTATTTTCGAGATTTGATTGGCTAACGTGGGATTGAGCTTCTCCTTACACTGCCACCGACAGGTTTGGCATGCTCTTGATGGCATATACTGTATACACAGGGAAACTTCTGAAAACTGACAGGTGTGCACAATGTTATTTTTGAAAACGGAGAGGGTTGTCCGTTTATGAAAATAGCCGGCCATAAACGTAGCCTTCATCTGCTGGACCCCCCAACACACACACAGACACACAGACACACATACATACACACACACACACACACACACACACACACACACACACACACACACACACACAGAAATAGTTTCACTTGAACTTCTGGTAATGGGATTCTTTTAAGACATTTAAGAAACAGTTAAGACTAATTCCTTAAATTAGCAAAGGCCATTTAAATGTTTGCCTTTTTGAACTAGCTAACTCCATATAACTTGTGGCCGTCTGTGTGTGTGTCTTTGTGTGTATAGGAACAACATCATATAAAACTTAAGACCGTGGCTACTCTACAGAGAGTGAAACCCTTTATCTGAAAAAGGACACACTCCTTAACGAGTGTGTGTTTTGAGCTGGACTGTGTTTGTTGACCAAACTTTGAGAGAGAGAGAGAGAGAGAGAGAGAAAAGTGTCAGTCTATCTGTATGTGTGTGTGTGTGTGTGAGAGAGAGAGAGAGAGAGAGAGAGAGAGAAATGGTGGGTGAGTGTGGGTATGCGGGGGATGCATTGAGACAAGCATGATGAAGACAAGAGAGAGAGAGTGTGTGTGAGATAGGGAGAGAGAGAGAAAGTGTGTGTGTGTGTGTGTGTGTGTGTGTGTGTGTGTGTGTGTGTGTGTGTGTGTGTGAGATAGATAGAGAGAGAGTGTGTTTGTGAGAGAGAGTGTGGTGGGTGAGTGTGGGTATGGGGGGGTGCAATGAGACAAGCATGATGAAGACTAGAGAGAGAGAGTGTGTGTGTGTGTGTGTGTGTGTGTGTGTGTGTGTGTGTGTGTGAGATAGATAGAGTGTGTTTGTGAGAGAGAGTGTGGTGGGTGAGTGTGGGTTTGGGGGTGCATTGAGACAAGCATGATAAAGATAGTCTTAAAGACTGAGAGAGAGAGAGAGAGAGAGAGAGAGAGAGAGAGAGAGAGAGAGAGAGAGAAAGAGAGAGAACAGCTCAACAGTCATCACTGACTGACTGGAGATAGAACACAAATGCTGATATCAATCTCTGTTTATTGCTCTTAGGATTGGCGCAGGGAAACTGGGGATTGGGGCAGGAAATTGAAACAAGGACTCGGCCGTCTCGAAAAAATGCAAAAATCTAGTTCAAACACACACACAAAAGGGAGTCGTCAGGCTTCGACATCTTGTATGACTGACTTCATGGGTAAAATTCCCAGAATTCCCTTATTCTCACACTGTACCAAATAACTTCAACTCTGCCCAGAGTGGTTAATCAAGCAATTTTATCACCACAATTTTGTTTTTATGGCTCATTGACATTTGTGTGTATAAAAATATTAATAATTCCCATACTTTCTCTGTCTCTTTTTTCAGAAGTTGTTTGTGGTCAAGGAGACTAGAAAAGACTTCACTCTCTCTCTTCCCACTCCCCCATCTCTCTTTCTCTCCCTCCTTCTCTCTCTCTATCCCTCTCTCCACTTCTCTTTCTCTGTCTCCCTCCTTCTCTCTCTGTCCCTCTGTTTCTCACTCCCCCCCACTCCCCTATCTCTCTATCTCCCTTCCTCTCTCTCTCTCTCTCTCTCTCTCTCTCTCTCTCTCTGACTCTTCTTATGTAGAGACCTAGTCCCTTGGGGCTCTTAGTGACTGAGCAGGGGCATAGTGATTGATATCCGCCCACCACCACAGCAATAATGGACGGCACTGGACATGCGTATTGATGGATCGGTGGGTAATCCCCTGCATCTGTCTGTCCTCTGTCTCTGTCTCTGTCGTCTTGGCCTGCACATGGAAAAAAGAAAATGGCCGATGCCCTCGGAACATATTGAGGAGCAGAGGCATTCTTTCGGAGCAGCAGTAAAGAAATGTTCTCTCAAACGAGAGCTGGCTCGCCAACTGAAAAGGCTAGCAAAAGGCTTGCAAAGAGTACCAAAAGTCCATCTGGCACTAAAAAACAACGTCTTTTGGTGATATGGCATGCAATGTCGTACTGTGAAAGCTTTTTAAGAACGTTGTTATGGAGTACTTCAGAGAACAGAAGTAGATCGTTCATATCCTGGAAGGCTAGTGGTCACCGCGAAACATGTTTTCAGCTGCCCTTCACATAGCCGCAACCCTCCGTCCTTCACTTCTCCATATACCATCCAAATGAATTTGAAGATGATTATACCAAAAATAGTTCCCTGCAAAAACATACCTCACAAAAATTGGCACACAGCATTGCTAGAAGGCTCCGCCCTCTTGCTTCCAAAACTTTTTCGTCATTGTAGTTTAGACTTGGGGCTGGTATTTAATAACAGTTGGATACTTGGGAAATGGAGGTGTTACCTTGGTTAAAAACAGCACAAGGGCGTTTGGGAGACAGTGGTCCTATAACTATAGCCAATATGCCAATGCACTATATAAATAAAACTTCCTTGCCTTGCCTATAACTGGTTCAGTATAGGCGGCCAACCACATCTTCAGAACAGAAATGTAAAGCAAGATGATTGCATCAGTAGTCTTACTATACTTTGTGACTGGTATACCTAGGCCTGCAAACTGGTGTTTTTTTGTGAATTGGTACAAGCTGAAAACAAATAGCAAAACACATCAATTGGACTTCTGTCCAAAGCACCCCATTCCCTCCTTCATTATCCGCTTCTCATGTGTGCTTTAAATTATCCACAATCGAAGATTAATCATGACCGTTATTAACTGAAGCTTTTGCCTCTATAGATCTCCAAACACCCAATATTAACCCCCCAATAGTCGCTAACGTTAACTACAAGTAAATGTACTGTTTGCAGTTTGTCAATAATAATATAAATCTGTAAAAAGTGATTACTGCTAATTCTCCGGTATTTCCTACTCCTACAACTATGTCAGGTGTTTGTCATCAAATCCCATGAACTGTGAACAAAAATGTAAACAAGTATAGAATCAAAATGCACAGAGTCCACCAGGTATTCAGTTACAATGCCATTTAATGATTCCCTCAGGTGCAAGTTGACCATTCGAGGCAAAAAAAAAAATATATATATATTTGTGGACAAACAAAAACTCTGTCAGATGTGCATCTTCTGTAACAGTGCCATGTTCTGCCATCATTACTGTGTAGGCTAATAATCATTGTTAAAGGTGCTGTATTGTGTAAAAGTGCTATTTAGTTTAAACAGAATGTGAAGAAACAGCTATTTTGATATAATTTCAAAAACACCACAGCTCCGAGTTGTCCAGCTCTCCTCTGAAGTTGGCGTGGAAACCAACTAGCGCCAGGCTAGCTCTCTTGTTATATCATGTTGAACCACGTGTGGCCACTGAGGGGTACATTGACTATATAATTCACGTTCTCGCCACCTACTGGCGAATGCATAGAACACAACAATCCTGTGGTTTGTGTACCCTGTAGCCTCGTTTTGGTTTACAATGGCCGCCGTGTGAATAAGGCGAATAGGAGAGTACCCTCCTGTGGCTGTGCTCAAGACATCTTGAAGCCTAGTACTGAATTCCACATAGCCTCTTTTGAATGATATGGATGGGCCATTTTGAACACGTTTTTGCTAATTGGCTTTGGTCGATCCACAACAACTCTTTTTGGAAACACAGCCTCTGCTTTATATTGACATGTGTGCACGGTGATTATGGACTTGTCCAATGAGGGGGGTTTAGGCGTAGCTGTAACATGAAGGACATCACGTTATTCAAGTAGTAAACCATAACACATGGCATCCCAATCCAAATGGTCAGTGAAATATGAGAAGTAGAGGGTTGCACAATGCTAGAGGCCCACACACCTTATGAGAGGGGAGAGAAGGAAAGTACAACACTGCTTGCTCCACGGTGCATCCAGGCAGTGTTACGCTTTCTTGTTTTCTTTCTCTTTTAAGTTGTTTTGCGCAATAGCTGCCCCTGCAGTATCTATCAAGGTGTGCAGGCTCCTCTCGAGTCCCATATACACCGAACAAGACAGAGGAGAACTTAAGCCCACTGCTAACAGTAAGGTCATGACCCTCGGTGACCTTTCTTAGTGGATCTTCCCTCTAATATACATACCTTTCAGTAAGAACACCTTTAGATGGCAAATAGTAAATTAAGGTAAAACAGTATTTTTTTTAATCTTATGAACAGATAAACCTGCAAGCAACTGTTGGTGACAGTGCAAACTGAATATGTGTTATGAGAGAGAGAGAGAGAGAAAGAGAGATGTGTAGTGTCCCATTTATGACAGGAGTCACTATTACCATATTCAATGAAGACATTTGCTAGACTCATTCTGAGAGACCATTTCGCCTTATAAAGTGAATCACCACATTGACATAATATAAACTTGTGAGATGTTAAGTTAAAAGTATCTTCAGACATAAATATTCAACCCAAATAATCTCTGAATTCAATTGTTACACCATATAGAGATGACAGTTGTCATTTCCCAAGGTAAATTTAGTCATTTCAATGTGCAACTGAACTGATTCAACATCTCAAATACATCCAGTCTTGTAAGTGTCTTATTACAGTTATGTTAATTTTCGGTCTCTGCAGTCTATCCATAACATTTTATAATATAATGATCCTTCTTTTTTCGTGTGTAGCTCTCTATCTCTCTCTCCATGTTTGTGTGCCATGTTGTTCTGAGGTGGGGTGGAGAAAGGCCAGCATGTGGTGTGTCCTACGCTTTCTTCCTTCTGTTTCTTTCTCTTTTTGATGGCGGAAACCAAAGGGTTAATTTCATCACGTCACTATTCCTGGGGCGGTGACCTCAGAGGTAGGGGTGGGGGCGATCTTCGCTTCAGGGATGTGAGGAAAAGACTAACTCGCCTTCCACGTTAATACCCCGTTTTGGAGACAAAAATCTTTTGAAATTGTGATTTTAATGGACATCTTTTGACAAGAACAACTTGTTGTTTTGATAATGGATTACTTTTTTTTACAAGGTAAAGCAGCTTCTTAAGTAAACAGGCAATCGAAGCGACTGTGTGTTTGTGTGATTTGTGAAGTCGTTCTTCAACATTCTCTTCATGCAGAGGGGGGGACAGTTGATCCATACGCGGTACAAAAAATGTCGAACAACTAAAACATGAATATTTCACGACGGCTTTGGGGCGATCGAGTAGCAAATCTCAAAGCCAGCCTCCAGTTGCAACAATGTATTCAAGGAATGTATTCGGTGGGAAAAGTGCGCGCTTTTAAAGTTAAAGGTTTTGCGGCGACGGTATAGCCAACATTAGCGCGCCACGTTGAACTTTGTTGCAGCGTAGCATGTGTGGAAGGGATTGGAACATTGAATGCAATGTAATGTAAGGTAGTGGTTTTCCCGATTACTTTGATGAAGGTGGAGTTTTTTTTTGCGAGTGGGGGAGTGCGCTGGTCAAAAACGGAAGAGCTGATTCCAAGTAAGCTTAGGCTAATGTCTCCGGATGTTGGTAGAGAACTCTCTCTCACTCTCCCTCTCCCTCCCTCTCCCCCTCTACACTGCACGCTTCACCAATGTAATCAAACACACAAACAAAATAATTATGGCACGAGGAATGTTAGTGTTTTGATCGTTTTTGGAGGTGCCCCCCTCCCCTAAAAACCAAAAAGCAAAGCTGAACGTGGAAAAGAGATTAGATTTCGTTGGTCTCTCCATCAATTTCAGTTTAATGTCGCCGAGCTCCATTGTGGGAGAGGAGTACGCGTCACCCAGCCATAAATTTGTGATTATAGAGCCTCCAGGACAGTGTCGGTACTATTCGAACGGCTTTGCAGTAGGCTACGCAAGTGAACTGTGCTAAAAACAAGAGATGATGCAGACCAAAAAGCTCATATGCTTTCCGGAAAATAGTAATTACCAACAGTTTTAGGACAAAGACGCTTGGGTTATTTTGTCTGCACTCAATTAAAGGGGTTTTCAAAGCAGGACGATTTTCGCCAGAAAGACGACTACAACTGCAAGCGGGAGAAACTTCCGAAGCCCTTTGATTTTTAGAGAGCAGAATTTCCAGATTTACGTGGTTTTGTTTGTCACACTAATTTACTTAAATCAATCGCAATTTCTGGATATTTTCTTTCTTGGATCCTCTCTCAGTTAATAGGTAGGTATTTCTGTTTACCCATTTATTCCTTAATGTGGACGTAGAAAATTCATTCTAAAATGTTGGGCTACATAAAAAAATACAATAGCACACCCAACGATTATGCAGACGTTTGGGTCGTGGCAGCATGGTTTAGCCTACAATCCCAACATAGTTATATCCATGACTTCTCAGTCTCACTTTCTTTCGCAAAATGTGTCATAAGCTATTACGCATTCTGAAAGATATTTAGCGCACGTCAAGTTTTGGGTACGTTTAATGTCCTTTACAAATTTATGGCCTTTTAGGTTTTTGCTGCGTGTTGATCCTCCATATGCACTAGTGTGTGTGTGTGTGTGCGCGCGCGTGTGTGTTTATATATACAATAATTCGCTTGAAATTTTATGTTTTATGCAGCCAACCTGTTTTAGACCAATCTTAATATGTATTAGCGCTCTAGATAAAATGAAAACCTATGGTTATCTTTGTGTCATGACTTAAATCGCTGTCGACGAAGGAAGAACAACAATTACATTACAGTGCTTTACAAAATAAGTTCATGCACAACTGGGCCTAAACCGAATACTAGGCCCATAGATTCGCTAATGTTGCCTAACATAATTTTACACGACTTACACTTTAAGACAGATATTAGATCTGAAGTTAATTTTACACTGTTACAAATATTCATTACATTTTGTTGTTGCTTCATGAGAGTAAGAAATAATAAAGCAAAATTAGAAAATATCACATGATATTTATTGACGGAAAAATAATACCTATATTACTTTAGACACCAACTAGCCAGTCTAAGGTTACTTGTTTATGATGTATCAATGTGAATGCGATTTATTTCATGACTTTTTTTAGAACGAAGAGCTTAAACGTCAAGTTGGCTTACTATTTAGAGGCCTGAGTAAGTTTATATTTTTGATGGTTTCTTTCTGAGCCTGAAATTTGCGCGTTGCGCCGTGTAATGGTTTCTTCTGCTTTTAAGTTATCTCTGTAGCCATGACTAAGGATACTCTGGTTCTCTGTAGGCTATTATAAAAGTCAATAGCTCAAAAAGTCGAGAATCGATGGCACTTTAAGTTGCACGACGATGAATAGATAAGCCAGACGCACACGTTGCGCGAAAAGCATATAGGCCAGGGTACTTAATGTTGTGTCATAAACATAAGACTCACACACACACACAAACACACACACACACATATAAGCAGACTCACTCACACGTGCGTATATTGTATTCAGTGGTAAATTGTCAGATTTCACACCATTGTGGAACTGCCTACAGCGTCGACACCAAAACGGAGACTTGACGAGATAGGTCTGCACGTCATGTGCATCTTTCGTGATCATAATACATTTGCCTTCTAAATTAACATCAGTGATCCTTGAATTGTAAAGCAATGGTGAGGTTTATGATAGTATTTAGAATGTAATCCATAATCTTACACACACACACACACACACACACACACACACAGGCGTTGACACAAGCATACAGACTTAACATGCTAACCACAAGTTAGTTGAAGTAAAAACAGAAGTCCACTGGGGAGACCTGCAGGCATACAGCATATTTAGGTAATATCAGTGACTACATGCACGCTGCTTAAAAAATAGACTACCAAAAATAGTATGAATATCTCGCACCACGTATGAACCAACGTAAACACTGCAGTCAGTGCTTGTGGTGTCATCATATTTCGGCATTATATTCGGTACTTATGGATGCATGGGGGCATTGTTGTGGAGTAGCTATTTTCTATTGTATTTCACGTTTATCTTTTGATGAGATCTATTTCTAGGTGACGTGGTGCTCCTGACCACTCGAAAGCGCCCAAAGCTTTTTTTTTTTCATCTCCGCATGCAAATTCAATTAGACCCTTTTCAGGGTTGAGACCACTCCTTAATTTGATGTTGTTGGAAGGACGGGCCTATCACACCATTCGGTAAAATGTTTAATTATGACCAAATTATCTCCCATTAAATATCATTATATCATTCTCTTCTCGCTATGTGAACCATTGTGCAGAATATATCACATAAATTCCTGCACGTTTACCAAACAGTTTAGTCTCCACCCAAAGTTCAGAGAGAAGTTTTTGGATGAACATTACACTATTTCACATGAACATGACTATTTCAAATATATGTATTAAACAACTCATCTGATAAATACAGACTTGTCAATTATTTGCGTAGATATTACAAATCACAACAAAAATGCTGCAACAGAAATTATTAATTCACCGTGTGCACCTCATGTAGGCCTACTGCTCTTTATTTTTGGCAACACTCTACCGGCGTTCCACGGTAACCCCGTTTGAAGTGCAGTTTACCGGAGAACTGGAGGGTTCTTTAGCACACATTCATTGATTTGTCTTCTTCATTCAACTACAGGCCCGCTTAGTTTGACGTTTAAGCTTTCTCAATAAAACAGGTCGTAATAAGGGGGACTTGTGCCATTTACGGGCGTTGAGCCCATACTTGGCCTAATTGAATACATATGGTCTTTCTTTACTATTGATAACCTCAAACCCGAATCAAATGTCCCAAGGTAAACACACCGGAAGCCAGTCTCCCCCTCCTCCTCCAATAAGTTCTCCTGAAATCTACAAATAATGCTACAACTGTCATCAACTTCAGCCGTGACCCACTGCCTTGGACTAGACAAGAGCATTTCTAGAACACTGTTTTATTGCCTCCTGTGCACGTCGGGCTGCCTAGTTCACGGACTGTGTCTGTCCCGTCGGAACACCCGTCTTCCCCCACAACTGGCACACTGCGAGGGGGGTTTGATTGACATATGTCACTCCTTATAGCCCCTGGGTCAAGCCTAGTCCCCATTATCCTGGGAATAGGACTGCCTGGTCTCTCTGGACTGGTAAAATATTTGATAGCCTATGTCCTGAAGCTATGCATTATTCAAATAAACGACACATCTAAGCGGAGAAGTGCCCAAGCTTTAAATATGCCACATAGCCTATATAATAGGTGGGCGTACGTCTGAAATATCTGATAACGATGACTTATCATTATGGGGTATTGATAAATGTTCACCTATAGATTACGACTTGTTGTTATACATGAATGTATAAAGCAATGGCAAATTATGAACCGTGAAGCAACTACATGTGTGAACAACATGTATTCTAAAGATGGTGATGATCTGGTAAGGGTCTTCCCATAAGAGCCAGTTCAGTGCAATACACATAATGTTATAGATGTTTTGATAACACTTTATACCTGGATAGTCCGCTTTCAGAGACTTAAGAGATCATCTGTTAAGATTCAAGTTTAGTTTGTAAAATTATTGTTGAACAATTACCGAATGTCACCTTAACCAAATGATACCCCTAACCTTAACCGTAACCATAAATTGTAATTAGCAGAGTGCCAACAGATAGTTTGTTGATAATCTGAGCATGTAGATGAAAGAAAAGGGCGAATAGTATTTTTATACTAACATTGCATGGTTATTGACTGCTCCAACATATTCAGCTATGCATCCCAGTCTAGACGCCAAGGGAGTAGTGGGCCAATGGCTCAAGCTCAGGTAATGCATAAAAGGTTACACAATTGTTGCGAATGAAATCACACAAGACCAAGGTCTGCTAGTATTTTTCCAAAGGAGCCGATACGGAATGCATAAAACACCATCACTCGTGGGACACGGCCTGTTTGAACAAGAAGCTCAAACGAGATAATAATTGATGTTTTAATATAATTGATTAGCCATAAACACGCTTGGGGACATGTCGAAGTGGGCAAGAAACGTGCCAATTATTTAGCCAGCCCAGTTCAATATGAATTGTTTTAAAAATAGTATAGCCTAATATAATCGTGATTTATATTTTTTATTTTATAATGTAAAATGTACATTTGGTTGGGGGTAGAATGTGAAATATATCCTACAATGGAAAACATGTAAAACTTCTGTTTTAAAATAAGGTGTGTCCCATAAATGTTTTAAGTGATGCCACTGAAGCTTTGTGATGTAACGTGTGCCTGAAGTAAAAGGGATCCTCAGAGCTGAAAAGCAGGGAGCAGAAGTTGGTGTAACTGCGAAACTGTCCACCTGCGCAATGTTAAAAAAAAATCCGTTAAAGAGGCCCGGACTAACGTGGCTTCCTTCGGACCACCAAACCTTTTTAAGTAGACACGTGCGCACGCGCAAGGGGGAAGACATACGCATTCTGATCGAATCTCAGTTTGGAACATTGTCGGTCATTTATTTCCACTGTCTTCCGAACAGGATGGACGTCCTGTGTTAAAGGGATGGAGGTGGGGGTGGGGGGCGGCGGCCCTGGTTATAACTGGGTACCACAG
>NC_063210.1:19859492-19866992 GCF_017589495.1 Alosa alosa | reverse complement strand
CAGTTAATTGTTTCCATACTCAGTCCGATGACAGAAGTGTATAAAGTCTATATATGTCGTGCACACAATTACACTTCCGTCACCTCGCTATTTGGGGATTTGTTGATGTTCCAATAGCCTGCAATTTTATTTACTGTAGGCTATATTGAATTTATCAATTCTAAATGAGTATAAGCTTGGCTGTGCACATTTTGCCTTTCACCCTCGTAAACATGTGATAGGCCTGTGTAGCTGTTTTCCCCCTTGAGTCCTCCTACCACACGCGGGACTTCCTCTTGCTTGGACGCCTTGTCTCAATTCAGTTTTTCCTTATGGGACCGTCAGCCCTATACCTTGTTGCTGCATGTTTCCGTGATCCCAGGAATATGCCACCCCTTTTTTCTAAGTTTCTCTGAATAGAACTCAACTGAATACCTTTACTACGCAGTCCTATAGAACTGAGATAATTAAAAAAAAGTTTCCAGAAAATAGTTTTAGGTTTTCTGCCCCCTCACACAGTGATATGAATTGCCTTATCAACTTGTGTGATATGTAATGGTTGGTCAAGAAATTTGGGAAATCTATCTAGGGGCACAATCAACGATAATTAACAATAAAATCAATAAGCAACAATTATCAAAACCATATAAAACCCCAGACTATGCATATGCGTGCGCATATGTGTCTGTGACCAAGACACTATAAAATCGTGCATTTTATTTCCAGGTAAGCGCAAGGGCACTGTGGACACCTGACCCTGGCAGACTACTAGCGCTTACCACGCCGCAAGCAGGGGAGGCTTGAATCAAGTGCCCGCCGTTTTGTTTAGTTGTTCCAGCTCACACGCCATTGGCTAGGAGGGGCATCCAATCAGAGCCGCTGTTTATACAGGGGCGCGCCACACAAAGCTTATTGACATGTGGAAGAAGGACCAATGGCAAAAGGCGTTTCAAACGTCCCCTCCTTCCATACTGTTGAGTGGCACTAGGCGATTCAGGAAAGGAGTTTCTGTTTGGATGTACAAGGCTCGATTCACTCGAAGCTCATTCTCCGGTGCATCTGCGTATTCCAACAGCACACAGAAAATCACCAGACTAGGATGTAACCATTTCCACATGTTTTTTACGCTTTCTTTCTTTTCTTCATTTTCTATTATATTTTTTAATCACTTATTGTTATGCAAGGATTAACTTTTACCAGTAAGTAATTTATTTATTGTATACTTTTTACCATTTGTAATAAACATTTGCTTTCAACAGCTGCTTTTTTTTTTTACAATATTCTTTTCTGGTTGCACATTTGTCTGTGGGAAAAAATAATGTAAGGCCTGGCAGTGTTGTCGACAGCGAAATTTTAGGAGGCACAAAATATAGTTTTTGTCTTATTCATATTTTCTGGACCTCTATTTTTCATATTAATTTGTCATGTCATCATATAAAATGCCTTAATAACAATACTAATAATAATAATAATAATAATAATAATAATAAATAAGTAAAATTGTATTTTATATTTGGGAACATTTTACTATTTGCTCATGTGCTGTCAACACATGTAGCATACCTGAATCACTTAAGCGACTAGCGAAGAGAGTAATAAACCATGCTAAGACAAAAGGTTGAAATATAAAGCACTCTTCTCGTCATCAGTTTTCGAAATTGATTTTAGTCAAAAAGGTTGACAACACTTCAGTCTTAAGTAAACATTCTCGATAATCAATGATTGTTTTAAAGAATGGACTTCCAATCAAGTTATCAATTAACAATAAAATACACAATACACTATTGGTGTAGATGTTTTATTTAAACAATTGAAGTTATGCTAGAGATTACTATGATAGTGGTAGTGGTAGTTGTAGTGTGAACGTTTAAGTCGTGGTCTTCTGACTCACCTTCGACAGGAGATAATGCTGGCAGCTTCACGCTCTTCGCCTGTCCGCTTTGTGTGGTTGTGCTGAAACCGTCAACTATGCGACTTACTCGTGCTAAGTGTAGTGATATGGACACGCAATTTATTTATTTGTGTGTTATTCCTTACTACACAACACGATGGAAGACGTGTAGTCTTCAGCGAAATGCGAAGAATACATGCACTCTCAATATAACGAGCCTTGTCTAGCGATGCGTTGAACGCGTTCTGTTCTGTGAAATTACTTCCAAGTTTTCGACCAGTCCTTGTTGACAAAGTTTGTCACGCTCGGGCTATTGTCTCCTGCTCGCTTTGGAGGCATAGGGTTGGTCTGACATAGGTGTTGTCGTGGGTATGACCCCGTAAGGTTACAATGGCGGGGCGTCTCTCCACCAGGGAAACGGAGGGAAGCCACAGAGACTGGTCGGCTGCCTCCCATCCTCGCAGTGAATTGCATCTTTCATGCACATTTCTGAGGGATTCTGCCACCATTTCGAGCCACTGATGATTTCCACGAGCAGTGTGGCGCTTTGTATGTATTTAGTTTCATGTGCACTTAGCTTTGGGTGATCGCAGTATCTCTGTATAGCCTCCCAGAGTAAACAGAAATGCCTCTGTTTACGACTGCATATGTGAGGGGCGAGTGTAGTGTGAAGGAAGTACACACCAGGCTCATGGATTGGAAACAGCATTTTTTTTAGGATTCCTTAAAACAGCCCAATATTATGTGGAGTTGCGTCTGCTCTCTTTCTCCCTGTCTCCCCCCAACACACACACACACACACACACACACACACACACACACACACACACACACACAATTGTTCCTCTACAGTTCCGTTGTTAACATCGTAGCAGCAAGTCCCTTTTCAGTTTGTCAAAGAAAAATAAAGAGCTTTCCACATTAAATAACACATACAGCTCTGGATATTCTAAAATCACAATAAATTCGACACAACGTTTAAGATATATCCATTAATAATTCTGCTCTCTGGCATATGTGACTGTTTTCTCACATAGCATTTTTCAATCATGCACAGATTTGAGAGGTATAAGGTCCAGGATACTGGCGCAATTGTCTCGCGAAAAAAAAAAAACAGCATAGATTTAGTATTGAACTGAGCGGCCTTCTCGGGCGCGTGGGGTTTAGCACTATGTGACGCATACAGACCAACGCTGATTTTGTAATTTTATTAAATCGACATACTGAATCGCCAGCCATCAGCCATTCAGAATGTGGAATGTTTGTTTTCTCCTTTGAATCGACGAAGGAAACCACTCAATGCTGCTCACCATTGATATTTTCTTTGTTTCCTTATCTGAGATGTCGTGATGAAAAAATAACCCAGAGGTTTAGCCTTAATCGATGCCTCGAGCTCTCGTTTGTAATTCTATTGAGAGGACTTTTGAATTACGAGACAGGTATTTTTTTAACACATCAAGTAGGCCCACTGTCTACGTTGATCTGCGTTAGAAGGTCCACAACTGGCCAACCTTTGTGGACGCTGAGTGTGGAAGCAGTCCTCCGTTACTCAAAATTAGATGAAGTCCAAAAAGAAAAAAGATGATGATTTATGGAAACTCAGCAACGTTGATTCCTGTCTTCGTCAATGTGCGTCAAAGTGAATGTATGGAGAGTATGGGCTGTGCGAGACCTGGGCGGAGAGGGCAATGGCGAAATTTACAAAACAAGGACCGAGGATAGATCTCCGTTTAATGTTTGGCCCAAATCTGGGGAAATAAAGATCACCATAACTACAGTTTTCAGAAGGTTCTCAGTTTCACCTAAAAAACTCACCTTGCCAAACTGGATCCAGCTTAACAGACTTGGTGTTGATGCATTGGTGGCGGAATTTATTTAGCAATAAAGTTTTTTTTTAAATATATAGGTAGACCTATGCACATTCTTTGAAATAAATCCACGTTGACAGTGAGATAACTGCATTAATTATGCATCCTTAACAAAGAGAGAATAGTATTTTCCACGTTTTGGGCGAAGATATATGTCTGAATGTTAGTGGAGGTTAATTATTCTCTCTGCGTATGCTATGAGCAACACATTCATTAGTAGCCTTTCCTTGCAGTCGCAATCCTTAAACACCTCACCGTGTTAAGTTACATGAAAAGTCATTCTTTACTGGCAATCCGGTGGCGTTGTTTAGGCTTGGGCTTCTCTAATGCCTGCTCCTTTTGTTGTTGAGTTCACATTGCTCGGCTCCATAGAGCCTACGTAGGAGAACGAGAGAGAGAGAGAGACAGACAGACAGACAGAGAGGGGGACGTTTTTTGTCTCGGTACAGTAGTGCTAGTAGAATGGTCGCACCATGTCTTGCTTTCTGATGCAAACTTCTCGCTTGCTTTAAGACAGGCCTTCTGATTTAATTATGAATAAACATGATAAGTTTACAGACACGATGTTGGTTCTAGAACATGAGAATGGACACGCTTAAGTTTTGCCTCTCCAATAGGCAAAGACGCATTTATGTTTTCTTGAATGCTGATGGTCTTTTTCTTGTTTGTTTTGTTTGGTTTTTTTTGCAGAAAATGATCGGGATATACTTTTTGTGCCGACAAAGCAAAATCTGTTCTGAATGCAAGACCTATGTGAACCTCTCGAAGGGATTATAACATCTGGGTGGTGTTCGATGCCCACGGCTTTCCCACTGGATATCGGATTTATCGCTTTTCGACAGAATGGAGGGCCGGGATTTTGCTCCACCGCCTCACCTCCTTGCTGATCGGGGCGCGCTGGTTCACCGCGCCGCCTCTCGGATAGCTCCTACGGGGCACAGTTCCGTGCAGCATCCCGGCCACTTCCAGCCTGGAAAATACTACCCATCCCACATACCAATGGCTCCGCATTCAGGTTTGTGCATTGATTTACTAACTAGCGAGCTTTTTAGACATTTCTAACCTTTGCATATCTTGCTGTTGAATTAAGTTTTGTGTTGCTGTTATCGGACAAGTTTTAGCTGCGTTTTTTTAGTCCACGGCCTCACTGCTCAGGGACACACGGTTATTTATTAGAAAGGGAAATTACTTCTGCACTGTGGCCATTCTGGAAATTAGCGATTGCCATGCAGTCCTTAGAATTTTATGTGCCAGTTCTAGACGGCATTATAACATTTTATTGAACTGTTTACTGTTCTGTCTGTGACACTTTTTTAAAAATAAAATAACACTGTGCCTCTTGTAAAATGCGCACAATATGAAGAGATAAAATGTTTAACTGGTTTGTGTTAAATATTAGAGGTTGTTTCGGATTATTGTGTTTTTTTTAATTGCTTGTTACATTGTATAGCTGAAATCGCTGGTGAGTGACCACGTACAAAAAAAGACAGTCAAAAATTCCGCGATGTAAGCTCATGAAGATACTTACTGACCTGCTTGTTCACATTTTTTTTTTCTGGATAGAAATTGATTTTGCCAACTTTTGTATCATTTTCCTATGTTTGATAGTCACTGGTCCTTAAGGACGTTGAGGTCTTCTCTGATTTTTTTTTGTTTAAATTTCCAAGCGATTGGAATACTGTGTACCTAGTCTACCAATGCTTTTTTTTTAAAAAGTACTGTACTTGGAGCATTGTGTGGATACAGCTGCTGTAGGGTACCGGAGACTGCCTCGTGGACGCTGGGGCTGTACCCCTGCGTGCCGTGGCTTGCTTAGGAGTGTCCGGGATTAGGGTCAGTGGTGAGTGCGGTGGGTACGCACTAATAGAGGCCTCTGTAATACCAGAAAATCCGGTTTCTATATTGAGCAGTGATTTGACGGGGTGCGAATGGGTTGACAGCGCATGCATTAGATTTAACAAGTGGCTTTGGCATCCAACTCAAGACACTTCACCGATGGCTGGGTGTTGCCATATCTATACGCGTTTTCAGACTGATAATGCAGAAATGGGTTGCTTTGGCTTGCAAAGTCTCGTTTGAGAGTTTTCGGCGGGATTTACCATATGTAATTTGCAGACTTTCACTCCATATCCCATGACGTCTTAAAATGGTTCATGTCGACAGGGTTGGGCGTGTAGGCCCCACTGAGTTGATTTTTTAAGGCGTGGACACATTTATTCAGTAAAATGTTCTTTCTTTGTTTGACGGCCCTAATGTGATATATACAGTCACTAACACAACGACAGAATATTAAGTTGTTTGTAGCATATCTTAATTTACATGAAACTCAACTTCTTATTTAGATAATATAATAGGCCTACAATAAAATCAGTTGCACATTTAGGATAATTTACAATTACTAAGGGTGCGAATTGAACTTCATATTTTCTGATTTGCAGTGAATTGCATATTTTTAAATGGCTTTCCCTAAACATAATGAAGTAGGCCTATAAGTATTTTTAAACTCTGAAAACTTCAAATTGATCTACCATGAATGAAGGGGAGCTGTAAAGCGCAACTGCGGGAGTAGGCTAATAGGCAACTGAGCCGAAAAGGAATTAAAGCGCGGGGACAGGGAAGTGGAATATATATCAAATTAGTTTTTACAAACAAAACAAAGCTATTATTATTATTATAAAAATAATAACAATGCTACATTGCTGTTTCATTCATAGTGTCAACAGTTGATTGATAAGACACAGGCACATATTTCAGCTTGTGCTGTTCGGCCTGTGCGTTAGAGAGGCAGCACTGGCATGACGATCTTCTGTGGACACCTTCTCCCATATCGGCCTCACATGCAAGTCAAATGTGGGATGTGTGGAGGGATCGTTAGCGGCTGGCTAGCCCAGGCCTCCCGCTGTTCCACTCCCTGTAACTGCATTGAGGATCAGCGGAGGCCTTCTATGCACTCCTTAAAAAAATAGTCTCCCCTTCTCCGACTGAAATAACTCCGTCCAATTAACTTACAGTGGGCCGTAAAAAGACACAGAAAAGGAAGAAAGAAATGTAAAAAAAACTTGAATTTTTCATTTAAAGAAATCGTCAGGCAATTGTCTGATATATTTTAGGTGTTTTTTTCTCCTTTCTGTTTTTACACCTAAAGTTATGCGTAAATTCCTGTTCGTTTGTAGTACGCTGATGCCTTCTTTTTGCTTGAATGCATGTATTAAGCGAAGCTCCACGTGATTGATCGACTTTGTTGTATTGCCTCGGCATGACGCTTGGATCTCTTACGAACATCAAATAGCGCTGCTGTGGCAATGAGGGGAAGGTAAAACATACAGTGGGATCCATTTTCTGCCTTTTTCTTGCTGTCCTCCTCACCACCCCACACCCACTGCCATCATCCCGGCAGATGTCTGTAACGTCTGCCTAGGGGGCTATGGCCACAGTCCGCTGCTGTGCAGGTGCATTACCGAAGGCGATATGCGGTGGTGTTTTTTTTTTTTTTCCCGACTACAATGCAGACCCGCCCCGAAATGTCAGCACTCGGCCGCCTTTGCCGCACAGGTGTGCGCATTGTTCATTAAAACAACAGAACGCAACCCCCTAATCTACCTTATTACAAACAGATTTTTGGTCTCCGCTCCGCTTGCGCGTTTGGGGTCTGGGGCGAATTATTCTCTGTGGTCTGTCTTAAGAAAACTCGAGGAGGATGTAGAGGTTTTTTTCCGTCGCTGTTGTGTGTTGTCATGGATTTTAATCTTTTAGATCACTCCA
>NC_063210.1:19844492-19849492 GCF_017589495.1 Alosa alosa | reverse complement strand
GCCCGTGGCGAGGGATGATGATGTCATGGTGTCCGGAGCTGTGTGTGTTGGTGGGGGTGTAGTAAACACTGATCTGTCGTTAAATGGCTTCATTGTGCCCGTGGAAGGAGGCCAGACTTGGGGGTGGGGGTGGGTGGGGGTCGAAAAGGGTAGGTAGCGATGGAGCTGACCTCAGTGATTAATGGCAAAGCATGCTGGGAAGTGACACGGCAGCGTCCGGCATCGGCTAATAGGGTCGGCTAACGCCAACGCCATCAGCGCCAACTTCCTTCGTCTTCATTAACCAGGATATCCTCCCTCCTCCCTCGCGCACTCTTTTTTTTCACTTTCTCTCTCTCCCTCTCTCTCTCTCTCTCTCTCTCTCTCTCTCTCTCTCGCTTCCCCTCTCCACCAAAATGCCTCTAGCACTCCCTTGCACCAACACATGGAACCTCACAGTCCCACAATCCCTCTTTCTCACACTCCTTCATCACCACTCATTACCCTCTTCTGAACAGCACCACCCTCCTCTTCCTCCTCCTCCTCTCCTCTTCCTCCCCTCTCCTCTTCCTCTTCTCTCCTCTCCTCCTCCTCCTCCTCTCCCAAGCAGGGGGTAGATGTAGGTATGGAGCAAGCACCACCCTCCTCTTCCTCCTCTTCCTCCTCCTCCTCTCCTCCTCCTCTCCTCTTCCTCTTCTCTCCTCTCCTCCTCCTCCTCCTCTCCCAAGCAGGGGGTAGATGTAGGTATGGGGCAAGCACCACCCTCCTCCTCCTCCTCTTCCTCCTCTTCCTCCTTCTCCTCTCTTCTTCCTCTCCTCTCCTCTCCTCTGCTCCTCCTCTCCTCCTCCTCCTCCTCTCCCAAGCAGGGGGCAGATGTAGGTATGGGGCAAGCACCACCCTCCTCCTCCTCCTCCTCCTCCTCCTCCTCCTCCTCCTCTCCCATGCAGGGGGCAGATGTAGGTATGGGGCAGCAGGAGCAGCCACCCAGGGAGCCGTCCATCCAGGGGCCACACATGGTACCCCGTCCGTCCCGCACAAAAGGAACTGAAATTGAGACGTGGGGGTGTGTTCAGTGGCCCATTCAGTGCCCGTGTGGGTCAGTTGACCTTGTCGGAGTGTGTGTGTGTGTGTGTGTGTGTGTGTGTGTGTGTGTGTGGGTGTGGGTGCGTGTGTGTGTGTGTGTTTATGTGTATGTGTATGTGTATGTGTGTGTGTGTGTGTGTGTGTGTGTGTGTGTGTATGTATGTGTGTGTGTGTGTGTGTGTGTGTGTGGGTGCCCAGACTCTATCTTGTGAGCCTATGGCAGGACGCAGCATGGGACGACGGCTCACTTGTTATTATAGTAGTGCTTAATGCTGCACTCATCATCACTTAATGCTGCACTAATAATATCTTAATGGCTCTGTACCTTTTCTGGACCTTGCTTACTGGATGTCGCTGTGGATTAAAGTCGTTGTTAGGTGATTGGGCGGAGGCTGATGATAGGTTGTTAGGTGATTGGGCGAGGCGGGGTGGGAGTGGGGGAGGGGTGGGGGGTTGTTAGGTGATTAAAGCTGAGGGTGTGGCGGGTTGGGGGGGGGGGTTGTTAGTGATTGGTAGGAGGCGGGGTGGCGGGTGGGGGGGGGGGGGGGGGGGGGGTTGCACCCTCTGTTGTCCCAGTCGTCTTTCTTTCCTTTTCTTCTGCCACCTCTCCATCCTTCCATCCTTTTCTTTTGCCACCTCTCCATCCTTCCATCCTTTTCTTCTGCCACCTCTCACGTCATCACCTTTTCCCGCAACTCTGCATTTCCTGTCGTTATGACCGTGATGCAGAGCCGCCTCGTTGTTCTCCCTGGGACCAGAGCAATGGAGGAGAGGAGGAGGTGGAGGAAGGCCATTGTTTTGGGAGAAGTGCTGATTACACACATTAAACTCTCTTAACCTACATAGCAGATCAGGTGTTAAAGCGTCCGCCACCACTGCTGGCTGGGCTCTGGCTGAGTGGTGGCCCAGGCTGCTGGGGAAATGACCCCCAGAGATTTGGCCTAAGAGTGTCCAGCTAATGACATCGGAGTGTAAACGTCCACCAGCTTGTGTTTGTGTGTGGAGGGTCTAATTCAACAGTGATCTCAGAGGGTGTATGTATAAGACATTGTGTGTGTGTGTGGGTGTGTGTGTGTGCATGTGTGTGTGTGTTTCTGTGCATGTGCAAGCTTTGTGCCCTTATCAGTGTGTACAATATGTTTGTGTGTGTGTGTGTGTACACTGTGTGTGTTTGCATGTGTGTATTGTGTTTCCATTTGTGTGTATTGAATGCATCTGGGTGAACACACACGCACACACATTAGTTTGTTTGGATGTTCGTGTGTTGTGTCGTGTGTGTGTGTGTGTGTGTGTGTGTGTGTGTGTGTGTGTGTGTGTGTGTGTGTGTGTGTGTGTGCGTGTGTGCGTGTGTGCGTGCATGTGTGTGTGTATTTGTGGCCTGGTGTGGACAGGGGGGTTCTGTTTCGCTTATCAAAGCAGGGGCCTCTCTGCCGCGATGCTTTCTAGTCCTGATGGCCACTTTATCTCGCTAGCCCCAGCCGCCCGGCTCTTGGCCCTCTCTACCTCCCTTTCTCTCTCTCACTCTCTCTCTCTCTCTCTCTCTCTGTCCCTCGCTCCTTCTCACTCTCTTTCCATCCCTCTCTGTTTCTTTTGCACTCTCGCTTTCTTCTTGTCTGTAGCTATCCCTCTCTCTCTCTCTCTCTCTCTCTCTCTCTCTCTCTCTCTCTGTCCTCCCTCTCTCTCTCTTTCTCTCCCTGCCTGTCTCTGGCCCTCTGTTTGCCGGGTTGCCAGATAGTGGCGGGTTTCTGCACGGGCCCCCTTTGTGTGCGGGGTCAGTGGCCTACACACAGCTGCAGAGATGGAACACAGAGCCGCTGTCACGGGCCACGGCAAACCAGGCAACGCTGCACACAGGCTCCCACTATCGCCCACACACACTGGAGAGAGAGGGAGGGAGGGAGAGAGAGAGAGAAGGAGAGAGGGAGGGAGGGAGGGAGGGATAGACTGAAGGAAGATAGAGAGGGAGAGAGGGGGAGGAGTAGTAGAAGAGCGGGCAGAATGATATATATTTATATTAGGGGAGAAAAGATTTGGTGAGAGAGAGAGAGAGAGAGAGAGAGAGAGAGAGAGAGAGAGAGAGAGAGAGGAGGAGAGGAAGAAAGGAGGAGAGGAAGAAGGGGAGTGAAGTGGAGCCGACTCCAGAGTGATGAAAGCGTTTGGAGGTGGGGGGGCTGAAATGCATGAATGGAGAGCCTTAATGAGCCTGTGTCCCTTTTTCCCCTCTCCCCCCTCTTTCATTCTTTCTTTCTTTCTTTCTTTCTTTCTTTCTTTCTTTTTTCATTCACTCTGTTGAAGGGGGCTGGGGTCCAGGGGAAGGTGGTGTTGGGTTAGTTACAACAGCAGCCCCCCCTGTGCCGCCTCGTGTCGGACAGAGCTGGGCTGTGCTACATAGATGTGTACTGGTCTACCTGTGTCTACTGGTGTACCTGTGTCTACTGGTTTACCTGTGCTGTGTTAGTCCAGTTGTGTTGGATAGAGCTTTACCTGTGTTAGTCCAGTTGTGTTGGATAGAGCTTTACCTGTGTTAGTCCAGTTGTGTAGGATAGTGCTTTACCTGTGTTGTGTTAGTCCAGTTGTGTAGGATAGAGCTTTACCTGTGTTAGTCCAGTTGTGTTGAATAGAGTGTTAACTGTGCTATGCTAGTTCAGTTGTGTAAGATAGAGCTTTACCTGTGTTAGTCCAGTTGTGTTGGATAGAGCTTTACCTGTGTTAGTCCAGTTGTGTTGGATAGAGCTTTACCTGTGTTAGTCCAGTTGTGTTGGATAGAGTGTAAACTGTGCTATGCTAGTCCAGTTGTGTTGGATAGAGTGTTAACTTTGCTATGCTAGTCCAGTTGTGTTGGATAGTGCTCTACCTGTGCTGTGCAGGCCCAGTGGTTGTCCAGTTGTGATGGGATGGCTTGTTCAGTGTTTAACTGCTGCTGTGTAGAATTTCCTCTCTCTCACTCCCTAAGGAATGATGTACTTGTAGAACCCTGGAATGTACAGTAAGGGTTCTAAGATGGGGGTTCTACAACGGTTTCGAGATCACAGTAATATTGATATACAGTTAGATGAAAGACACACACACACACACACACACACACACACACACACACACACACACACACACTGTGGCTGTCCCGTCAAGGGTAGGCTGCCTCACTGGCAAACACAGAGAGGCAGGACAATGTTATGTTTCCACTTTAAAGCCAGCAGAATCATTCTCTAATTTTAATTGCTGGAGAGAGAGGTCAGCTATGATTACTTGGCTTAGCTAATGCACCACAAATGTTCCCTGACTCCCAAGTCACATCTCTTGCTCACACATATATAGACACTCGTACACACACACCTCTCCCCTTTCAATCTTTCTCTCACACGTGGTTCTCTCTCTCTCACAATCCCCCCCTTCTCTGTTGCTCTCTTTCTCTCTCTCTCTCTCTCTCTCTCTCCTCTCCGGGTGGCTTTCTTTGTTAATTCTAGGTAGGTGTGTGTGTGTGTGTTGTGTGTGTGATGACTGCGTGTGACACTGCTGGTGCCCTGTCAGCTGCTGGGATTTTGCTTCCACACACACACACACACACACACACACACACACACACAAACCCAAGCATGTGTATCATTATCCAGGTTCCAGATTAAGAGCTTGTGAAAGCGAAGTTCCCTAATTTAATTTTAAACCCTAAGGTGGGTAGTCAGGGTTATAATTCCCAAATAGTTGGCCCGTTAAAACGTCCCAGGGCTGGGCAGATTGATCTCGGTGTGATAGAAGAATAGTTGAGGCATGAAAAAGAGAAAATTAGAACATGCATTTCTAAGCACAGTTGAAGGTAATAACATGTCTATCATTAATACCAACGTACAAAACCACATTTTCCTATTTGTGTATATTATTTTGATGGAGCATAGAATGGCTCACACACACACACTCTCTGATACAAATCACAAGCAAAACAC
>NC_063210.1:19834492-19836992 GCF_017589495.1 Alosa alosa | reverse complement strand
CCACACCAACATGTGGGACAGATGTGTTTCTCCTCTCATCTCCTCTCCTGTCTCTCCCACACACACACACACACACACACACACACACACACCACACACGCATGCACACAAGTGGAATGGAAGCTAACACAATGATGTGTAAATGAAATGGAATGTAGGGCTGTTGTAGAGAGAGAGAGAGGAGAGAGAGAGAGAGAGAGAGAGAGAGAGAGAGAGAGAGAATGGAGGGAGGATGGATGGGTGTTTATAGATGGATGGATAGAGGGAGTGGGAGAGTGCAATTGGGAAACACTCAGAGCTAAGTAAGAGCTGAAGATGCTCAGGAATTGAAAGAAGGTGTGCAGGCCTGTCCAAGTGTCTGTTTACTCAAGTGTGTGTGTGTGTGTGTGTGTGTGTGTGTGTGTGTGTGTGTGTGTGTGTGTGTGTGTGTGTGTGTGTGTGCTCGCGCACATATGTGTATGTTTATCTATGACTATATCTCTGTGTGCTTGCTCGCATGCATTTGTATGGTTTTGTACTTGCATGTGCGTATGTGTGTGTGTGTCTGTATGTGTATGTGTGTGTGTGTGTGTATGCGTGAATGGATAGCCTCGGACTGAGGGGAAAAGCTATTTGTCTCTATGATTACTCATTAATGATCCGGCCCGTCCTGTCACTCCCAGTTTTGTTTGCTGTGCATGCAAGGCGTGTGTGTGTGTGTGTGTGTGTGTGTGTGTGGTGTGTGTGTGTGTATGTGTGTATGTGTACAGAGATACCAGGCTATGTTTGCTTTTTTTTTTTCACTCGGTTGCCACTCTTAATTATCCATCTCCCCTCTGGACTCAAACGACGGCTCTGACCCTGACCCCAACACACACACACACACACACACACACACACACACACACACACACACACACACACACACACACACACAGAGAGAGAGAGAGAGAGAGAGAGAGAGACCCTGGCTAAGGCGTGTGTGAAACAGTGCTGGACACACACACACACACACTCTCAACTCCTCTCCTCATGCTGACACACATCTCCTGTCCTCTTATTTATTCCTCTCTCCCCCTCTCTCTCTCTTTCTGTTCTTCCATCCTCCCCTCCTCTCTCCCTCTTCACCTCTCTCCTCCCTC
The DNA here is from genome assembly GCF_017589495.1 of Alosa alosa. Lineage (NCBI taxonomy): Eukaryota > Metazoa > Chordata > Actinopteri > Clupeiformes > Clupeidae > Alosa > Alosa alosa. The sequence continues at coordinate 19,835,871 of NC_063210.1, read as the reverse complement.
TCTCTTCATTCTCTCTCTCCTACCCAACTCTCTCCATGTTCTTACTCACCCCTTGTTAACCCCGCAGCGGGGGAGTTTTGAACATTCTAACTGAAGATTCCGTTCCGCAATAATGTAAGGCTCTAAAATTCCGTGTTCAATTCAACGAACCCCCCGATATTCTTCATAATGTTCAATTTCCAACATTCGTACCGTCTTAAGGGTTAAATGACATCGAGCGCTCTCTCTCTCTCTCGCTAGGAGCAGAAAAAAAGTCAAATCTGAATCTGTCCTCAATGGTTTCCGCACGCGCTGCACAGATGACTCAGTCGAGTGATTATCTGGAAATTAAACGGCTCCAGTTTTCTCTCGACCGGCGCGTGATGGTGTGTTTGATGTTGGCACATTGATCCATATTTGGATCCCAGCGGTCAGACGCCTCACAGTTGGTGAGTCAGTGTCCAAAATACTCGTTCCCAGGGATCCCAAGGCTAGTTGGGGTGGGGAACGGACGGTTCCAGAAGGATCCGTTCCTCCTCAAACGTTCCACCCAAAGACTGTTAAAAACCAGGACATGGGCAGTCAAGGGATTTCACTGAGAGGAAATGAAAAATGTGCGGGGAAGTAGCCAAATATGGTCGTTCGTTTGTTTGGACGGAATCAACAGACTTTTTTCTGTTGCACTTGTCATTTCTTCCAAATTCATTTCATCATTTCTGCGGTACGATGTCATGTTTTGCATAGTCATTGGTTCCACTTACAGCTTTCTGCATCAGGATGTTTTTGTTGGCCATGAACAGGGATGTAGTGGAGGTTAAACGCAAGTAAACGCAGTTGATCCACTTTCTGAAATTTTAATATGTATAGTCATCAACACTCTAGGAACCATTTTAATACCACATGCTAAACGTTGGACAATAACCTCCACAATCATCAAACATGTTCTGAATGCCTTTTTTAAAAATCTGATACCGCATGGCGCAGTCCACCTCACCGAGATCACAAAATTCATAGTTTACCCACCTCTTATTTTACCACTACATCCCTGGCCATGAATGGGTTCTTAATCCTGATGTGCTCCAGGAGAACTACAGGAGGAACTACAAGAGGAACCGTCAGGAGTTCCTTTGAGAAAAAAGATTCCATATGGAGAAAGCTAGGCCAATACTGAGCATGTGCACAGGACGTCAGAACCACTCATTAGTTTTGTTGTTGTTGTTGTTTTACTCGGTTTGAAGGAAAAATTATTTCTCAGATATTTTCAAAATAATCTGAAACATTTCTGTCAAGATGCTGTCACTTGTAATGAATGTGAGGAAAAATCAGTTATTATGGGATGGGCTAGTTGACGGGTTGTTTTTCAGTAAAAGACAGTTGGGAAGTTGCTTTCCACACAATGT
>NC_063210.1:19829492-19831992 GCF_017589495.1 Alosa alosa | reverse complement strand
TGCCGCCTCCACCCCTGAGGTGTCCAAGCTATTGCCTGAGTATAATTGTGTTGGATCTGATGCCTCATGACAAGACAGTATGTTAGGTGGACCTTTAGAGGGTGTGTGTGTGTGTGTGTGTGTGTGTGTGTGTGTGTATGTGTATGTGTCTATCTGTCTGTCTGTGTGTGTGTGTGTGTATTCTTGTGTATGTTTATGTATGAGTGTGACTGTCAGTGTATATATATATATATCTGTGTGTGTGTGTGTGTGTGTGTGTGTGAGTGTGTGTGTGTGTGTGTGTGTGTGTGTGTGTGTGTGTGTGTGTGTGTGTGTGTGTGTGTGTGTGTCTATCTCTATGTGTGTGTATGTTTATGTATGAGTGTGACTGTCAGTGTATATATATCCGGGTGTGTGTGTGTGTGTGTGTGTGTGTGTGTGTTTCTCTTTTTATATGGCAGTGTGTGTGCTTTATGTGAGTGAAAGACCGTGGGCCATTGTTTATGGAGACCCCCGGTATGATGGCTGTCTGCTTTGAAGCTGCATGCTGCCTCTCCTGCCAGCCGAGTGATTGATTTTATGAGTCCTCGTCTGCGTGCTGGGGACACACACACACACACACACACACACACACACACATACACACACACCTTCATTCCTCTTTAAGGTGGGATGTCCCAGTGGGTCTCTATCTGATTGTCACAGAGGATAGTGACATGTGTGTGTGTGTGTATGTGTGTGTATGTGTGTGTGTGTGTGTGTGTGTGTGTGTGTGTGTGTGTGTGTGTGTGTGTGTGTGTGTGTGTGTGTTCAGTAATGCAGAAGAGTCAAATTCTAATAGGTATCATTTTTGTATTTCTCAGAGTAAATTTGCCCAGATGTAGAATTTTTGCAGCAGAGAGAAATCTCTCTCTTCTCTTTGGTCTCTGTCCCTCTATCTTTTTTTTTACCTCTGCTCCCCCATCTCTCTCTCTTTCATTCTTTCCTTATGTCTCCCTCTCTCTCTCTCTCTCTCTCTCTCTCTCTCTCTCTCTCTCTCCTCTCCTCTCCTCCTCTCTCTCTCCTCTCTCTCTCTCTCTCTCCTCTCTCTCTCTCTCTCTCTCTCTCTCTCTCTCTCTCTCTCTCTCTCTCTCTCTCTCTCTCTCTCTCTCTGTATCTCTTCTGTTTCACTTATCTCCAAAGCTGCATATTCTTTAATGTAATTCAGAGTTTGGCTCATTCTCCCAAGTTCTCTCTCTCTCTCTCTCTCTGTGTGTGTGTGTGTGTGTGTGTGTTTGTTTGTGTGAGAGAGAGAGAGACATGCAGCCACTAAAGAATAAGAATGAAAGAAAAATGGAAAAAAAGCACAGAGGAACAAGAATATGAAAAGAAAGGAGGAGGAGAGGAGGGGAGAAGGAGGGGTGACAGTGGTAAAATGAAAAGATGAAAAGAACAGAGGGATAGAGAGACAGAGACCTGGAGGAGAGCAAGCGCAATCTAGATTGTGTCGAACAAAAAGGCCTCCCTTTGCCGGCTGTGTTTTTGTAAACAGTCCCTTGTGCGCCGCGCAGGCTGAGATGCAGTGTGTGTGTAAGTGCACGTCTGTGTGTGTTTGTGAGTGTGTGTGTATGTGTGTGTGTGTGAGTGTATGTGCACGTCTCTGTGTGTGTGTGTGTGTGCACTGTGTGTGTGTGTGTGTGTGTGTGTGTGTGTGTGTGTGTGTGTGTGTGTGTGTGTGTGTGTGTGTGTTTGCGGTGGGGCATGCTCGGTTCGCCAGATTCATTAGGAGAACACATTTCGGGGCCACCTTTAAATAATTCAGACGGGGAGTAAGGATGGGGTATGTGTGTGTGTGTGTGTGCTTGCGTATTCCCTCCCTCCCTCCCCACTCCATCTCTCTCTCTCTCTCTCCCTTATTCCCCTGTTCCTCTCTTCCCCCCTTTTCTCTCCCTCTGCAACTCCGAATGTTCCCTCTTTCCTTGGCATACCCATCCTCCTCCTCCTCCTGCTTTTATTCTCCCATGCAAAGCTCCCGGAGTGTCACACTTTCACACTTTTTTCTGTCTGTGTGTGTGTGTGTGTGTGTGTGTGTGTGTGTGTGTGTGTGTGTGTGTGTGTGTGTGTGTGTGTGTGTGTGTGTGTGCGCATGCTTGTGATCGTGTTTTTTGGTGTTCTCTTTGTGTGGCCGAACATAGAGGAGTGCAGCAGAGCAATGTAATTCATTCTCTCCCTCTCTCTCTCTCCCTCTCTCTCTCCCTCTCTCTCTCCCCCTCTCCCTCTCTGGCTGATTCGACTGTTGCTGCCTCTCTCATTCTCTCTTTTGCACTCTCTTGTTCAAACACACACACACACACACACACACACACACCACACACACACACACACACACACACACACACACACACACACACACACACACTCACCACACACAGTGCTTGCTTTTGAGAGGTTTAGATATATTTGTTGGTTATTCCCTTCCCATTGGCTAATGTTTGCTTTCTTTCTCTGTGTACATTAACACCTACTGAGAAAGTAAAAGAGA
>NC_063210.1:19774492-19779492 GCF_017589495.1 Alosa alosa | reverse complement strand
GCCCCCTGGATCACCATGGCAACAGCAGCGTTCTCTACGGGCAGCCCCGTTTCTATGACACGCAGAAAGGTGAGCAGGGTTCACTGGTTCCCGGTGTCACTGCTGACTTTTCCATCTGAATGAGTCTAGAGAGGGAGATGGAGAGAGAGAGAGAGAGAGAGAGAGAGAGTGGGTGAAAGAGGGAGGAGGGGGTGAGAGAGGAACCCATTGTCAGCAAGAAGGTTAAATGTGTTCTTTGATGCATGATTCTGAAATGATGGAGCTTTGGGAGAAATTATAAATTCTGTCTTTTTTTTGTTGTCAGATTGGACAAAACTGGTTATCAAGATCTGTCTTTGTTATTTTTTTCTGTTGATATTTTTTGATCTTATTTTTTTTCTTTCTTTCTTCTTTTCTCTCTCTTTCTTCCCTCCTTCCTTCCTTCCTTCCCTCCCTCCCTCCTTATCTCCAGATTTTTATCTCCGCGGCCTCTCTTCGCAGCCCTCTCTGCTCTCCACCAATCACGGCCTGCCAGGCCTCTCTCGGACCACGCCCGGCCACCCGCTGGGCTCGTGCAGTCGAGAGCAGGACCCTGGAGGAGGAGGAGGAGGAGGAGGGGGCGGTGGTGGAGGAGGACCTCCCCAGCACAAGGGCTCTAAAGAGGGGCAGTCAGGCGAGCGAGGAGTGGGGTCCTCCGGGAAGGACAAGGAGAGGTCCGCCAGCAGCAAGCAGGAAGCCAAGGAGCGCCAACAGCAGCAGCAGCAGCAACAGCAGCAGCAACAGCAGCAGCAACAGCAGCATGGGCATCTTCATGGGCACCATGGGCACCTGTTGCAGCACGCTCACCCGCACCCCCACCACCCGCACCATCAGCACCCCTCCACACACAACCCCTCGCCGCTGGGGGATGAGGACCCCCGGCACCCCCTGGAACGGCACAAGGGCCTCCCATCGCCGCATCTAGATCCGACTACAAGAGGACGACCCCAAAAGCACCGCATGAACAACTGGCGCGCCCGGTGTAGGGCAAACACCTGAGCGCTTGCCTGCACCTGAACGGCAAGATGCAGAACGGCGGGGACGCGGGCGGTCCAGCCAAGGGGGCACTGGGCAACGGCAGACAGGTGGTGTGAAGGGGGATCATCATGGGGATCTGCAGGGAGCGGTCAGCAGCAGCACCATCGGGGCAGCAGGTGCTGCAAGGAGGGCGTGAGCGGGGACATGAGGATCAGCGAGCCGCCGCTGCCATCGCTGCCGTCGTCGTCGTCGCCCTCCGACTGCCTGAGGAGAGGCTCGGTGCTGGGCCACGCGCACACACACACGCATCGCAGCACCCTTTTCGCACACACACCTTTTCCAAGATCCACCGCGCCCTCCGCGCCGCGACTCCGGGCGTGGCCCTCCATGTCACCCTCAAGGGCCACCCCTCCCCTCCCCTTCCGCTGGCATAGCTATGGGGGGCGTGGCTCTGCACTACCCACCCAGCGCCATGCCGCCCACGACTCCACCCCACCACCCCGAAGCTCTACTGCCTCCCCACCCCCTCTCATGCCCACCTCCTCCGCCCAGGACAAGGGCCACCCCTCGCCCTCGTCCAGGGACTGGAGTGCATCGGGCCCCCACGTCGCGTGCCTGATTCAGCCCCCTCGGGGACAGAGCAGCGGCCCTTCCATTGGGGAACCCCCACTGTCGTGGTGGCGGTGGTGGTGGTGGTGGGAATATCTCCAGCGGAGAGTCGGGGAAGGAGACCAAAGCCTCTGGGGAGAAGCCCAGCGGGGGAGGGGGGAGCCGGGGGAGCGGGTCGGCCAACGGCCCCTCCAACCCGAGTCCCTCCCAGTCCCATCCGGCCAGCAGCTGCCAAAGGAAATCTGCTCAGCAGCAGCACCATCAGCAGCAGCAGCAGGAGCAGCAAACAGCCGCGCCATATGCAGGAAGGTCAGACAAGGTTCTGATTGGCATACGGTTCCGTAGCATCCGCTCCGCATACACCCGCCTGCAGCGCAGCTGCATCCGCAGAGGCACGCAGCGCGGTCGCGATGCAGTCACAGCATCCGGCTCACGGCGGTCCTGCAGAGCAGAGAAATGTGAACGGGTCGGCCGACGTGGGTGGATCTGACCCTCGATGCCCCAGGGTGCGAAAGCCGGGGTCCACCCGTCGCCGCAGCACCTGGCCAAGAGCGGACTGTACGCGAGCACGCCGCCCTTTCGGGACTGTTCTCACCCGCCCAACGCCGCGTCGCCCCCTCCACCCCGCGTCCCGCCTCGTCGACAGGAAGGGCGGGGTGGAGGGAGAGGGCGATCTGCGCTGCGACCTCGCGATGGGCAGGTGAAGGTTGCTAGGATACGGCACCAGCAACATGGCGCGTCCGGCTCGGAGCACGATGGGAAGCACCGGTCGGAGGGGTCAGCGGTGCCCCCGTTGGTCTACGGCAGCCACCCGGTGGCCGGCATCCCCCCCAGCGGATGGGCACCACCGCCACCACCACCCCGCGGTCACCACAGCGACCAACACAAGGCCTACCTGGACTCCTTCAGTAACGGTTCCAGCTCTGGTTCCGGATCTGGTTCCAGTTCCGCCACAAAGACCCACGTTCCTCCACACACGCGGCACGACACGCAACCGCAACCTCCGCCCTCCACCCCTCCCCACCAGAGGGACTCTACAGCGCCCCCTAGCGACGGGGGCAGTAGCGCGGGCAGTGGCAATGGAGGCAGCGCCATGAAGAGCCTTATGAAGTACAGCAGCCAGCCGCTGTCCCTCTCCCAACAGAAAAGCCCCTTCGGGGGCCTGGGGTGCCTCAAGGGGCAGAGCCAGAGGCAACAGAACCAGGGACAGGGGGCAAACCAGGGGGGCATCTGCACACTCCAGGAAGGAGGGCACACCAAGCAGAGCCTGCCGCCTAGGAGAGGGTCATCGTCGTCGTCGGGAGAGGGGACAGACTGCGGCGGCCGGGCGAAGCAGCTGCAGTCCGGCGACTTCGACCGGGAGGGCGGAGTCCGGCCAGCCCCATTGGGATAAGCTGCGGGAGTCGCCAGGCACGGAACCCCGCGGCGCCCCCCCTGGCGTGCATAGAGCCACAGACGTACACGCAGGGTGCTGCCCAGCATGAAAGGTGAGAGCGTGCGTGTAAGGGCATAAGGGTGTGTTCAAGACCTGACGGGGGTTTAACTCAGAGCTTTTCATTTAAGTGTGTGTGTGTGTGTGTGTGTGTGTGTGTGTGTGTGTGTGTGTGTGTGTGTGCGTGTGTGTGTGTGTGTGTGCGTGTGTGTGTGTGTGTGTACGCAAGTGACAAGTGAAAGCCTTTCATTTAAGTGTGTGTGTGTGTGTGTGGGTGATGAGGGAGGGTGGGGGTTGTGTATGTGTGTGTGTGTGTGTGACAGAGAGACAGAGAGAGAGTGAGAGAGCATAAGTGTGAACTGATGTGTGCGTGTGTGTGTGTGTGTGTGTGTGTGTGTGTGTAGTTACCCATACTGCGGGTGTTGAATGATTGGAAAGGCTTGGCAGTGGTTGCCAGGTCTGGGGTTTTTGATTGATTGGGAGGCTTGATGGGGGTTGCCAAATTAGGTGTTTGAGTATGATGGTTAGATTTATTAGTGGTTGCCAGATTGTAGATCTGTCAGTGATGTCAATGTGTGGGGGTTGTTGCCAGATTGGAGGTGTGTGAATGATGATGAGAATTAGTGTCGGTTGCCAGATTGGAGGCCTGGTGAACCATGTGCTGCCACGACCAAGGTTGCCAGATGGGGAGTACAGTTTGTGAATGATGGGAAGGGAGCTGGCGGTGTGGGGGTTGCCAGATTGCGCTGCTGATCCCCTGCTGTGCGTTCAGGTGTGCCGCGGTCCATGTTCCCGCTGGAACGGGAGCTGGAGGAAGAGAGGAAGAGGATGACCGAGGAGCAGCTGGGTCTGCCCTCGCTTGACCGCGACCGCGAACTCTTCATCAGGTGCGCGCACACACACACACACACACACACACACACACATGCACACACACACACACACCATATCACGCTTTTACATATACAGCTGGGTCTGCCTACGGCTGCGACATGACCGTGAACTCTCTTCATTAGGTCTTGGCGCACACACACACGAACACACACACGCACACACACACACACACACACACCATATACGCACATGCACAGGCACACACACATGCACAAACACACACTATCACATACGGGCATGCACACACACACAGGCACGCACACACACACACACAAACATCTGATGTCTGATGTCAGTTTTTCAACAGTTCTTTTTATCTATCTCTCTATCTGTCTGTCTTTCTATCTGTCTGTCTGTCTGTCTGTCTGTCTAATTTAACACATCCAAATCTTGTCTTATTATCTGTCTATTCCATCTATTCCATAGATGCCATTCTATTTACTTTTGGAACTTCCTTCTTGTCATTACGCAGTCTTGTATCAGGAAATTGAATACAACTCACGTTACGAAAAATAATGTAATGAATCCCGTGTTCCTGTCGCAGGGAAAACAAAGAACGGGTCGAGTTTGCCAGGATCCACCCGTCCAGCAGTTGCCATGGTGACCTGACCTCTCACCTCATCGTGCCGGGCGGGGCTTCCTTGCAGGCCAGCCAATTAGGAGCAGACCACGTCTGCTCCCTCTCTCCCTCTCCCTCTCTCCCTCTCCCTCTCTCCCTCTCCCTCTCTCCCTCTCCCTCTCTCCCTCTCCCTCTCTCCCTCTCCCTCTCTCCCTCTCCCTCTCTCCCTCTCCCTCTCTCCCTCTCCCTCTCTCCCTCTCCCTCTCTCCCTCTCCCTCTCTCCCTCTCCCTCTCTCCCTCTCCCTCTCTCCCTCTCCCTCTCTCCCTCTCCCTCTCTCCCTCTCCCTCTCTCCCTCTCCCTCTCTCCCTCTCCCTCTCTCCCTCCTCTCTCTCTCTCTCTCTCTCTCTCTCTCTCTCTCTCTCTCTCTCTCTCTCTCTCTCTCTCTCTCTCTCTCTCTCTCTCTCTCTCTCTCTCTCTCTCTCTCTCTCTCTCTCTCTCTCTCTCTCTCT
>NC_063210.1:19764492-19769492 GCF_017589495.1 Alosa alosa | reverse complement strand
GGCATGCTTTCCTTCCGCCACTCGGCAGGCTCCCCCAGCCGCGAGGGGAAGTGCATCCGCCGGACCCTTCCCCAGGGAAACATTAGCCCAGTCAGGGTAATCTCTCAGAACAAAGGTTCCTGCCACGCATCAGGGAGAGAGGGAGGATCAGTGTGTTGGGAACAGTGTGTGTGTGAGGGGTGGGCACACACACACACACACACACACAGACACACACACACACACACACACACACACACACACACACACACACACACACACATATTAGTAAGCTGCCCAGGCAGAAAGCACACACACACACACACACATACACACACACACACACACACACACACACACACACACACACACACAGGTGTTGAAAATCTATGAGCTGAATCTCAAGGCTGAGGCTGTGCCTTCATAATGGAGCCCAGCTGCTACACACACACACACACACACACACACACACACACACACACACACACACATACACACACATACATACACTCGCTCGCTTTCTCTCTCTTCACACACACATACAGCAATCCATTCATCCTTTCTCACCTCCAAATATACTGTGTGCGGCCACCTGCTCCGTTGCTGACATGACAAATATTATATGTGTGTGTAGGGAGTGAAGTTCACTTCCGTTTAAGTGGAAAAACACAAGGCGCTCTCAGTGATGGTGACGCAGGCTACTGTAGCCTACCCTTAACAATGACCTCTCAGGAACACTGCATTTGGGAAGTTCGAGATTTATCACGTTTTTATCTCTTTCCATCCCAAAAATAATAGCTTTGTTATTGCCCTGAAATTACCCTGCGCAATATATTTTTACGTAGTCATATGAGTCATATTATATACGCAAACCAGCTCTTAAAAGTCAACCATGTACCTTTAATTGTAGTTTTGTATGTAGTATACTCATTGCTCATTGCCCATTTGGGGCAGATCCTCCTATTCACACAGATTGTGTCCTAATGTATCCTACTGCTATGCTAATGTTCTTCTGTGTTAGTTGAATCGTTTGTGTGTGTGTGTGTGTGTGTGATTGTGTGTGTGTGAGACAACTTCTCTTGTAGCACATTGTATTTATAAGATGGCAAACCACTATGGGCTAGGAAGGCAGGGAAGTTGTATTCATTACAGGATGCAGTCTTTGTTCTCCTCGCTCCTATTAGATATGTTGAGTCGAGGGCGCTGGCATGTGGGTCGCATTTCCTAGCTTAGTGCCACCATGTCAGCCAGCTGAGGCCTAGAGACGGGCACGCGATTGGGCAGCCCTGAACGGCGGGGTCCTGAATCAATGTGACAGGCACAGTTCCGCTCAACTCGGCGCCAGGGCAAGAGGAAAAAGACTCTGCCAGTGGTTGGACTGGTGACCATTGGCTTGAGTTATGCCAACGGTCCAGTCCACTAGTGTCCAGGCAGAAGGAGCCAACGACAATTTCACAAAGAAAGCTTCCAGGGAAGGGCAAAAGGGAAACATCATGGGAAGGAGGCAGTTAGGATTCAAGATAACATAGGAAGGAGGCAGTGAGGGAACAAGGGATTAAGGGAACAAGGGAGTGAGGGAACATTTCAAAAAGGCAACAAGGATCATAAGTAGGAATGAGAAGTAGACAGTAAGGAAACGAGGGATAAGGGAACTGGGAGAAGGGTTACTATGGCTGCTTGCTATTTTTTCTGGTTTGATATGGATCTGATTTGGCTGCTTGACCGTTTGGTGGAAGTATTGGAGTAGCTGGGCACAAGGACAGGCTTCCTCGGCCATTTTGCTGGTGAAAGGGCAGCAATGGATGGAATGAAGAGAAGAGAGCAGAAGAAAAACAAAAGCTTACTATCTCCTCCTCTCCCTCTATCTCTTCTTTCTCTCTCTCTTATCTCCCCCACACCCCTTATCTCTCTCTCCCTCTCTGTCTCTATCTGTCTCTCATCTCTCTTTCTTTCTCTCTTCTCCCTCTCCCTCCTATGTTCTCCCCCTCTCTCCTTCCTCATCCCTCTCTCATTCTTTCTCTCTCTCTCTCCTTCCTCATCCCTCTCTCTCTCTTTCTCTCTCTCTCTCCCTCTTTTTCTCTCTCCTTCCTCATCACTCTCTCTTTCTCCCTCTCTCCTTCCTCATCCCTCTCTCATTCTCTCTCTCTCTCTCTCCTTCCTCATCCCTCTCTCTCATTCCCTCTCTCTCTCTCTCTCCTTCCTTATCCCTCTCATTCTCTCTCTCTCTCTCTCTCTCTCTTTCCTTCCTCATCCCTCTCTCCCTCTCTCTCTATCTCCTTCCTTATCCCTCTCTCTCTCTCTCTCCTTCCTCATCCCTCTCTCTCTCTCTCTCTCTCTCTCTCTCCTTCCTCATCCCTCTCTCCCTCTCTCTCTCTCCTTCCTCATCCATCTCTCTCTCTCTCTCTCTTTCCTTCCTCATCCCTCTCTCTCTCTCTCCCCCCCTGTAGATGTGATGGAGCAGCAGGGTCTGTGGCCGCCCGTCTACGGTGCCCGCGGCCCCGCCTCGCACATGCAGCATCCCGCCGTCTACTCCCGCTCCCAGTTTCTCACGGCAGCAAGGGAGCTCTACAGCTGCGGCAGCATCGGCGCACCAGCGGCACAGGCGGGCAGACCGTAGACTGGCCCACCGACGCTCTGCAGCCTGGGTAACACACACACACACACACACACACACGCACACACACACACACACAAGCTCACACACTCACACATATGCACGCACGCACGCACACATGCACGCACGCACACACACACACACATACATATAAAGGACATGGAGTTGATATACAGATATCTGCTATAACACAAAAACGCACCTGCGCGCACATGCGATTTCACGCAGCACATGTTTTCACATGAGCTTGGCCACATTAATCTTAAATAAACACACACACACACACACACACACACACACACACACACACACATACTGTATATACACAGCAAACCCAGCAAGCAAAAAAACACACACAAACAGACATCGGCACACTCCCATCCCTGTTCTATCTCAGCTGTCAATAGGCATTTGTATTTGTGTGCATGAGCCAGGCTATTTCCAGCAGCCGGCCAGCCGGCCAACTCCTGTCACAGTAATTACCCAAACAAATCACACAGAGCCTTCTGGAACCTTCCGGAACCTTCCCTGGGTCACCCCCAAGGCACTGGCCTGCACCCTGTCCTCCATGTTGTTGAGAAAGGGCTTTGAACGGCCACAGCCCCTCCACCCCTCACTCTTTCCCTAAAAACAATGTGGAAACATTAAGTAGAGCAAGTGGCAAGACAATTGCTGTCTTGCTCACTCTTCCTCCCTCCTCTCTCTCTCTCTCTCTCTCTCTCTCTCTCTCTCTCTCTCTCTCTCTCTCTCTCTCTCTCGCTGTCTTTCTTTCTCTTTCTTCCCCTACCACCCTCGTTGTGCATTGAATGCCAATTTACTGGAACCCTGGCGAGCACAATAACCCTTTGTTGTTGTTTTGTAAGAGCCAGCGGTCGGTTTCTGGAGCTAATGTAACACACATTGTTTTTCTGATGGGTATATATATTTTTTAATGTTTTTCCTGTGGGACTGTTTCCTGTTGGGGTGTCTGAGTGGCAGTGAACTTGGGGTCGCTGTAACGACCCATACTGTGTGTGTGCGTGTGTGTGTGTGCAAGGTTGACGCCAGACCTCCCTGTAGGTTTTTCTGGGAAAAGGATGCAGAGTTCCCCTCGAAATCAGTGGGGGGGCCTTGAGTCTGGTGGCGAGAGTTGCCTCCTATTGCATCAATTTGTCAGTGTGTCTGTGCATGTGTGTGTGTTGGGTGGAATGTTTATTGGTGTGGTGTCTTGGCGATGTTTAGGGGGGGTGATCAATATAGGTTGGAGGCGAGGTTTAATTTTACGCCAGACTAAACAGACATGGTTGCCATGACGCGTATCTTGGCGATGGCCTTGAGGCGGTCCGCGTGGTTGGAATGTCGAGGCTGAGGAACAGAGCAGAGAACATCTCGACCACTTTTTATTCTTTTTCTTTTTGTTTTTCCAAGAAAAACCTTCATTTCCACCCCTGGTGTGGTCAGGCATTTCTTTTTTTTTCTTGTACATTTATTTCTTCTCTCTTTCTTTCTTTCTTTCTTTCTTTCTTTCTTTCTTTCTTTCTGTCTTTCTTTCTTCTCATCCTCTCATCATCTAACCATCCCTCTCTCTGTCACCTTCCCCCCACGCAGCGGAAGCCAGAGGACCCACCCATGGAGCTGGACGACTCGACCCACCAATCAGAGGCCAGAACCCAGAGGCCCTTCTCCTACCCGTCGTCCAATCGGAGCTCGGCATCACCTGGGGCCTGTCCTCCGCTACCGCCCCGGCGTCGTCGACCTTGACGGCGCCTCTCCCATGTTGCGCTCTCCGGCGACGTTGTCCCGCACCCTAAGCCGCGCCCGTGTCCGGCAATCGCCGCCCGCACCGTTCGCCCCGCCTGAGCCCTTTGGCGCCCCCGCACCCCCCCACGCGGGCCGACCCCCAGGAGCAGAGAGCCGAGGGCCAGCCGCCACAGGATTACCCACAATCCCTTGAGCCGGGTGAGTGTGTCCAGTGTGCGCTGCCTGGGCCCGCCCGTTGGGGTGGGAAGAAGCTGGAGTAACCCGCGACATGGGACTCTATTTTATGCGTGTTGGCATATTTAGAGACTTGGAATGTTTGTCTGTGGAAGGCAAAAATGTCTCTAGGCTCACAAATTTGGGTTAAATTCAGAAAACCAATATATTCTAAATACAGTGTAGTGCTCCCATGCATTCTAGACATTCTGGGCTTGTCCCTTAGATTTAGACATGATTGGACGTTTCTTGTTCCGCCATAGCTAAGCTAAGAGGTGAGGTCAGATTATGGATCAAGAGAGAGAGAGAGAGAGGAGAGAGTGAAAGAGAAGGAAAGGTTAAATCTTTCTCTTTCTATCCAACTTCACCACTGAAATGGAAGAATAGAAAAGAAAATAAAATAAGAAAGGAAGATGAGGAAAAGAAGGTGAAACTGGAACATTCATTCAAGTGT
>NC_063210.1:19751992-19756992 GCF_017589495.1 Alosa alosa | reverse complement strand
AAACAGTAAATATATAGTACAGAACAAACAATAAATATACAGTAGCCAGTTCCTTTCCTGAGAATGAAATACTTTAAAAAGATACTGTTTAAATATAAATATAAACATATATAGAACGCTTTCCTTAAGTCCAGAACAATTTCTATTGTTAAAACACTATTTTATTTTTAAAACATCATAGTTGCTGCACCTGAAATGCAAAGGTCATTATGTTGAATTAAAAGTTCCTGAGCAAAACGGTCGTCCAGCTTTTCCTCTCCTGTTGTACTGTCGTCCAGCTGCAGACACTTATTTCCCCGCTTGTGTATAATTCATAGCTCAGCTCGCTCCTCTCTGTGTTTGTAAAGCGACTGCTAACAGTTTCAGAAACATTTGTTTAAAAGTTAGCAGCATTGCTAAAACTTTGAGCAAGATTCTTCATCTCCTGCTCCAAAACCTTGTCAAACACAAATGAATATCTTTATAGATGTAATTCTGTCCGACCAGCAAGCTAATAAAGTCCCATAAAGTGGGTATAAATAGTTTATAAAATGTTGACATGCACTCAGCCGTGGCTAGTAAATAGTGTCTCTCTCTGGTGAGGTATCCAGCAGCTCTCTAAACCTCCTTCTCACTTCCTCTTCATCCATCTCTCTCTCTCTCTATCTCCTCATCTCTATCCCTCTCTCCCTTTGACCTCTGTCATGGAAAACCTTTGCACTCCATCATTTCTGCTGCTTCCATTCTTTCTTTCTCTTCTATCTTTTCTTCTTCCTGTATCGGTCCGTTCTGCCGACGCAATGCATCGTGGGTCGTTCGTTCCCTTGTGTCTCGTTAGCCTCTGGCAGGAGGCATTGATTTTGGTCGCCGTGGCAGCGGGCGATGTTGGTGGTGGTGATGACATCACTCAGGTGAGGTAACTTTAGACCTGGCGATGACCTCAGCCTTCAAAGACGAACGGACACGTACACACACACACACACACACACACACACACACACACACACACACACACACACACACATCAGAACTGAGATAAGATTCATTCATCAGGAGTGCCACATGATCTGGCTTCTCTCTCCCTGCCTGCCTAGGGTTGGTCTGCTCACCCAAGACTGGAGTCCAGGGCTGTGGTCCTGATGGCCTCTATCTCTCTTCTGCTTTTCTTCTCCTTTTTTATTTCTTTCTTCATTTGATTTTTTCTCTTCTTTCTCATTTCTATTTCTTTTCCCTGTTTTCTGTTTTCATAGTCTTTTTCTTTCTTTCTTTCTTTATTCCTTTCTTTCTTTCATTCTTTCTTTCTTTCTTTCTTTCTTTCTTTCTGTACTCGCACAACTACCCCTCTATCTTTCTTTAGCTGTGTCCCCTTACCCATCTCCCTCTCCCTCTTTTCTCTACCTCTTCACCCTCCCCCTCTCTCTCTCTCTCTATCTCTCTCTCTCCCTCTCTCTCTCTCTCCGCACCAGCTGCTGTAATAATGCCAATGAAAGGGTCTTTCAGGGTCCAGTGGTCCTGCTCCATTCTGTGGTGCATAGCGCCCCAATCATGTAGTAAACACCACCACGGCTTATTGGCCCAGCAGGGATGGCAATGCACACACACACATGCACGCACACACACACACACATGCACGCTCGCACAGTACACACACACACACACACACACACACGTAATGCATGCGCGTACCTTTTTCGCTAAACTCACACGCGGCTCACACACACACACACATGCGCACATACAGTACACACACACACACACACGCAGACACACAAACACACTTATAGAGGCAGACATACTGTATATGTGTGAAGGAGACAGACACACAGACACACACACACACACACAACTCATCTCTTTTCCTCTCTCTCTCCCTCTCTCCCTCTCCCTCCCTCCCTCTCTCTCTCCCTCTCTCCCTCTCTCCCTCTCTCTCCCTCTGTACACACATCCCTGCCCAAGTACAGCAATTTCCCCTTTTTCCCCCTCTGTTGAGGAAATTGGACTCTTTCCATGTCAGTAATGAGGGCATGGTTGAGAATAAATAGATAGCTCAATAAACACTTCTCTTCTTATTGCCTCCCTCCTCTCTCCCTCTCTACCTCACTCCCTCTCTCTCTCTCCCTCTCCCTCCCTCCCTCTCTCTCTCCCTCCCTCTCCCTCCCTCTCTTGCCCTCGGCAACCCCTCCCCACCCTCACCCCTCAGCCTGCCACCCCCGCCCCTGCTTCTATTACCCTCTACCCCTCCCTCCATCTCTCTCTCTGTCTCTCTCTCTCTCTCTCTCTCTCTCTCTCCCCTGCCTCCTCTGCCTCTCTCGTTCTTAGTAGTGAGACTGCTGGTGAAATGTGTGTGGAGTGTGTTGAGAACAATGAAGGCTGTGTGTGTGTGTGTGTGTGTGTGTGTGTGTGTGTGTGTGTGTGTGTGTGTGTGTGTGTGTGTGCAGGGGATTCCAGGGATGTGGGGCTTTTTGTGATATTACTCCTTAAGCATGTGTGTGTGCATGTGTGTGTTTGTGGGCAGTGCATTGATGCTGAATCATATGCGCACACTCACACACATCACACACACACACACACACACACACACACACACACACACACACACACACACACACACACACACACACACACAGCCCCTCTGTGTCTTGGGGCGAACTGGGGCTGTCATGAATATTCAGGGTTCATTTGCTGACTGCTGCCTGTGACTGAGAAGAGAGGAGAAGAGGAGGAGAGGAGGAGAGAGGAGAGAGGAGGAGAGGAGGAGAGGAGGAGAGGAGGGAGGGGAGGAGAGGAGGAGAGGAGGAGAGGAGGGGAGGAGGAGGGAGAGGAGGAGGAGGAAGGAGGATGAGAGGAGGGAGGGGAGAGAGGAGAAAGAGAGGAGAGTGGTGGGGGGGGAGCTAGGAACACGTGGTTCACTCTAATGACAGTGATACATGCAGAGAATCCCCCCTCTCCCCGTCTCTCTTTCTCTCTCCTCTCTCTCCCTCCCTCTCTCTTTATCGTTCATTTCACTCTCATGCCCCCCTGACTTTTTCCAAGTCTCTCGCCTCTCTTACCCCCTCCCTGTCGTGCTTGTAGCTGCCAGCGTTGAGTCGCGTATGCAGAGATAAGCTCTCTGGTTAATAGCTATCATCATCGCTCATTCAACATTTGAAAGAAAGAGATGCCGTCGGGAAACCAGCGCACGCCGAGCGAACGTCGCAGTGCCCCCCCTCCACCACCACCCCTCCATCCCACTCCCCTCTCTCTATCCCTCGCTCTCTCACCCCTCCCTCCCTCCCTCATCCCCCTCTCTCTGTCTCTATCTCTTTTTTCCCTTGCTCTTCCTCTCAGTGTGTGTTTGAACGCATGGCACATACACCATGGCCAGATGTGTGTGTGTGTGTGTGCGCGCGTCTGTGTATGTGTGTGTGTGTGTGTGTGTGTGTGTGTGTGTGTGTGTGCGCGTAATGGTGTTAAATAGCGTGTGCGTGTGTAGTAATCGCGTGTACGTAATGTGTGTGTGTGTGTGTGTGTGTGTGTGTGTGTGTGTGTGTGTATGTGTGTGTGTGTTTCTGTCTGTGTCTGTGTGCGCGTGTGTGTATGTGTGTGTGCGTGTGCATGTACTGTATGTGTGTGTGCCCTGTCTGAGTGCTTAGTCAGACATTGGTCTGCACTTTCATGACCTGGAGAGAGAGAGAGAAGGAGGGAGAGAGAGGGGAATAGAGAATTTCACTATTCTATGAACCTACCTTTTCTTCCCTCTATTATTTACATTATCATCTTATTATCATCATTGTTTTTTTATTAGTATAATTATTATTAATGTCTCCTTTTTTGATTATTCCATGTTTTCACTTTTGTTTTTTGTTCTTAATGCTTTGGCAATATTGTAACCTGAACAGTCATGCCAATAAAGCACAATGAATTGAATTGAATTGAATTGAGAGAGAGAGAGAGATAGAGAACGAAAGGAGAGAAGGACAGAGGGTAGTAGAAAAGAAGGGCTGTTGTGACTAATGTCCAGAATATCCGCAGAAAGAGAGAGATTAAAATGGAGACAGTGAGAAAGAAAGGATAAAATAGAGAGGGAGAGAAAGAGAGGGGAAAAAGAGGAGAGAAGGAACCAAGTGAGAAGATGAGTGTGAACGGCTCCCTTCAGTGTTACATGTATGTTGCCGTGGCAGCAAGCCAAGTTGTTCAAAACACACCACCTATCACCCCCTTCTCTCTCTCTTTCTTTCCCCTCATCACACCATCTTTTCCTCCATCTCAGCCTCTCATTCACTCTCTGGCTTTCTCTCCCTCTATTCATTTCACCACTTCTTCCTCTTTCTCTCCATCCCTCTTTCATTGTCATCCCCCATCTTCTTCTCCTCTTCTCTCTCAATCCCTCTCTTTCTCCTCTCTATCTTCTCTCACTACCTGTCCATGTCTCCCCCATCTTCTTCTCCTCCTCCTCTCTCAAGCCCTCTCTTCCTCTCTGTCTTCTCTCACTTTCACCTGTCCATGTCTCCCCCCATCTTCTTCTCCTCCTCCTCTCTCTCAATCCCTCTCTTTCCCCTCTCTTCTCTCTATCTTCTCTCACTACCTGTCCATGTCTCCCCCCATCTTCTTCTCCTCCTCCTCTCTCTCAATCCCTCTCTTTCCCCTCTCTTCTCTCTATCTTCTCTCACTCCCTGTCCATGCGTTGAGCTCTTCTTGGGATTAACCCTTAAGGTGTACGTCACACACCCGGTGTAAGAAGGAATAATAGGGAAAATGAGCGTTCTAAAATTTTTTGAACCTTCAATTGTTCTTGAAAGCGAATCTTATGTTAGAATGTTCAAAAACCCACACCTCTTCTTGGGATTTAGGTGTGTGTGCTGGCACTAGCATGCAGATCCTTCCCTTTTCCTCTGACCTCCACCAAGGTGACCTCTGCTTTCGGTGCAGTTTGGATGTCTGGAAGCGGGATTATGTAGAACACTACTGACCTCATTTTTGAATGGCACGTATGTCAGTGGACATGGTTTGGTAGAAATGTGTCACATGGGCCAATGGCAAGC
>NC_063210.1:19744492-19746992 GCF_017589495.1 Alosa alosa | reverse complement strand
TCTCTCTCTCCCTCTTTCTTGCTCTCTCTGGTGCGCTTTTCTTTATTTCGTTTGTTTATTTGTTCTCTCATTTGGAGCCCAGTGTCGCCCTCCCCATGGTGATCAGGTTAAGCTGCAGATCAAACTGGAACAAGTCAGAATCAGCGAGTCGTCGAAGTAAAATAAGTCGGAAAGGTCGGATCAGGCATCACGTCGTCGCGATCGCGCATCGAAAAATCGAAATCTCGGAAGATGTCGAAATAAAGAAAAACCGAATCCGGAAAGATCAAAATAATCCGATCCTGGTGATAAGAAATCCATAATAATAATAATAATAATAATAAATAAGAATAAATCGAGTAACAAAAAATATTATATATCTCCGTTGTCCACTGGCAGCAACAAGGATCATGCTGGGAAGGGTTCAGGGGTCAGGTGACTGCTGGACCCTTTTGAAACTGCTAGTGCACCCTGGGATATCCGTCTACATTTAGCCATTGCAGGCAGCCATCAGCCGTCTGGCAGTGTGTGTGTGTAAGTATGAGTGTGTGTGTGTGTGTGTGTGTGTGTGTGTGAGAGTGTGTGTGTGTGTGTGTGCATGTGTGTGTGTGTGTGTGTGTGTGTGTGTGTGCTTCTGGTTAAGTAAGGAGTGTGTCCCATGCCTCCATATAGTTATCTCAGGGCAATGTGTAGTCACACAGCCACAGCCAAATACAGCCCAGGGTTAAAGTGTTTGTGTCAGGCTCTGCTCTGCTCTGCTGTGTGTGTGTGTATGTGTGTGTGTGTGTGTGTGTGTGTGTGTGTGTGTGTGTGTGTGTGTGTGTGTGTGTGTGTGTGTGTGTGTGTGTGTGTGTGTGTGTGTGTGTGCGTCTTTCAAATGAAGTGTGTTTATGCACAAAATTGTCCGGACTTGATCTCTAAACAAGCTCTGTGTTCTGTACACCCCAGATACACTCTGTATTTCTCTCTCTCTCTCTCTCTCTCTCTCTCTCTCTCTCTCACTCTCTCTCTCTCTCTCACACACACACACACACACACACACACACACATGCTGAAGCACACACACTGTGAGCTCGCATTCCTCTGGGTGTGCCGTGTCTCTGGGAAAGCCATAACTGTTTTTGACACATGACTGAGTTCCACCACACTAACGTAGCGTAAGAGAGAGGAGAGAGGAGGAGTGAGAGAGGAGAGAGGAGGAGAGAGGAGGAGAGAGGAGGAGTGAAAGAGGAGGAGTGGGAGTGGAGGAGGAGTGAGAGAGGAGGAGAGAGGAGGAGAGAGGAGGAGAGAGGAGGAGAGAGGAGGAGGGTGAGAGAGGAGGAGGGAGAGAGAGGAGAGAGGAGGAGAGGAGGAGAGGAGGAGGGAGAGAGGAGAGAGGGGAGAGGGAGGAGTGAGAGAGGAGGTGGGAGTGGAGGAGGGTGAGAGGAGGAGGTGAGAGAGGAGGAGGGAGAGAGGAGGTGGGAGTGGAGGAGGGTGAGAGAGGAGGAGAGAGGAGGAGGGAGAGAGAGGAGGAGAGGAGGAGGAGAGGAGGAGAGGAGGTGGGAGTGGAGGAGGAGGAGAGGAGGAGAGGGAGGGTGAGAGAGGAGAGGAGAGGAGGAGTGAGAGAGGAGGAGAGGGAGGAAATTAGAGTTTGAAATGGGGTTGCATCCAACAGAGGAGATGGGTGATAGAATGAAGAAGGAAGGGAGAGAAAGAAGAGGAGAGTCTCTTCTTCATTCTAATCTAATACTAACAAACCATAATACTAAATGTCATTACTGTGTAATCCTGCGCTCTCTTTAGTTAGTACATGAAAGGTGTGTGTGTGTGTGTGTGTGTCTGTGTGTGTGTGTGTGTGTGTGTGTGAGAAATTGCCCCCTCCTCCCTCCTCAATCCACAGCTGCTGTCCCATGAGCAGTAGGAATGTGACATTGCGTTGACACAAGCACCCAGGGGTCAGCAAAGGTCATGGGGTCGTAAGGTCAATGGGAGGAGGCTAGGTGTGAAGAGAGAGAGAGAGAGATAGAGAGAGAGAGAGAGAGAGAGAGAGAGAGAGAGAGAGGATGACTGGATGAGAAATGTTCTCTCTAACGTCAAATAGGGCTGCTGATAGACTAAGTCTGTCTGCTCGTGAGCATGGGTCTGGTTACAGCTCTCGTTTCCACCAGTGACCAGTGTGTGAGATTAGTGGTTATCATGTGTGTGTTCATGTGGGTGCTTGCGTGTGTGTCTTAACTGCTTGGCAGTAACAGGGAGGCCATTCTCCTCTCCTGTTTCCCTCCATCCCTCTTTCACCCTCCTAGTTCTCTCTGTCTCCTCCCCTTCTCCCTCTCTCTCTCTACCCTCTCTCTCTCTCTCTCTCCCTTTCTATCTCTGCCTGGGTAAGAATGGATCCATTCTGTCTACTAATGTGTTCTGAATGGGAGAATTGTGGCTCTGCTGTTTCCTCATGAAAAGAAATGTAGCCCTGTTAAGAGCGTCTCTCTGTGTGTTTGTCTGTGTGTGTGTGTACATGTGTGTGTGTGTGTGTACATGTGTGTGT
>NC_063210.1:19711992-19721992 GCF_017589495.1 Alosa alosa | reverse complement strand
TAAGTATTATTATCACCCAGAGAGAAGAAATACTCTTTTCTGATTGGCTGGTGGGGTGGCTATTAATTCTGAATAACAGGACACCATTCCATATCAATGCTTATGAATGGTAACTATAACAACCATAGTAGGATGACGGTTGCAGGCTTTGCAACAATGGAATCAACTGTAAACAAGCTAACTGTCCATGCTATCGCTGTTATAGGGCCAACGAAAGTTGTACAACAAGCTGAACCTCGGCGGCCGTTATCCCTTACTTATTTGATTTATCTTTACTCAATCAAAACAACACAACTGTAATTTGATTGTCATTACCTGAAATCCACAATGAAATAACATGACTTTTTTCATGTTTTTAAAAATGGAGATTAATTATTGTTATTTATTTTACTGTAATATATTTGCTTATTTACTTACTAGAATAAAACAATATTTCTGTATTTGTGTATATTATTGTTTTGTAAAAGCAGGGATTTTCATTTTCTGGAGGCCAGTGTTTAATCCAATCACACACCGATGATCGCCATCGTGTAACTTTTTTAATAAGATTCCGTGTCTTTCCTAGGTGCGGAGCCTTCTCCTGCCCTATTGGTGTCTCCAGGGCGACAGTGTCGCCGGAGCAACACCCAGGAGCGGTCAAGTGCGCAGGCGGAGAGCACGTCAGACAGGCAGACCTGCAGGGACGCCAACAAGACCATTGCAAAGGCCAGGCCAGGTAACGCACCACCAGCGTCCACATTTACAACTGAAGAGTTTTGTTCCAAACCGCGATATCTCCGTTTTTTAAAAACATTAAAAAGTCATGCTATTTAACTCTGTATTCCAGGACATGATCAGTCTAATTGCAGTTGTGTCGTTCTGATTAAGTAAAGATAAATCAAATAACAACACCCAGAAACATTTCTACTAAAATTTCTAATAAAAAGAAAATGTAAAAAACGTATTCATGAAAATTCATTAAAATGGTGGATATAGCATTTTGGAACCAAACTCGGATGCTTTAATCCAAAGCAACTTACAAAAACACAGATCTCGGAGCCTAGGCTGCCTACAGAGACACGTTTTGACAGCCTCCTCTGGGGTGGGCAGCTAGCGGATCATTAGGAAAGATTACATGAATGTGATAATTTATGTTTGGGCCTTTTTGGGGCCTGAAATCGCTGATACAACCTTTAAGGTTCATCCCACGGTCATCCCACGGCCAGACCACAGACTTCTCCTACTATAGGAAATACCAGAACCACTAACCAGAGAGCTTGGGCCTTGTGCGTGTTTGAGCCTGTATCAACCAATCTGTTCTCTGGAGCTTTTATGATTGACACAAATAGATATTCCAGCTTTTTTATAACTTCCCTTAATAACTGCTGTTGGAGTTGAGCAGTAAAAATAAGTCATATGCACCATCATCTGTGCTACATGTTACTGTTAAAGGTGCTCTAAGCGATGCTGGGTAACGTCACTTCTGTTGACTTTCAAACAAAACAGAGAGCTAGCTCGTTACTTCCTCCCCCTCCCTCCTGTGCTGCTCCTGTGCAATTGAAACTCTCTTAAACGCGCATCTCTTCTGTGTTTGCTGGAACAGTTTGTTACGTTTTTATGGGCTAGGTTTGCCCAGGTTGTTTTTGTTGCCGTTTTGGAGCCTGGGCTGTCCAGAGATCGTGTTTTTTTTTACAGTGTATTCAGGACACAGACAGCTAGCGGTTGATTAGGTGATGTTTGCAGTAAGTGACATAAAATGCTTTAGCCTTAAAAACGCGTGGCATCGCTTAGAGTACATTTACTGTACGTCAAGTCACTCTTAGGACAACAGGAGCATAGGCATAAAGCCGTTCCTAGTATTTAGGAAATCAACCTGCCCCATTTGTTATTATATAAAGGTTGAGACAGTCTTAAAAAAATAGAAAGTTATTTCTTTTATCTCTCTCTAGTAGCAAGAGTCTCCAATTACAGTTATAGTCACCATTATGTCCCTCCACTGTTGAAACTGACCCTCACGACTCGCGTCTCTGAGGTGCAGCTGCAGACCTATCATCTGCCATTTCAGACTCTTCAAGACAGACCGGAAACACTAGCACAAAAGGCTGACAAAGGGGGGAATCGAGTGCCCCTCCGATCTTAGTTCTCAGCCCTATCGCTTTCACTGGAATTATGCCTCCATGGCTCGGATGTCGGGGACCAGCTTGGGAGCTGTGTGCTCGCAAATGGAATGTTTTTTTTAGGAACGCACAATGATGTATTGATCTTTTTTTTTTGGGGTGCCTCAATTTTTCTTTCACTCCTATCAGTTCTTTCACTCCCGTTTAAATGTTTTTTTTTTTCTTTCGGACTTTCGCTTGCTTTGTCTCCTTATATCAATCTGGAAGAGTTGGTTTTAACTGGTGATATGAACTGATCTTCATCGTTTTTTAAAATGTTTTTTAATACAAGCCCCCCTCTCTCTCCCTCTCCCTCTCTCTGTCTTTGATTCTATTATTGAACGTTACAGGGAGACCAAAGTTGGTCCATTCCGGAATGAAAGCGTGCACTTCCGAGAGTGTGACGGGCAGCACCGCGCCTCTCCTCGGATGGCCGGCCATGGCCATGTCCCGGAAGAGACCGCTGGACCTCTTCCACTTCAACGGCCTGCCCAAGAAGGCGCTGCGTGGTGGCCGGGAGTCTGACCTGTTCCCCCTGACGTCCGCGCCGATGTCCATGCCGACCAAGAGCATCTTCAACTCCTCCTTCGAGGTGGACTCTTTCAGCAGCATCGCCAATGGTTACTCGTCGTTCGGGAGTCAGCATCAGCACCACAGTCAAAACCACCACCACCACCACCACCACCACCAGCATCCGCACCACCCACACCCACATCATCCCAATCCCCATCCTCAGCAGCAGCAGCAGCAGCAGCAAGGGTCCATTTTGCCCCTGGGTCATCTCAAGAGCAGCCCCTACAGCCGGGGCCGCAAACCGGGCGACAGGAAGGAGTTCCTGGTCAAGCTGGACCACGAGGGGGTGACGTCCCCCAAGACCAAGAACGGCAAGGCGCTGCAGCTTCTCGGTGGACACGAGTCGGCCGGCTCCCGGCTGGAGAGAGGCTTCGGGGGCAAAGGCCTAAGCGACGTCCACCACCACGTGGGGTACGCCCACCCGGCGCTGCTGGCCAAGGACAGCAAGAAGGGCAGTAGTGGAGGCGGTGGAGGAGGTGGTGCTGGTGGTAGCCGAACAGAGCTGTTGATGATGAAAGGCGCGTCCCATACCAGGAAGCCCCACATGGGGCTGGGTGAGTTTGCCGAGTACGGTGGGGCCGGCAGCGCTGCCCACAACTGCCACAGCGACTGCTCCTACTCGGACCTGGACGAGGAGGACGAGGAGGTGGAGGAGGAGGTGGAGGAGGAGGAGGAGGCGGCGGAGGTGGTGCGGAGGAGGGCGGCGGCGCTGGCGGCAGCCCGCGGGGAGCTGCGTTCGGCCGGACGCTTCCTCTCGCGCCTCTCCGTCTCCTCCTCGTCCTCGGGCTCCTCCTCGTCGTCCAGCTCAGGATCGCTGTCCAGCTCCAGCCTCTGCTCCTCGGACAACGACTCGTCCTACAGCTCCGATGAGGAGGAAGCGTCCAGGCTGATGCTCCAGGGTTGCCTGTCATCCCGGCACCCTCTGCTCCAACAACAACAGCAACAACAACAACAACAGCAACAGCAGCCACAACAGCCGCAGCAGCCTCTAGACCAGGCCTCTGCTCCGGCTAGACACGGCGGCTTCAGCTCCAAGGCCATGGCAACATCGGGGTCCAAGCCTTCAGCCAACAACGGTGCGGCAAAGCCACCCCGAAGGAAAGAGACCCCCAGCACTCCCACCATCTCACCGTCTCCTGCCAAAGCCACCAAAGAGCCGCCCAAGCGCCAGAAAGTGGCGTCCTCATCGCCGGACAACTCCCCAGCCACCTCCCCTTTCATGCCCGGCAGACAGCTGTGGAAGTGGTCCGGAAACCCGACTCAGGTGAGGGCCTTAGAGGGCAAAGGTCAGAGGCTAAATGTTTAACCCCTTAGGAAATGTTGGAAAATGAACGTTCTAAAGAATATCTGGGTTCATTCAGAGCCATATAAAGGTTCATTGAATTCAACATAGAATTTTAGAACCTTCAATTGTTGCGGAACAGAATCTTATGTTAGAATGTTCAAAAACCCACAGCTTTAAATGTTTAAGGTCACGGTTAAAGGATAAGTTAAGGTATTCTACTTTTCATCCAGTATTTAATTCATATTTTAAATGTCAGACATACTACACACAGCAATATTAAAGCTAATTGAATTTTATTTGATAAATATAACAACAGTTTTATAACAAAAAATATGATAATGGTGTCTATTAGGTATTCCTTAGAAATAGTTTTAAAAAGCTATCCCCTTTATAATGAATCTGTTTCTTTATTAAACATTAACATTTATTTTTTTCTACCTATTTTTCTTCCTCCTCAGAGGAGAGGTATGAAAGGAAAGGCCCGGAAGCTTTTCTACAAGGCCATCGTGAGAGGCAAAGACATGATCCGCGTCAGCGACTGCGCCGTGTTCCTCTCACCTGGGCGGCCTCACCTGCCGTACGTGGGCCGCATCGAGAGCATGTGGGAGTCGTGGGCTGGGAACATGGTGGTGAAGGTGAAGTGGTTCTACCACCCCGAGGAGACCAAGCTGGGCAAGAGGCACCGCGACGGCAAGGTAAAGGACACGGAACGTCACGTATTACCGACGTCACGTTTTCTTATTAGGAACAGTGCAATTTCTATTTCTATTAATTTTGTTCTTTTGAAATCTACTTTGTCTTTTAATTCTGTTATGTTATGTTACATTGCTACATTGAAACAGTGTTCTATTCTAATTTATTCATGTTGAATTAAATTGAAACTGTGAGTATATGACTACAAGTTGGACAGACACAAAATATATGCAGAGTTAACTAATTTTAGTTTGAAGTGAAAGCCCTCATGGGTATGAGGTGAATCAGAGAACGCCATTAGAGTTTTTGCCTCACGTTTGCTAGAAGATAAAGCTTCTATGATAGATGATCTGTGCAGGGGAGCCTCATGTTAACCCACTCTGTCTCTCTCTTGCCTTCCGTTAGCATGCCTTGTACCAGTCGTGCCACGAAGACGAAAACGACGTCCAGACCATCTCCCACAAGTGCCAGGTGGTCAGCCGCGATGAATATGAACGTCTCAGCCGCTCCAGGAAGCCCAATAGCCACAGCCAGGACCTGTACTACCTGGCTGGGACCTATGACCCCACCACGGGCCAACTAGTGACCGCCGACGGTGTGTCAATCATCTGCTAGAGGTCACAGAAGGAGACCCCTTTGGGAATTACTACTGAAAGAGTGACGGATACCACCCACCCACCTCCCCCCCACCCCCCTCCCCACATGAATATGATAATAGGGCAGGGGGGCAATGAAGGCTGGGACTGACCCACAACAAAAAGCTGTCCGTGCCATTGGTCTTGTTGGGCTCTGACCGCCCCCTCCCTATCTCTGTGCGGGGAGAGTTGGGTTGGATGGCGGCTGCCCACCCCAGCTGTTGTGGACCGCAGCATCAGGTGTCTGATGCATCCTTGGTGTCTGCACCGTAAAGAGATCCAGGGGCGATAGAGAACCCGTAGGACGGAACTAGAACACTCGATCCGGCCCGACCCGACCTAAAGCCAAGGAACGTAACTCAGAGAACACGGTCAAGCACTGGAGTCTTCTACAAGAGAAGGACATTGATACTGACCTTACCATTACGAGATGTGTAAAAAATATAAAGAAAAGATTATGAAAAGACAAAAAGGCAAAGAGCTCAATGGGAGGATGGTCTTTGGGAAGATTAAAATGGAGTCTCTCGCTCCCTACACTGGTCTTACAGGTTTCTACATGCTCCATCAGGACCAAAAACACTGTTGAACTGGGGTGTAATATGGTGTTTGTAACTACGTATGTCTGAGAGATAGCGTGTGTGTGTGTGTGTGTGTGTGTGTGTGTGTGTGTGTGTGTGTGTGTGTGAAAGAGAGGAGGATAATGTATATAATACTGTATGTGTGAGTGCCCAAACGACCGCTGACTCGGAAAAAAGATGCGTGCCAGACGGAGTCGGGCCTTATCTGTGCCAGACGAGGGCCAGGAGGGAGCCACATCTGAGCCGGAGGGGAGCCAGATCTGGCCCCAGTGAGGTGGGAAGCTGGAGGGCCCCTGTGGAGTTGATGTCGACGCTCACGGTGACTTGACACAAGTGTGTGTGTGTCTGTCATCTCGTGCCACTCGTCTCTCACACACACACACACACACTCACACATTATAAATAAAACGCTTCAGTGGGGATTTCCAGGGATTGTTTTTTGTTTCTTTTTTTAATAAAATGCCCAGATAAATATTATCTTTGAACAAAAAAAGGAATGATTTTTTCCAATCAAGCCATACACTTCAGTACCTCTCTTTTATCTTCTTATTCAGGTGTATAGTTGTACAATTGTTTTATTCTTTGTGTGTGTGTACATATAAAAAGGTATAAACTGTATATATGATATAAATGAAGAGAGAAGTCTATTTCTCTTTATTGCCCTCGATTGTGTTATTTTTTTAAAAAATGAGAGAACTGTTAGGTTTGATCTGGTTATTATTTTTCTTTATTATTTTGTATTTTTCCGCTCTCTTCGGAGGATGATGGCAGGCACCTCTGCTGCCATGCCTGCACTGCACACGACCTTTCATACTAAAGGTCAAAGGTCGTGAAAAGTTGTACATAAGGACAGGACGGCATGGTCCTGAGAAAGAGCAAAAGAGTTGGAGAGAGAGAGAGAAAAAGATGGAGGGTAATATAAGGCTTTCCATGTTCACCTCATTGTTGTCTGTTAACGTCTTTTATCTGTTTTTTTTATACTGCTTTCTGCTTTGAGTTACTTATGTTTTTTGTTTGTTTTTTTTTTTGAAAAAAAAAAAAAACAATTTTTTATCGCACAGTTGTCTTCATGGGGTTAAGAGTGGAGTCCTAGCAGAAAAACCCCTTTGTGGTCAAATGCATGAAAAGGACGATAAAAAAACGAGGAGAATCAGTGGTCATTAATCCTATAAGAACACACAGATCTGAAGTCATAAACGTAGTCATAGAGAAGGTATAGAAATTTATCGGGCCATGATGTAAACGTGTCCAAACCAAAGCACCTGCCTAAGGTTACTTGTCTTTAGGATGCAATAATATTGTCTATATTTAAAAAAAAAAAAAAAATCAACAAATCAGAAAAATTTAATGGGACCCCTGCAATGCTACTAGACTGATGTACTTTATCTAAAAGACAATGTGCATATTCACCAATGTGCACTGCAGCATGTGTGCGAGATGTGCACTCCTGCATGCGGCCAAAACAGCCAGATCTGTGGCGAGGGCGTTGTGTCTTAGTACACACATTTTTATGTTGTGGAGAGAACCCAAAGGGTTTCCAACGGTAACTGTGTACGGCACAAAGTGAAGGACAATCAGCACCCAAGAAAGATGGCAGTTATTTTTTATTTTTTTATTTTATTTTGCTTTGTCAATGGATTGAGTTTAAAAACAAGATGCTCCGTGTCACTTTTCCTCCTACTTTGCCAAAAATGTTTCATTGTTTCACTTCAAGTTCTTTGTTTTTCATTGTCTTTGTCTAAATTTTTGTTGTTATTGTTGTTGTCACTGTTCGATATGCAAGCCTGTAAAGACTGTTCAGTGTTGGGGGTTAAAGCAAGCAGAAAGAGTTGCCTTTTAGTTCTTGTCGTCGACTAACTTTTTAACAACATTGTTGCTGTTACACTGCAAAAAAAAGACAAAAAGAAGGAAAAAAAAAACAAAGCAAAAGCTTTAAAGTAAATCAGATGTGAAATCCATGTAATGTCACTTTTTGGGTCTATAAAGGAGTTAAAAATGGTATTTTCTTAAATAAATAAACAAACAAACAAACAAGCAAGCAAACAAATTAACACTGGATTCAGCTCTGAATATGATGATATTGCCGCCTGTTCTGTGATGGGCGGAGCTGCCTTCCCTAAGAGGACTAGCGCTCACGAGACACACCCTCTGGCGCCTGGTCTATAAGGCTGAAACACTTTGTGACATTGTTGGAGATGTAAAAGAAGACAAAAAACTCTAAGATATTTCCTCTGTTTAAAAAAAAAAAACAACAAGTTATTTATCTTAATTTTATTGCCTTTGTGTTGAATTTCATTAAAAAATGTCAAACTACAAGCGAGTGTATGTTTCTTGTTTATTATTATTATTATTATTATTATTATTATTATTATTATTAATTTACACACACACACACACAGCGTGAAGAGGACCAGCATGAACCATGCGAGAACCATGCAATCCTTCATTAATGTTCTGTTAACGTGAAATGTCACCCAACAAGCCGACGGGTATTGATGAGTCCTTGGTCGCCGTGGTGACATTCAACCCTTTTTTCTGTGGGCTGTGGAGACATCTGGCCAGCGAAGGTCATCCTGCTCGAAGCTGTAAGGTCACGGCCTGCCAATAGCCCCTCTGGACCTCATGCAGAATGCAGTGGAGACAGACAGACAGAGAGAGGGAGGTGTGTGTGTGTGTGTGGGAGGGTGGGGGGCGACGGTCAAGATGTCTGTCTGAGACAGAAACAAAAAGACAGACAGACAAAGAGAGAGATCGGCAGACAGAAAAAAAGAAAGAAAAAAGAAAAGAAAAATATTGAGATAAATATAGACCCTTTCAACAAGGTAAACAAAAACAATGCATGAACATTCTATTTGGGCCCCAATCTACTTCCTCTACATTAAGATAACATATGGAATGTTAAAAAGGAAGTCTTGTGGGGCCAACTATGATGCTGATAATGGAACACTCTTGAAAGGGTCCATAACGAGATGATGAGGGGTAAAAAAAAGAGTGAGGAAGGGAGAGGGGGAAATGGAGCAGTCATAAAGGGAAAGTAAGGACAGAATAAAAAGGGTGGAGGCAAAAGGGAAAAAGAGAGAGAGAGAGCAAAGAAAAGAGGGAAGAAAGGGGGAGCAGAGGAGAAGTGGAAGTGCAGCAAGGTGAGAGCACAGCTTGCCTCGAGGCACTGCAGGTGGTGTAAAATGTTTGAATAATGAAAGGGAATGGACCCATTAAGATTATAATGTAATCATATCATGTTCCCTTCCTACCCCATACACGCTCTAGACAGGAATACAAACATCCAGTGTGTGAGTGTGAGTGTGTGTGTGTGTGTGTGTGTGTGTGTGTGTGTGTGAGAGAGTGTGTGTGTGTGCAAGTGTGTGTGAGTATGTGTATGTGTCTTGCTGTTTGTGTGCATGTGTGTGTGTGAGAGAGAGAGAGAGTACGTGCAAGGTTGCTGACACACTCCCCATGGGGTGTAGGATATCACCAACAATGTGAGTAAATTTGAACATTTTGTTAAATGCTTCCTGCAAGGGATTTGCCTTTTCATACTTCTACAAGCCCGCCACTGTGTGAAAGAGCACGCCTTTGTTAGTCACTCCGGAATAAAAAAAAAAAAAAAAAAGAAATGAACAAAAAAAGCAGAGCAGAGTGGGAAAAAAATGGAAAACGAACACCAGACAGACCACTGACAAACTCAGATGGTTGAGGTCCCCCCCCCCTCCTGTTTGCACACTCCGGTCCCACACAAAAGCAGACTGTGGAGCTGATAGAGGGGCCTGATGTGGGTCTGACCTGCTGACTGTGGGCCAGTAACAAGCCAGGTCTGTTGTATGTGTCTGTGTGTATGTGTGTTTTGTGTGTGTGTGTGTGTGTGTGTGTGTGTGTGTGTGTGTGTATGTGTGTGTGTGTGTGTGTGTGTGTGTGTGTGTGTGTGTGTGTGTGTGTGTGTGTGTGTGTGTGTGTGTGTGTGTGTGTGTGTGTGTGTGTGTGTGCCGCTCCACCGGCTGTGGACCAGACCTGTGTCAGAGCTGTGTGTGTGTCTGTGTGTGTATTTGTGCATTTGTGTATTTGTGTATTTGTGTGTGTGTATGTGTGTGTGTGTGTGTGTGTGTG
>NC_063210.1:19699492-19701992 GCF_017589495.1 Alosa alosa | reverse complement strand
GAGTTTGATTGGGTGGGGAGGTGCTTGGGTGTGGATGGTGATGGGAAATCAAGGAGGTTGGGGTTGAATATTGGTCCACAGTCTCCATTTGACTGCTGAGGTCCTGGGGAGTTTGTTGCAGACGCTTCGCTTCGGCAGTTATTCCAGTAGTGTTCATGTTGTTGTGTCTCTGTGGTGGCGAGGAGTCGACGGAGGTGGGGAGGGGTATTGGTAGTAG
Source organism: Alosa alosa (assembly GCF_017589495.1). Lineage (NCBI taxonomy): Eukaryota > Metazoa > Chordata > Actinopteri > Clupeiformes > Clupeidae > Alosa > Alosa alosa. The sequence goes on along the minus strand of NC_063210.1, from coordinate 19,701,775 downwards.
ATCAGGTACTGGTGTTGCAACATGACTGTTTTTTTTTCTGATAGCCTCTCAGCAGCCTTGATAGGTGCTATCTCCTCATGCTGATTACAGTACATCCATTTGTTTGCTGAGATTTGAGTCATTTCTGCAGTATCCTTCTTATTGTGTGCAGAGGACGTGGCTGGGCATTGTTGAGCAGGTTGTTCACGTTTCTCCAAGGTCTTCATTTCAGTGGAGGCTACCCTCAATGTGCTTTTAGTTTCAAATTTCTAACTTCTAACATCTGACCACTCCTCCTAAACACTGCTGAAACACACGCACACACGCACACACACACACACACACACACACACACACACACGCACACACACACACACACACACACACACACACACACACACACACACACACACACACACACACACACACACACACACACACACAAGCAAGCACACACAAGCATACACGCACACACTCAAACACACACACACACACACATGCGCACACACACACGCACACACAGTACCGCTGTCTGGCATGAACTCACTTGTCATCCTCCACCTGAACAGGTGCACTCTGGGTAGGAGTGAAGTGGAGCGCTGATTTATGGGGTGAGTGGGTGACTAGAGTGAGTGAGAGAAGGGTGAGAGAGGGAGGAGGGAGAGAGAGACAGAAAAGAGAGAGAAGGAAAGTGGAGGTAGAGAGGGGGAGAGAGAGAAGGGGAGAGAGGGAGAGAGAGAAGGAGAGAGAGAAGGAGAGAGGGAGAGGAGAGGGAGACAGAGAGAGAGAGGGGAGGAGAGGGAGAGGAGAGAGAGGGAGAGAGAGAGAGTGAGAGGGAAAGTGGAGAGAGAGAGAGTGGGATAGAGGGAGGAGAAAAGGAAGAGAAGGAGGAGGAGAGCGGAGGAGTGGCAGGTTATGGAGTGGGGCACAGCTGTAAATCAAGGCCAAGGGTCACCACGACACACACACTCACACACACACACACACAGGGACAATCACAGTTATACATACTCTTACATGTGATCAAACTCTCTCTTTCCTTCACAAACAAACATACATACATACATACACACATACACACACACACACACACACACACACACACACACACACACACACACACACACACACACCTAGACAAGAGTGGTCCTCAGGCAGGGACGGACTGGGACTAAGAAAGGTCCTGGACTTTATTCCAAGTAGACCCATTACCATACACAGTTTGCGCACATACACTCATCATTGCTGTCTCACATACTTTGCCAGTCAATGCATCACATTCAAAATAGGTGGTCACATTTTATCAAAATGATAATTATTGATTGGTTGAAACATCTGGTAAGAGAGCAAATGAGTGAACGATATGTAACCCATGAACAATGTGTGACCTGTGATCACTGTATAAACCCCTGAACTGTGTGTAAACCTCTGAACTTGTGTTACAGTAAAAAGTTCTTACACTTGGCAGCAACAGTGCTGACTAGCAAAAGAAAAGACCGAACAACGATCATAACGCCACCTGTGGGTTCGAAGTTGCCTAGTGTTGTGTCAGCATCTAAGGAGGGGTATAAATATTGGTGTTCAACAATTGTTTGGGAGTGCGATCGTGCAATCCACTCAGGCTTTGCGCTATGTATTCATTAAAGGAATTTTGCACAGAACTCTGCCGGATTTTTTCGCCTTCTTCTTGGGATAAGTTTTTGACTTCAGCACTTATAATGGTGTATTTTTGTTACATCGTGTACAAGATGTTTGGACTTAATTTCTGGCCTGAGTCTGATTATCTGATATGAAAAAAGGTCACACCTGTTAAACTCACGTCAGCCTGATTTTGCCACGATTTTGTCGTGGCTGACAAATTTCCAGTGTCGTGCCTGACTATGAAAAGTCGGAACGACGCCGAAGGAGGAAGCATCTGAACCATAAAGAGGGTGAAATATAAAGCCTGCATCACTTTGTCTATCCTGTATCACTGAAAACGCATTGCCGCGAATGTTGACTTTTTTGGATGACAATGACAACTGATAGCGTAGACATACTGATAGCTTTGATTAAGCCTGAGTGACGCATATTTACATGGAGAGCTAGACAACAGCCCTACTTGGCCGATGAGGCACTGAGTCAGGCAGCTGGCCAGTCCGCCCCTGTCCTCAGTTGGTCTCTAATGGCTCCCTGCGTGTGTGTGTGTGTGTGTGTGTGTGTGTGTGTGTAACGTCTAGAGCCTTCAGCTTGCACAACTTCATATCCACTGGGCTTGAGTGCTGCCATTGAAGCAGCACACACATAAAATAAGCCATTAACATT
>NC_063210.1:19684492-19694492 GCF_017589495.1 Alosa alosa | reverse complement strand
TGCCTTTGCTATTAAAAACACACACTCTTTTTTTTTCTCTATCTGTCTCTCTTTTTCTCTCTCCATCTGTAACAACTCATCTGTCAGTGTTTCTTGCCTCTTGTCTTTAAGTAGACAGATGTTGTGTGCTGTTGCTTTCAGTTTAGTTTGTGTTAACAGAGATGTGGAGTAAATGTGATGGAATATATTTCTAAGCTGTACCGGCTACTGCAATTGAGCGCAGCTCCCCGATAGAGGCTGCCACGGAACACGAGTCATTCATGAGCGGCATGCTCAGGAGGTCGGAGGTCACAGGCTGACCTTTCACCTTTCACCCTCATTCCCTCTCAAGCCGCTGTCACAGTCTTCGTCTGTCACCTGTGGAATGGGTCGTGTTCGAGGAGGGGCGGGGCCATCTCTCCATCTCTCGTCCGTCTGTCTCTGCCCAACTCTCGGTCTGTCCGTGTGTGTGTGTGTGTGTGTGTGTGTGTGTGTGTGTGTGTGTGTGTGTGTCTCCGTGGTAACAGGCGGCAGGAGGGTGACAGTAGGGGACCGGGGGTGGCAGCGCTGGGAGCTGGTCCAGCTGCTGCGGTCAGATTTTATGGGCCGGGTTGGACTCGGCAGCCTGTAAATCCTGACGGGGAATGTGTGTGTGTGTGTGTGTGTGTGTGTGCGTGTGTGTGTATGTGTGTGTGTGTGAATGTGAGAGTGTGTGTGTGTGTGTGTTTGGGAATGTGTTCCTACCGTGTTGAGTTTGTTGGGTGGGGGGGTTTAAGTGTGTGTGTGAGGTGGGGGTGTAAGGTGGGTCATTGAGGGTGTTTAGAGGTCTGTGGTTAGTTCTGTTTTTTTTATTTTTATAAATATCTCCTCACTTTCTGTCTCCAGGGCAAAGAAGGGGATCTGGCAACGATCGAGTAGTACCCCCGTCACCAGCACACACGCATGCACGCACGCACACACACACACACACACACACATACACACACACATGGCTCCACCCACCTTGCACTGACTTTAATTTGTGAGAGTGTGTGTGAGAGATACACTGCAACCTGTCACCTGCTCTGCCTGCAACCCAAAACCCAAAGCAAGATCCATCTCTCTCTTACTCACTCTCTCTCTCTCTCTCTCTTACTCACTCTCTCTCTCTCTTACTCACTCTATATCTGTTGCTTCCTTATCTTTTATTTGTTCTGTCTGTTCCACTCCTTTCCCTCTCAAATCAACACTCAAATGTGCTTCATTGAAAAGACCAGGGCTTCTTAAGTAAAAAAAAACAAACTACGATACACACACACATACTGTACACTTACACACACACAAACACGTACACACGCACACACACACACACACAGACACACACACACAAACACACACACACACACACACAAGTTGCATCCACTCCTTCTGCCAACAATGCAGGAGGTAAAAAAAGTTACATACCCAAATACCCACAGGCCAATATAAAACTCAACCCTCTCTCATCACCTTACCCCTGGAATCATATCACATCTCTCTCTCTCTCTCTCTCTCTCTCTGTGTCACACACACACACACACACACACACACACACACACACACACACACACACACACACACAAACATGCATTCACTCTCTCTCGCACACACAATCTCTCTCTCTCTCTCTTACTCACTCTCTCTCTCTCTCTGTGTCACACACACACACACTGACACACACACACACACGCATGCACGCACGCTGTTAATATAGCTTTCAACATTGAGCATTGAAAATAAACAATTTCCCTGGTTTCTCACCCAAAATACAAAAATCTTCAACATTCGCCTTTCTGCAGTGAAACGAGAGGTTTACGTATGAATTAGACAGGCCTAATCTAAAGTTTATATATGTGTGTGTTCGTCGCCATTGGAAATACATTTTCCTGTCTGTGGAAATGGGGGAAATGGAAAAAGACTTTTTGATTGAGTTTGATGAGTTCGGCACAAACAGTCTATATCTGCCCCATAGCATAGCTTAGTAGCCGCCTGGCTGCACTAGCCACTAGCAGGACAACTCAAGCTATTTAGGACCGATTTGTTTTTCCTAACAACAGTACTTGGTGACCTTAAAAAACAGGGCCCTGCCCTACGTTGAAAACGGTTGAAAAATGTTCCCCTTTAAGCTTCAGTGCAAATCCCCATAAGGGTCTGAATCATCCATGCAACCAAGTCCGCGGGTGTTTGGTTATCCATGTCTGTCGCATAGAACTAGACACGACACACACGCGACGACGCTGTTAACATAGCTATCTACACGTTAATAATACACTATTATGCACGACGCTGTTAACATAGCTATCAACACGCACACACACGCATGCACGCACGCTGTTAATATAGCTTTCAACATTGAGCATTGAAAATAAACAATTTTCCTGGTTTCTCACCCAAAATACAAAAAAAATCTTCAACATTCGCCTTCTGTAGTGAAACGCAGAGGGTTTTACGAAATTAGACAGGCCTAATCTAAAGTTTATATATGTGTGTGTTCGTCGCCATTGGAAATACATTTTCCCGTCTGTGGAAATGGGGGGAAATGGAAAAAGACTTTTTGATTGAGTTTGATGAGTTCGGCACAAACAGTCTATATCTGCCCCATAGCATAGCTTAGTAGCCGCCACAGCTGCACTAGCCACTAGCAGGACAACTCAAGCTATTTAGGACCGATTTGTTTTCCTAACAACAGTACTTGGTGACCTTTAAAAACAGGGCCCTGCCCCACGCTGGAAAACGGTTGAAAAATGTTCCCCTTTAAGCTTCAGTGCAAATCCCCATAAGGGTCTGAATCATCCATGCAACCAAGTCCGCAGGTGTTTGGTTATCCATGTCTGTCGCATAGAACTAGTCAATGTACACAGCATCAGGGCACACCACTGACTTCCCTGACACATCATGTAGAAAAGCAATGAAGAAAAAAATGGTCTTGTTTCAACCTGAAGTTGAAACACACACACACATACACAAACACACACACACAGACACACACCAACACAATTGGACACTACTCTTTCGTTCGCTTGAGTGAGATTCCACAATGGGTGAGCAAACGATGACATACACACTTCAATGTGTCTGTACTGAGTCATCACCTGATTATGGGAAAACTCTGCGGATTCCCACATCTCGGAAGGACACATAACTCGGCCTGACATGTGCATGTGGACCACTATTGGTGACTGTGTCTGAACACGTCACGTTGGGATCCCATTATGTGTGTTAGTTATGTGGCATTTCTGTTGTTGTTTGTTTGTTTGTTTGTTGACTGTTGTTTTCTCTGATGTCACATTTCCATAATTCATGCGTGGCGCACAGTAGTTTGGTTGTCACCCTCTCAGAGCCGAAGTGTTTACAAATGCTTTATAAGGGCCTCTCCAGATTGGCATCTGGGTAAGCATGTTGTGAGCGGCAGGTTGCGGGTGTGGTGTGTGTGTGGGGGGGGGGGGTATCAGGAGAAGAAGGCAGGTGGGAGGCACACACACCAACGACACACACACACACACACACACACACACACACACACACACACCACACACCAATGCACACACACACACACATACACACCCACCCACACAAACACACACACACACACCAATGCACACACACCAACAAAAAGACTCACAGAGCAATAAACACACACACACACACACACACACACTAATGCACACACACACCAACAAAAAGACTCACACAGCAATAAACACACACACACACACAACAACAGCTGTAGAAATGTGTTTGGAGCCATGGCAGCAGGGGAGGGCGAGTGACAGAGAGATGGTTTGGCGTTGATGCCAAGCTATATCATTTACTTACAGTGCACTGAAATGAGGAGTGTGTGAAGGAGTGTGTGTGTGCGTGTGTGTGTATGTGTGTGTGTGGTACTGTATGTTGTGCCACCATTCTGCAGTTGCTACACGCTAGCACAGGTGCATGATTACAAGCACACACACACACACACACAATCACTCTCTCTCGCACACACAATCTCTCTCTCTCGCGCACACACACACACACACACACACACACACGCATGCACACAGGTGTTCAACTCAGATTATAATTTTTTTACTCAGCCAAATGTTTTGGGTGCTTCTCCTAACCAAAGATCTCTACCACCTGCCTGTCTTTGCCATCTGTCAGAAGAAAATACCAGATTAGAGCTGAATAAATAACTTTATTAATTAAAGTAAAGTACTGGACCTTCATTAAACATTGTTAAGTGGAGACTGAAACTTGACAACACAATTTTAAATGATAAAATCTCAATTAGATAAATGTTTGTATGCAAGATGTGACATTCCTCATGGTCACTTTGGAAAGATGTGACATTCCACATCGTCACTTTGGAAAGATGTGACATTCCTAATGGTCACTTTGGATGGTGCACCCAAGTGTGGACTGGATATCCCATTCCTGACCGCCAGAGATGAATGCCAGCTTGTCTTTTTAGACTCTTCACTTTCAAACACCATGCACCAGCAAAATCATCGTGTTGTGTACCCAGGCCCGGGGTGGGTAATAAGGAGAATCAGGAGTATTCCCAGTGGGCCGCTTCACTTTTGGGCCTGTCGAGGAAAAAAATGTCAAGGTTAGTCTATAAGCAGGCTATACACGTTCCATTCTGTGCATTCCCCGCTGCCTCTGCATGGGTTGTAGCCTACCATGTGAGGGAGTTCTCCCCTCCCAAAAGAGTTGGTTGGGTCCATATAGCCCGTCTTTTCCAAAAGTTTTTCAGCCGGGCTGGCCCTACAGTAGCCATAAGCCGCCAGGAAGGATGGATGGTAGAAAGAGGCCAGGAGGGACTGAAACGGCCAGGTAGAATGCTGCTAAATGTGCATAGCTTCCAGATTACAGACAAAAAGTGGCAACTGGTAAAGAGAGATAGCCTATAGGCAATGATTATTAGCAATGTAATTATTGGGCTAATATTGGACGCTGTAGCGTTGTCAAGCTATTTGTAAGCAACATATTACTTAAAATATATCCTTTTGTATCCGATTCATAGACTTTGCAGTATGCAAATAACAAAACTGAAGCTTGATCTGTGTAGGCCTTTGCGGTAAAAATTGTAGCCTCTGAACAGCAGATCAACCAGTCGACCATTGAAAATGATGAGCCCTAAATTAGTGATGAGGAGGCCATGACTACAGGGACAAGTAGAGAGGATAAATTAAAGTTATTTAATGTAAGAAAGTGCAATTATGCTACATGATAAACCTATATGCATTGTTTGCTCAGAAGAGGGTGTAGTAAAGGAGTAGCCTAGTCTAAATCACCAAACAATATAGCCTACCCATGCAAAAAAGCATGTATCCTAAACATTAGTTCAATATGCCTCTTTGTGGAAGCGTGGGATAGGCTACATTTCAAAGGCTTTCTTTCTTTCTGTTTTTGTTAACTTGTGGAATAGTGGAAAATGTTTTGTTAACTTCTCAGTTGAAGTGAATTATTATATAACCTTTACACATTTGTTGAACCATACTAATAAAAACTACATTCATTTATCCAATTTCCACCAGTATGAAAAAATTGGGCCGGTCTTGGGCCTGAAACTCCCGGGCTGAAAAGTGGCCCCAATCCGGCCCTGTATGTACCCATGACCGGAATATGGGGACGGGTTGGTGTCATGGTTACGGATCTAAGGGGCTACTTAGTGGAAGCCAGAGAGTTGTGGGGTCGATTCCCAGCTGCTGCTGTTGAACCCTTCAGCATGTAACTCACTCTCTGGATGATTGCATCGGCTAAAAGCATGAGTTGGGGATAAAGATAACAACATGCTCACTGTATTGAAACATGTATGAAATATTGTTTTAAAACCAATAACCTTCATTATATGTAGAGCAAGAGAAAAAAGGATATTTAAAGCTCGCCTGGTCGTTATGGTCCTGTGGCTCAACTAAACTGGTGGAACAAGCTGCTGACAATACCAACATCTTGGGTTTGAGACTTCCTATGTTTGGTTCCTATATGCATTTCAATAGAAGACCCCTAAAGCAAAGCACATAACATACTGTATGTTCAATCAAGACTGGAAAGGAATTATCTGGTACATAAGATTTGAGTATAGCAATCTATAACCTTCTCTTATGGAATGCTTAAATACATACTGTATACTGATGAGAATGTACATAAACTGTTCATTAATGACGTGTTGGATAGAAGCACCTGATGCATGTAAATGTGTTTCAAAGGTCAAAGGTTAGGAGGAAAAAGCTCTGTTAAAAAATGCCATATTTTGGAGGACTGGGTTTTTTTGTTTTATTTTGTTATGCTATGATTATACTTTGCATATGGTTTGACTGCGCCTTCACAGATAATAGTGAGTGATTTTGCATTTGAGGGATTTTTGCATTTCAGATACACAGGAGAGATGTGACATTTCTTGTTCCTAAATTCTAATTTCTAAATTATATAGGGGGTTTCCAACGGTGGCCAATCAACAACAAAGCCTATTTAACATTACGCAGGAATCAGGATACAACAGCATTGTACAGTTAGCTGGCGCTGGTCGCAAATGTGCCGCATGTTGTACACATGATCCGTAACGTCCCTCCTTCATGATCCCACGTGAGCTGTCAGTAGCCTGAATGCCCAACCAAAGAACCAAATCAACAAAAACAAAATCACCAACAAAGTAGCCTTCATGTGCAACAAACGGATCACCAACAAAGCAGCCTTTATGAGCGTCCCACTGGGGTTATCAAGCAGGCACCTTCCTTCAAAGATGTTTTTGTTGAATTAGGCTCGTGGCACCTCCAGAAGGCTCAACAGCGGTATCTGTTATCCCAGACCTACCCTCACCCACACTCATGATGGGTTCTCTACCTACAAAGTTACTTTTATACTCTTTGACCTAAGTTAGCCCAGGGGTAAGGTGACTAATTATTTTGGTCTAAAATAAGTCAGTCTTTATTTTTGTGGTCTGACGTGCATTAGACTAGTATATGGGCAATATTATGACTGGTTTAACACGATAGACTAATCTTTGTGAAACCTGTTATCTAAGTTTGTTTGACTTTGTAAGTGTATTTTCCTATGTCCACCAAAACAACAGCTGCCCAGATGTGCACACGAATTGCCGTCAGAACTGGGGGTGGTTTGTATGACAGTCCCAATCCAATCCAGCCCAATACCCTACGGGTCCTTCCATGTACTGTAAAGGCTCATTCACACCAAGAATGATAACGGTAACGATAACTACAAATAAATATTGTTCTCGTTAATATGAATGACAACATTCACACATAAATTATAACGATAACGACATGAAGAACGATATCGTTGGGGATCACTTTCAGAGCAATTTTCAGAACGATAATAAGCTAATAGCCAATCAGAACCCATTAAATTTTAACCTTCATTAACACAAGGAGAGACTTTGTTTATCGTTGTTCAGTGTGAATGCTTTTATCGCTATGGTTATAGTTATCGTTATTGTTCTTGGTGTGAATAGGCCTTAAGACTGTGTCTCAAACCGCAGACTTCCGTCAGCACACTGCTAGTGTGCACTGAGCGCTTACTGCCGTAGTGCCCACTTTTAGATGGTTAGTATTGTCCCAATATCTGCACTATACAGTATATTTAAGTATTTGAAGTGTGCAAGTAGGCGATTGAGTACACTTCAGCAACTCACCCTGGGGTTGTGCGCCTGTCAGACTGTAGGCCAACCTCAGCTCCAGGAGGGCCGATACCCACACACATGACTGAGCGGGTGAGGATTGTAGGCAAGGGTGTGTGTGTGTGTGTGTGTGTGTGTGTGTGTGTGTGTGTGTGTGTGTGTGTGTGTGTGTGTGTGTGTGTGTGTGTGTGTGTGTGTGTGTGTGTGTGTGTTGCAAGAGGGTTAAAAATACACAAACACCAAACAACTGAGCAGTAGACACAATACAATGCAATGCAACACAACACAACACAACACAACACAACATAACAACGCAACGCAACGCAAAGCAAAGCAAAGCAAAGTAAAGCAACACATTATTTGACTAGAAACTAAACCTGTATCAATTTGTGTTTGTTTCAATGTTGTGTTTCCTGTTTGTCTGTATGATGCCTACATACCTGACTTGTAAAAGGAAATACAGATTACTGTAGCTGTTTTGTGTGTGACATGGTGTATGTGTGTGTGAGAGAGTGTGTGTGTGTGTACTTGTGTAAGAGAGAAACTATAGTTTCTATAAAGAGATAGCCTGATGCACACACATTTGTATGTGTGTCGGTGAGCATCTGTCTAAAATAGAATGTGTGAGCTTTGCGTGTGTGTGTGTGTGTGTGTCATCCCAATGACGGATGACTTCCTCCCACCCGGCCTGGCTGACAGTGTGTAGTTGACAAGAGGCCGGATGGTGTGTGTGTGTGTGTGTGTGTGTGTGTGTGTGTGTGGATGATGTATGCATACTGGGCCTTGTGTCCCCTAAGGACCTCTTAGAAATGAATATTTTATCCTACACACACACACACACACACACACACACACACGCACACACACACACACACACACACACACACACAATCAATCTTGTAACAGTGAGTACGGGTGTTGACCAGTGGGGAGGTTGGGTTCAGGGCTCAGTTAGCATTAGCGTTAGCGACACGGCCCTCTGCTCCACTCCACTAAAAATACATCTACAGTACTGCAAACAAAGCCTGGAAGATGAGCTCGCCACAGGGAACCAAACACACACACACACACACACACACACACACACACACACACACACAGAGACACACACAGACACATACACATACACACAAATGGATGATATCATGGCTCCGGAAGCTTCTCATTTTTCCGCATTCTCTTCTTTAAATCGTTGAGACTCTCTCTCTCTTTCTAGATACTTGTACATGTACTTGTTGGTGTGTGGATTGGTGTGTTTACTTATGTGTTTCTGTGCACTGTTTGAGGACTCAATCTCCCTGCCTTGCCATAATGAGTTTATATGTGTGTGTGTGTGTGTGTGTGTGTGTGTGTGTGTGTGTGTGTGTGTATGTGTGTGTGAGAGAGGGAGAGAGAGAGTGTGTGTGTGTGTGTGTGTGTGTGTGTGTGTGTGTGTGTGAGAGTGAGAGAGAGAGAGAGAGAGAGTTTGCCTGGCAGTGTTGTGCTGATCCACCCTGTCTGAGCATGTAAGTACCCGCACACACTGGCAGAGGGCTGGTGTGTGTGTGTGTGTGTGTGTGTGTGTGTGTGTGTGTGTGTGGACCCCCCTGCAGTGCCACGCGCTCAGAGGGCGGCGGTAGCTCCGACTGACTCCTTCCAACCACTGCCATCTCTCAACCGCAGACAAATTGGCTCAGTGTGTCAGCGTGTGTGTGTGGGGGAGTGATGGCGTGTGTGTGTTTGTGTGATAAAGAGTGAGCAAGAGAGAGAGTGAGAGTGTGTGTGTGTGTTTGAATGTGTGTGTATGAGTGTGTGTGTGTGTGTTCAATAGAACCCTCGGTGTGGTGGACTGAGCAGCAGCAGAAGAGCATTCACTTTTGAGGTTCTGACAAAACACAGAGGTGTTTAATTTCTGCTGTTCTACTGTATGTGTGTTTGTGTGTGTGTGTGTGTGTGTGTGTGTCGTCTCCTCTCACCTCCTCTCGTCTCCTCTCTTCTCTTCTTATGTCCTCTCATCTCACCTCCTCTCGTCTCCTCTCTTCTCTTCTGATGTCCTCTCATCTCATCTCCTCTCTTCTCCTCTCAACTCTCCTCTCCTCTCACCTCCTCTGGTCTCCTTGCGTGTCATTTCATCTCTTCTCCTCTCTTCTCCTCTGTTCCTTTTGTGGGGGGGAGGAGACAGTTGAGCACCTCCTTCTCCTTTGCAAAAGATTGAGGGAGCTTTGTGAGCTCCTGAGTGTCATTGAAGATACTGTGCGTCTCTTCTCTTCTCCTCTCAACTCATCTCATCTATTTTCTTCTCCTCTCATCTCATCTCTTCTTCTCTCATCTCATCTCTTCTCCTCTCATCTCATCTCATCTCATCTCTTCTCATCTCCTCTCATCTCCTCTCATCTCATTTCT
>NC_063210.1:19664492-19666992 GCF_017589495.1 Alosa alosa | reverse complement strand
TTGACCTCATTACTGATTTCTGGCTCCATGGCACCACATTTGCTGGGTGCATCTGCAGAGTCTGAAGCGGAATTCCATTAATAAAGAAAACGGAAGGAAAAGCTCTTCAAACACATTAAAGAGCTCCAGGAATACCCAGGGGTTAACGTGGGTGGAGTGGGGAGGAACGCAGTTCCGCCACCTGTAAGGGTCCTGTCGTGTTTTGTTTTCCCTGTTTAGTGTTTTCCTTCATGTCTGCTCCTCTTGTTTACTTCCTGTGTCCTGTTCCATGTGTTTCTTTGTTTGTTTTGCCATGTGTTTCTGTTCCCCGTGTCTCCGCCCCTCACCTGATCCGCGTTAGTCTGTTAATTATGGTTTCCTCCTGTCTTGTTTTACCTTGTTCATTGTCCACCTGTGCTCTGTTAGGTGTATTTAAAACCTCTGTCTCCCCTCAGTCTTCGTCGGTTATTAGTCATTGTGTTGCACACGGTTGATTCTTGTGATTCTGGGATTACCTTGCCTGGCTGTGCTTTGCCCTGCGTTTGGTTCAAGCTCTCCCCGTGGAACCGTGACACCACCTCAGATAAATTAATAATAAATATATTCTTTCATACAAATGATATAGCGCGATGATATTGTTAAAATAAATGGTGAGTAATTTTTCGCGTGTACAGAGGTGACCAAGAAGCTAGCCATTCTTGTCCAAAAAGTATTGCTACACCACAATACTCAATATGTTGTCCAACGGTGACCTCCAAACCTAACCTCCAAAACATTTCACCAGAGTTGTAAAAGTCTGGCTTTAGAAAGTAAAAGTCCTACCAGCTACCACAGCTGTTCCAATCATTGACTAAACCAGCTGATTCGTATTAGCTGAGCTCTTCAGCCAGGTAGACGGGCTAATTAGTGAAATCACTTGTTTTAAGTGCACAGGTAGAACATGTAGGACTTTTACAGTCCTTGCTGGGGTTGGATTTCCTATCTCTGTGTCTAACCCAGCGACTGTAGAAAGCAGGGACAGCTCTTGAAAAAAAATTCAAAGGGAACACTGCACATTTTTCTGATGTCATCCTTTGTTGCTGAGTGACATTCAAATGAGTTGATGGTCATATACAACATTAAGACACCACTGCAAATTTGAATATGACCATCAACTCATTTGAATATCACTCAGCAACCGTAGGATGACATCAGAAAAATGTGCAGTGTTCTCTTAATTTTTTTCCAGAGCTGTATGTTCTGAAGATTTGGTAAAATGCTGGCAAAATACGAGCCTGAATATTCATAGTTAATGGGGTCAGAGTAAACAGAAAATCAGCAAGGGCCACGTGGAGTTAACAATATTTGGCTAAATCTTGGCCATTTTTCCGTTGTTTTACACACTTAGCGGATGCCTTTATCCAAAGTGAGTTACAGATACCAACTGCAGTGGCTTCCATTTTGACTCATTTTAGAGGGAAAACAGTCATTACAAAGTCACTACATGCCGAGCGTTCTAAATGTATGCACAACGTGCCTCTCTCAGAGAAAGGAGTCGCTCTCCATTCTATGTGAATGTTGCCGAACGTTGACCGCAGAAAATAACTGCAGGGAAGACCGCTGTATTCATTGGCTCCTGACTGGGAACTGGGAACTGGGAGTGAACTGTCCTTTAAAGTGTTTTTTTTTTTTTTCGTTTTTTTTCTTGTTATCTCCATTAATCTTTAGCCGCCCTCCGAGACACAATGCATGCTGGGAAAGGTAATGAGTTTGATTGAAGTGGCGTCATGAAGCAGCACCCATCCCCGGACCTCTTGCCAGCAGGGGCCATCGCCAGGTATGAAATCAGGGACTGGCGCTAACCCCACCACACACGCACACACTACACACACACACACACACACACACACACCTAATAGTTCTGGCTGTAGACGTCCAGCCTTTGGTTTGGATTTTCCGTTTGACCCGGTCAGTGTGCCTTCATCTCATCACATTCTCCACGCCCACGAGACTCTGAGGTAAAGACGCGCCACTCTCACCGCCAGGGTCCATCGCCAGGTGTGATGTCAGGGACTGGCACTAACTCCCCAACACACACACACACACACACACACACACACACACACACACACACGCACACGCACACACACACAGCACCAGCCATTGTTTTGCATTTTCTGTTTGCCTCGGTCACTGTGTGTTCATCTCATCATGTGTGTGTGTGTGTGTGTGTGTGTGTGTGTGTGTCCGCGTCACAGGCAGCCCAAGATGGGCAAATAGGCCCAATGAAACAGAAACTCTACAGAAAACAAATAAACAAATAATAAACAACAAAAACAAGCAAATGACAGTAAATAATCAAGTAATGAGCTCCAGCACACTCCATGGAAGACGTACAGATATCCCACCACCAAACCACAGCAGATATTGGAGTGGTCTAGTCCAGATCTGATAGATAGATAGATGGATGGATGGATAGATAGATAGATAGATAGATAGATAGATAGATAGATAGATAGATAGATAGATAGATAGAGAAGAA
>NC_063210.1:19651992-19656992 GCF_017589495.1 Alosa alosa | reverse complement strand
AAGCAACACCAAAGAACTTTTCCTCTGTCGCACGCACTATTTGTTTATCCAGCACTGGCTTTGGAAATAACAATGTCCACAGACAAGGTAGAATATGTTGCATGATTTTATGAAAGTACGATGTATTGGGACATCAGATGCAAGTCACATTTGTAGTTTCAGTGTGTCATTCCATCGAACTACAGATCCGCTACCCGATCTGGCAAAAACTTTACATAATGCGGTTATAGCCCGATAGAGGGCCGGCGGTTTAATGCAGAAGTGGCGTTCACCCTGTTACGAGTTGATGAACCACTGAAACAATTTTGGAAACATTATTTCAAGGTAGAAAAAACTCTTTGGTGTTGCTTTAAAGGTTAAAAGCACAGTAGCTAGAACTAGTGTACAAGTCAAACAATCTCAGGAGACAGTTTGCAAGCCAAGCACCCACCCAGCAAGCACTCCCAAACAACCAATACCTTCTGCTCTCTGCCACTGGGGACATCATTCATGTGATACTCTTCATTCCGCTCTTTAACATCCTCCTTTCTTACTCCCTCTCTCCTCTCTCTCTCTCTCTCTCTCCCTCTCTCTCTCCCTCTCTCCCTCTGTCCCTCTCTCTCTCCTCCACTTTCCCCTCTGTAAACGACGCTCTTTCATTAGGAAACTGGGCTCTCATATCCATATATCTGTATCCTGTCAGAGTCTGTTAGAGGAAAGTGAAGCTCTGTGTGTGTGTGTGTGTGTGTGTGTGTGTGTGTGTGTGTGTGTGTGCTTTGTATGGTATTGTATGGTTATCAAACATACTCACATACGAAAAATGATGGGGTCTGAGATTGCACACACTGGGATGTTTGTGTGTGTGTGTGTGTGTGTGTGGCGTTGCACCTCACCCTCCCTCCTCCTCTCTCGGCCATAGTCTAAGGCCTTTGTGTCTCTATTTACTGCTGGGCAGTCAGCCAGAGCTCACCCAGCTATTACTATTACTATTACTGCTGCTGCTACTGCTATTACTGATGCTGCTGCTTCTGCTTCTACTATTACTCATGCTGTTGCTATTACTGATGCTGCTGCTTCTGCTATTACTGATGCTGCTGCTTCTGCTTCTACTATTACTGATGCTGTTGCTATTACTGCTGCTGCTACTGCTATTACTGATGCTGCTGCTTCTGCTTCTACTATTACTCATGCTGTTGCTATTACTGATGCTGCTGCTTCTGCTATTACTGATGCTGCTGCTTCTGCTTCTACTATTACTGATGCTGTTGCTATTACTGATGCTGCTGCTTCTGCTATTACTGATGCTGTTGCTATTACTTATGCTGCTGCTGCTGCTGCTGCTGTTGCTATTACTGCTGCTGCTACTGCTATTACTGATGCTGCTGCTTCTGCTTCTACTATTACTGATGCTGTTGCTATTATTGATTCTGCTGCTGCTGCTGCTACTATTAGGCGGGGATCACAGTAGCCAGCGGCAAGCAGCAGCGGCAAGCATAACGCAACGCTCAGACCATAATAAGTTCTATCTCGTTCCTATGGTAACATAAGTGGTTTGCCTTAACTGACAATTCAATACGCTCGCGTTGCGCTTTGAAAGTTGAACCAAGTTCAACGCTCGGCTTCTTCAACGCTAGTGCTACGCCAGCGTTGCCACCGTTGCGCTGCCGTACCATAGAGAACAATAGGAAACCTGCCGCTTGCCGCTGGCTAATGTGATCCCTTCTTTACTGATGCTGTTGCTATTATTGATGCTGCTGCTACTGCTACTACTATTACTGATGCTGCTGCTATTACTGATTCTACTGCTGCTGCTATGAGTTCCAGAGCCGCCAAAATACCCTAAACTACATTGGACACATTTAAACAACGAGTATACTTCTGTGTATACGGCAGCCATGCTGTACAATCACAGGGTCATGCGTATCTGTTTGTGTATCTCCCATCTACTGGATCGGCGTTGTACTATAGCCTACATCCACTTTCACACAGGCAATACGCAACATCCGTACTGACACAACATTTGGCGGCAGCATGGAAAGGCTGTACCGAACACATGGTCAATTTTGCTTCATCCGTTCAGTGCGTAGACCACATCCATTGAAGTATACTTCGGCCTTTAATGTTGCTGCTTCTAGTGCATTACTAATGCATTGCTGCTACCATGTATGCTGCTGTTACTCTGTTTTACTACTATTTCTGCTGCCACCACTACTGCTGATGCGGCCGTCATGGCTGCTACCCCTACATTTACATTTATACATTTAGCAGACACTGTTATCCAAAGGGACTTATGTCAACTACATTACAAGGGCCAATGTCCCCGGAGCAACTTGGGGTTAAGTGCCTTGCTTAAGGGCACAATGGTGGAAACCAGGAATTGAACCCACAACTTTTCAGGCTACTTCACGCTAGCCCAGCTCCTTAGCCACTACGCTACCACCGCCCCCACTGTTAACGTTATTGTAACTACTAATGTAACTACTACTAATTACTGCTGTCACTGGTGCCTCTTCCTGATGTTACCACTATTACTACTTCCAACTTGTCTGTTATTCATAGGAGATGATTTCAGATTAAGGGCCTGAGTTCGGCGGGCGATATAGGTAGTGGGAAGCTACGTCAAGGCACGCACTCTGAAATGACTCTGCCCACTTTGTGTGTCTGACTTCGCTCTTCGCAAAATACACTGACAAATTCGCACCCTAAGTGTACCTTGTGGGTCATTCCCGGGAGGTGGACCCTCTTGTAGTCACGGCTGGCCTGGAGGTCCTCTTCCCAGCCAGCTCCTCCTCTGGAGAGACCGGTTTCCTCTCTCTGGAATATCTGATGCAAATCCTGCCAGATATGCGAGATGTCTTAACTCCGTCTCAAGTGTAATCTAATCTCACTTACTCGCCCACTTAATATTTCTCAAACTCACATTCTTCTATACCTCCTAGACCCTCTCTCTCTCTCTCTCAAATTCAAAAAAGGCTTTATTGGCATGACTGAACACAATATTGCAAAGCATTAATATTAGTAACAATATCAGTACCGGTTGTAATAATAAGCATAACACAATAAATCTCTGTCTTTTCTCTCTCTCTCTCTCTCTCTTTCTCTCCTTTAACTTCATCCCAAGTCCCTCAGAATAGCATCTTAATAGCTCTCTAGAACACAGACTCTGTCAAACAATGCAGAATTACTATTACAACAGAAACAACAACAACGACAACAACAACGGGCCTTGTAAACCAATAACAAGCCGGCGTGACAGCGAACGGGACCAGCCAGCGGTGACAATTAAGAGCAGCCAAAAATAAAAAAGTGCAGGCCTGCGTCCATGGCCACATTAAGACGTGGTGACATTTACGGGCGCATGTTTAATCAGCAGCTCTCGCTGTTCTTCAGGTAGCCCATTAGAGCACGCTATAAATCTTTTAGGGGGGAGGGGGATGGGCGACCACTGGGGGATGTAGTGTGTGTGTGTGTGTGTGTGTGTGATTGTGAGTGAGAGAAGTGCATGCATAAACACACACACACACACACACACACACACACACACACACACACACACCAGAATATGATGTGCATTGATCAAGAAAAGAGACACATACGCGAAAAGAGGAAAATGAATGTAGTTCATTTGTGAGGCAATGGAAAAGGTCTCATAGAAGACACCCAATTGCTATTGTATGTGTGTATGTGTGTGTGTGTGTGTGTGTGTGTGAGAGAGAGAGAGAGAGGGAGAGAGAGATTGAGAAAAAAAAACTGAAACTATGCAATCATGTGTGTCAGAGTGAGTTGTGTTTTAAAGAGATTGTAGTACTATAGTATTTGTGCAATATTAGGCTTTTGAAAACAAAAATAAATAAAGTTAAAGTGAGAGTTTAATGTCCCACCTTAAGTTTAATTTCACCGCTGGTCACATCCAATGGAAATCGGAGGTGAGCTAAGGATGTCCAGACCAATTCTCAGTTGAGAATAGGTCTGGTGTTAGTGATGCTAGTGGTTACAGCCTCCTGCTAGGAGAGCCTTCACTATCACTTTATAACTCTGTTTACCACGGTATGGGGCCTGATTTCAATGATGAGCAAAGCACAAAGGCATTAGCCACGTTTACATGGGCAGCTTTTTTGTCGTTCAAATTAAACTATTCTGATTGAAAAATGTGTGCCATCTGTTTACATGGGGTACGTTCTATTCCAACCAGATGTTCTCAAGCGCTTTAGAATCTTTGATCGGAATAGCCGTTGTTGCCTACTTTTCCTTGAGAAGATAGAGCAGACAATTGACTGTATACATGGCTGTTCAATCAGAATAGCAACGGACTACACCACCGCTTTCATTCCGATTAAAATTCTGATTGGATCGGGCATTTTTATTTATTTTTTATTTATTATTTTTGTTTATATGATAATTGGAGTCGTCATTCTGTTTCTAATCGGAAACATGACTATTGAGTTAGCAAAGTCTTTTGCAATAAAAAGTGCTCAAGCTATCGTGTGATATGTGGAAGCATTGAGCTGACCCACTGATGTTAGTCCTAAGAAACCTGCTCATGGTCTCTCATTCGCTATTAAATCACATTTTAGTTAGACTTTAGAGTTTGTGGCCGCCATTTAAATCAGTCTTCTTCATCTTCTTAATATTCCTCCTTCTTTTTGGTTTTTAGCTGTGTGTCTGGCTTAGGTAGACAGGAGGCAGGCTATAGAAACAGAACATGCCAACATATTCCTCTTTTTCACAATGCATGGACTGTATTGCCAGTCCACTGTAGTCAGTAACTCCCCTCATGCAGCATGGGAAAGCAGGCCGTGTAGTGGGGAAGCAGGCAGTGTAGTGGGGAAGCATAGCCTAGAAATCTAGACGCACCCTAGCAGCAGCAAATGTAATCTGCAGCCAGGGTAGTCTAGCAACTTTCCGTTGGCTTGCGAGCTGGAAAAAAGAAACTTCCATCAGGCCAATCACATCGTGTATAGAGTCAGCGATGGTTCCGCGTGATGCTGCTGCTGGCGAACAGCAGTCTTTGAATCGCGACT
>NC_063210.1:19634492-19646992 GCF_017589495.1 Alosa alosa | reverse complement strand
CCTGTTTTTCATGCTCCCTGGAGCGCTTGCCCAATACTGGGGAAGAAGTCCTCGCTTCCTCCACCGATATTAGTTGGGCAATGTGCAGCTATTGGCTCAGTTGTGTGTGTGTGTGTGTGTGTGTGTGTGTGTGTGTGTGTGTGTGTGTGTGTGTGTGTGTGTGTGTGTGTGTTTACTTGTGTGTCTATAACAGTGTGTTAATATCTGCATGTTAATATGTTTGTGTGTCTTTAACAGTGATCATGTGTGTGTGTGTGTGTGTGTGTGTGTGTGTGTGTGTGTGTGTGTGTGTGTGTGTGTGTGTGTGTGTGTGTGTGTGTGTGTGTGTGAGCTTCGAAGGCTGTGAGGGTTTCTACCGTTCTGCTATTCCCATCAGGTATCAGTGCAGGGGTGGCTTCATCTCAGCAAGCCGCCTGATGTGCCGACATGTCTACTTTAAGCACGTGTTGACTCCTGGTGTGTGTGTTTGTGTGTGTGTTTGTGTGTGTGTTTGTGTGTGTGTGTGTGTGTGTGTGTGTTGAGTGTTTGTTTGTCTGTCTGATGTGCCGACGTGTCTACTTTAAGCACATGTTGACTCCCATTGATTACTTTATTGCAATCACACTCAGTGGCTCATCAAACAGGTGATGCTCACAATCAGGAGTCTTCATCTTTTATCTGCTCACAACACCACCTTATCCACTCACTCTCTCACACACACACACACACACACACACGCAAAGACTTTTGTGTCTTTTGAGGCCATGCTGATCACGCACACACAGAAATCACTTACAATCTATCTCCCAAAATCCATCCCCATCTCTCCCTTTCTCAACATTTATCTCTCTTTCTCCCCATCTCTCTCTTTCTCCCCTTCTCTCTCTTTCTCCCCTTCTCTCTCTTTCTCCCTCTCTTTCCCTCTCCTGATTGTTTGTTTACCAAACACTGGACAATGCCTTGACAGGCAGTCTCATTTGCATCATAACTCCAAACAAAACAAGTGATGCTGGAGGACACGAAAGGGCCACCTATCTCATACTGCAACAGCATCTACGTCTCACTTACAGAACATAAAGATCTTTAGAACATGCATTGGTTCACGGACATGTCCTTGTAAAAGAACCCTATTAGATTCTGTAAAGGTGCTATTGAAAAAGTATATATGCTCTTTTGATCCCGTGAGGGAAATTTGGTCTCTGCATTTATCCCAATCCGTGAATTAGTGAAACACACTCAGCACACAGTGTACACACAGCAGGTGAAGCACACACTAATCCCAAAGAAAGTGAGCTGCCTGCTACAACAGCAGCTCTCGGGGAGCAGTGAGGGGTTAGGTGCCTTGCTCCAGGGCACTTCAGCCGTGCCTACTGGTCGGGGTTCGAACCGGCAACCCTCCGGTCAAGTCTGAAGTCTCAAGCTGAACCAGTAGGCCATGGCTGCCCCTTATTCTTCTCTATTCCATTCAGTTTTATATTTTTATATGTTAAGTGAGTGTTGTACTTTAAGAGCAAAGATTAACCGGCGTCAAATTCCTTGTTTCTTTACACAAACCTGGCCAATAAAGCTGATTCTGATTCTGATTCTGATTCTATTTGCTTTTAATCTGTGCATTCAGGATTCTACTGCTATATGGAGAGGAATGAGATCAGATATGTTGTTCTGTTACATACCATGCATAGCAAGGAAGTGGCACAACGCACACTGGCTTAATTCACACCACTGGCGCCTGGGTACGGTACTCGAAGGGTTAACACTGTTAGCCAGATGACTGACTGCTGGGGGTGAAAGAATGAAGGCTGGGGAGAGAGAGAGAGAGAGAAAGAGAGTGGGAGAGAGAGAGAGAGACAGGAGAAAGTGAGAAAGAGGGGGTAAGAAAGGGTGAGAGAGCAAAAAAGAGAGAGAGAATGAGGGAGGGAGGGAGGGAGAGAGGGAGAGAGAGAAAGATGGGGTAGGAAAGGGTGAGAGAGCAAGAGAGAGAGCAAGAGAGCGAGAGAGAGAGGGAAGGGCAGGGACAGTGTTGTTTGAGCTGATCATGACGGATCATTAGAGAGGTTGCTCAAAACAACACAGGGAGATAAATTATGACAGTATGTGTCTTTCATTACAGCTGACCCCTGTTCAATCAGCACTGGAACCCATACATGCATACAACAACCCCCCTCCCTCCTCAACACACACACACACACACACACACACACACACACACACACAAGAGAGGGCCATGCAATTCACACAGAGAGGCCATCTTGCCATCACTCACTGTCCGCATCTCAACCTAATGACCATTAACTACACCCCTCACAGTCAGCAAGCATACCCCACCCACCCACACACACACACAGACACGCTCATACACTCATGCACACACAGACACACACACATCAGTGCATACACATTTAAACAAGTACACACACATACACACACATTTACAAAGAGACACATCCACACACACACACACACACACATAGAGAGGCACAGATGCACACTTACATACACATGACACTCACAAACACAGACACCAAGGCACACACAAACACATACACATGCATGAATGCGTACCCATGAACAGTGGAATACGAACACACACACACACACACACACACACACACACACACACACACACACACACACACAGCACCAGCATCCATGGCTCTCATAAATAAATGCATGTGCACACAAAGCATTCTCTCTGTCACTCACACGGTCTCACACACAGACAAATTCACAAAGACACATTGCCACACACACACACACACACTGATGAGAGGTTGCTGATGGGAGTAGACCCCTGCCTGTGTCTTGACTCTCTCCCCGGGAGGCAGAGGTGCCATTGGACGTGTCATCAAACGCAGGCGCCATGGCAACGCAGCGCCGTGACAACACAGCTAGCCGAGCCCGTGAACCATGGAAGACGACCTTGGTGATGTCACACACACACACACACACACAAACACTTGGGGAGGAGCGCACCCCACCCCCTCCCTCAGAGTCGCACACACACACACACACACACACACACACACACACACACACACACACACACACACACACACACACACACACATACACTTATGCACAGACACACATCAGTCGCTCCTGTCAGATCTGCCTGTCTTAAAGCTACACAAGTCCCCACTATATCATTGCTCCTATGACACGTTAGTAGAGTAGGGTTATACTCACCAAGAACTCAACTAACATAGCTCATATTTGTGACTATTAAGGAAGAAAATTAATAATTAATAATGAAAAATTAATATATATATATATATATATATATATGTTTGAGCACAAATGTATTCATGTGTATGAACTGGAAAATATTACAATTTAAACTTGACTTATTTTTTTTTATCATATCATATTTTTTTTATCATAGGATGGTACACATTTTAAAATATTTAACACAAATTTAAAATATTTAATTTGCACAAGTGTATTACAGGTGTTGAGCTTTCATAACACATGTCATACTCCTTACACCCACTCCTTACACACTGGTGCTCTGTTTTAAAATCATCCAACTCTACTATTTAAAACAAAAAAATGCTGCAAATATTGTGTACTTCAAAATTTTTATTTTGGACTATAGAGTCAGAAACCTTTCCCACCACTGCTGAACAAATATTCTCACTGTAGCCTCAACACAGTGTAGCATAGAAATGAATTTACTAAATATACTTGTCTATTCATTTTCATCATTTACTTTCAATATGCCCCCAATAGACTAACATAATTCATCTGTGAATATACTTTCTTATTTACTTCCATTTTTAAAATACCACACCAACGATGTGCCACCGCTCCTTTCCCTGTGCGTGCTTTAGAATCCCATGCCATTAAGGACTTTTCCCATCCATCTCTGGACCTCCATCCCCCCGAGCCCCCCTGATGCTGTACAAATTCTGCCCCAGCCGGGTGACTGGCGGCTGGGCACTCCAGTCAATCAGAGGCCCCCGTGGCCCTCTCCTCCGGAGCTCCACGACCATTAGCAGCCGTGTAGACAGCCATGTCCTACGGGCCGGACAAGCTGCCGAGGGAACCCGGGAGCGAAGTGTGTGTGTGTGAGAGTATGTGTGTGTGTGTGTGTGTGTGGGGGGGGGGGTGGAGGTGAGTGTCTGGGAGTGTGGAGGGTAGGGGGTCGGGGGCTGTAGAGAGAAGTGAAATGTAGTGGGGGGTGGGGGGGGGGGGGGGGGTGATGAGACAACCCAAAAGGATGGATGCTGAGCTCATGGAAGTATTGTTTTTTTTTTTCCTGTGAGTCGTCATGCACACACACACACTCACACACACAACACACACACACACACACACATTCTCTTACACGCACCTACTTGTTCATGCACTCCCCCACACACACACACACACACACACACACACACACACACACACACACACACACACACACACACACGCACACGTACACGCACGCACGCACCCATACACACACACACACACCCTCCTAAGCCTCATGGTAATATTAGCTGAGCTCAAACAGCCTCCCAGTGCCTTAGCCTCCCACCCCTGCACAAAAAAAGACACAAAATATTCTTAAACACTTTAAGCCAAGAGAAACAATAACATGGGGAAAAAAAGACAAAAATTCCCAAACCACCACTAAAAAACGTGGATTATGCATTCCTTAAAAAAACTACACGGACACTGCACAAGGTGGAAAAATGAAAGCGAGAGTGTAAGCGCCAGAGAGAGAGGGAGAGAGAGAGAGAGGGAGAGAGAGTGAATGAGTGCATGAGAGAGAAAGAAAGACAGAGCTGAAAGAAAGAAAGGAAGAAGGGAGGAGGAGGAGGAGGGTGGGGGGGAATCCATCTTTCAACAGGGCTCTGAAACAGATGCTGTGAAGAGCCATTAACAAAAGAGAGCTCGCCGGCTCTGACCGCTAGGCCCTGGCACTTGGCAAGTCCTGAAGGTAATAATGGTTAGCAACCTGAAAAATGTTCTTATCTGAAAAAAGCCCCAGACAGTAATAAATGAAATAATTGTACTAAAACACATTAATCCATGTCGGAGGCCTCTAGGGCCAGGGGGTGATGGGGGGGGGGGGGCAGACTGGGCTTAGAGAGGGAGAGAGAGGGAGAGAGAGAGGAGGGAGGGAGGGAGGGAGAGAACAGAGGAGCGGAGGTGTGTGAGTGGCAACAACCTGACTGACAAAGAGAGAAAGGAGGGAAGAGAGAGAGAGGGAGAGGAGGAAAGAGGGAGTGGAAGAAAGATGCAGAGAGAGAGAGACGGAGGGGATGAGAGGGAGAGAAAGAGAGAGAGGAAGGGAGAAAATAAGAGAGAGAGAGAGGGAGAGTCTCTCTGCCTCTCCCTCTCTCTGCAAACTGTGTATTTTCTGCCCTGCCTTTCGGGAGCCATGGGTCATTATTAATCTTGCTGGCTTGCTTTGCTTCAGGCAACTCAGTGGGGCATCATCTGTGTGTGTGTGTGTGTGTGTGTGTGTGTGTGTGTGTGTTGTCAGGGTGTAACAACAGAGATAGTGTATGTAAGATTATGTTGTTAGTGCGTGCAGGCGCACTTGTATGCGTATGTGCGTCTGTGTTTCTTTGTGTGCATTCAGTGAGTGTGCATTTGTGTGCGTTTATGTGCATGTGTGTAAGAGAGAAAGAGAGAGGGACAGAGAGAGAGAGAGAGAGTTTGTGTGTGTCTGAGAAAGAGAGAATTAGACAGACAGAGAAAGAGAAAAAAGCATGCATGTCTGCGTCTGCATTTTGTGTGTGTGCATGTGTTTGTGTGTGTGCGAATGCGCGCGCGTGTGTGTGTTTCTAAAAGACTCTGAGAGGCAGAGAGAGAGAGAGAGAGAGAGAGAGAGAAGAGAGAGGGAGTGCATTTCGTCATGATGGATTACAACAGCCACCCATCCTTAATGCACACTCACACAAGACAGACACGGCTGCAATAGCCAACACAAAGCCTTGGGAGGAGAACAGGAGGGAGGGAGAGAAAGAAGAGAGGGAGAGAGAGAGACTGATGGATGAAGAGAGAGAAAGGGAAAAGGGAGTTGGGGAGGACGGAGAGAGGGGGTAAAGAGACAGGAGATAGAGAATGAGAGACAGGATGAGAGAAAAGGAGGAGTGGAGAGAGAGAGAGAGAGAGAGAAATGAGTAACTGGGAGATTGAAAGAGGAGAAAGGGATGTAAAGAATAGGAGAGAGAAAGATAAAGGGGGGAGGGGAAGAGAAAAGGAGAGAAAAGAGGGAGAATAGGACAGGCATGATGTGAGCATGCTCAGTTCGTAGTAAAGGTAGAAAGGTGTAAGGTGCAACAATGATGGAGGTAGAGAGACTGAAAATCAGACTGAGAGACAGACAAGAAGATGAGAATAGCAGAGACAGAAGAATGCAGAGAGGAGAGAGATGAAGTGTGTGTGTGTGTGTGTGTGTGTGTGTGTGTGTGTGTGTGCACTTGCTTCTCTCTATGAACTCATTAACCACTGGTCGGCACACCTACCCCCGCCCCCTTGCCCACACACACACACACACACACACACACACACACACACACACACACACACACACACACATCACACACACACACACACGCACGCACGCACGCACACACACACAGCACTGAGATATGCATCACTGCGGAGTGGACATCAATGACCGCCAGTCAACCGCTGTTTCTCCGGCAACCATCACGCTGACAACCAGCACTACATCTCCTCCAGTGCATTTCCCTCTCTCTGGATGGACCTCCATCGCATCACACACACACACACACACACACACACACACACACACACACACACACACACACACACAGCTCTTTCCCTTGATGTATGTATACATGCACGCACACATGCACACACACACATCATTTATCTTACACACATATACACACGCACCTATCATTGGTTGTGCCGATGCAACCTTTCCTGACATCACACAACACACATCAACTTCTCCCATGCCTTCTCCCATGCCACCAAACACACACACACAGAAAGAGAGACCACTTCCACATAGCATTAATGCAGCTCACACACCTAACACACACACACACACACACACACACACACACACACACACAGAAAGAGAGAGACCACTTCCATGTAGCATTTATGCAGCTCACACACCTAACACACACACACACACACACGCACACACACATAGAATCCCACTATCAGACTTAGGCTGATGGAGAAAGAGAGCATTCCCAAGGGAGAGAGAAAGAGAGAGAGCAGAGAAAGAGAGCAGAGAGAGAGAGAATAGAGAGAGAGAGAGAGAGAGAGAGAGAGCAGAGGCAGAAGCAGTGAGCACTCTATCTCTCTCTCTCTCGGGACGTTCTCTTTCTCCATCGGTCGGTTTGAATGCTGTCTCTCTCTCCTTCCCTCTCTCTCTCTCCTTCCCTCTCTCTCTCTCTCTTTCCATCTCAGCAGATGGGCTTTATCCTCCATACTCTCCACTGCCCTCTGAGTAGGGGCTGTTGAGATGAGCTGTCCCACTGAATAAGGGCGTGCAGACAGCCATACAAAGGATGGATGAACCCATAGACAGACAGACGCACAGACATATAGACAGACAGATAGATAGACAGACAGATAGATAGATAGATAGATAGATAGATAGATAGATACATGTGATATTTAATTAAGTTCTCAAACTTGTTAATTATTAGTATTTTAATTAATAGTGGAAGGTCATTTAAATGCTAATGGTCCAAGGGTGGGTTTGGATATGCTTGAGAACTATCTTAATAGTCTACAGAATGACATTATAGGCTCATGGATTTCATCCTACACATTAATGGTATGTTTAGATATAAAACGATGTGTAAAGAATACACATTGGCATTTCGTGAGATACTCGTTAATGAATCCTTGTATCCAAGACAATATAGAATCACGGGCACTACATGAGTCCAATGCAATCTTGAAATGCTTTAGGCTACATTCACATAGATTAGTGAATACAATGATTTGCGTAGATGGCATTGGTCTAGACAGGCAATATTCCTCCCCAAAAAAACTACACAGCTGTTTGAGTGTCACGTAGCGTTCGCTTGCGCAGTCCGCGGTGTGATGGCATAGAGGATAGCACGGAGGTGTGCAAGGATGGAACAGCCCTCAGTGCATTAAAATAACAATACGAAGCAGCCAGTGAGAAAACCGGTCGGACAGTGGTGAGGCATGGAAAAAAAACAAAGTTAAATATCATATCAAATAATCATGTTTTTAAAAGAAATCATATTAAGGTTGTTAGAGGTGCGGCGCAAAATGTCAGATCCGTGTTAGTTTCACACGCAGCCTGATGGATGCGAGGCGACGAGGCGAGGGCGCTCGCGCTGACTTGGAGCTCGCGAGAGGGTATTTCCGTCGACTAGAGAACAAGGGAAAAGGCGAGGCCTCATGAAAACAGTTAAGCCAATCACATCCTCAACAACGGATTGGGTGGAGTTTTGGTTTGTGATATTGGCCAATCGTAGACGTTTTATAATCAAATACCCCACGTGGGTCTGGAGTCGCTTCCATATTAGCGGCCATGCATTGAATCCACTCTAACCAATCAGTACAGAAGAAGGTGTTAATCTCAATACTGATTGGTTGACAATTTCATACAGTTGTCTATTCATCATGTTTTCAAAGATGTTTAACTCTTTCCGTGCACATGTTTCGGACTCGCTCCAAACAGCTGAGCACAACCTATTTAGGTACCAAAATCTGAGAGATAACAGGAGTGCCTTTACAGGGTTGCAATTTTACTACAGCATTCAGTTCTTTTTCTTTTCTTTTAAAAAAAACTGCCAGTTTTCTTAATAGGCAAAACCACGTTATCACACAAAACACAAGCCTTGCTGAGAGAAATCTCTGATCTTCGTGCAGATGATTAAATCAAATTAGCCTAATGCAGGACCAAATGATAACCACTGGTAGGCTATATGGCTCGTGTGAACGACATAAAGTAGGCTATAGATTATGAAGACAAGATATGCGCATTCTGTTTTCTATATTTGACATTCATTCGCATGTGACCAGATACACAAATAGGCCTATGAAACATATTAGTCGTTATTAAGCCCACAGTTTAAGGCGATAGCCTAATATAGGTTAAATTAGCATGATCCCATTAGTTCGAACTGTCACACCATGGCCAAATTTGGCACGGGTATGGGTGCAGGTAATTTGATCTCAAAGAGCAAAGCAAGTTTAATTGCAGTTGTGTTTTAGGTAACATCCATGGACTCCCGACGCTGGTGCGTTTTTGGCTCCATTTCATAGCCTACTTCTTTAAAAGGCCCCGTTTGCATGGGGGCAATAAAACGCGGATTAAAATAGTTAAGAGTGTATTACCCCTCTATCTTCACAGTCACAGAGGCACCACGACTGACAAACCGAGCATTAATCTTTTATTTTCTCAAAAAGGCGGCTGTGGAAGGCTGCTTTTGGTGAGGGCCTCGTCAGAAAAAGCAATACTGCCACCTATTGACGATGTGTGGAATTGCAACAGACGGAGACGGCCCTCTCCGCTTACCCTCCATGAATAATGTAAAGCTGAATAATACTCCACTGTTGTATTAGACACAGGGGGGTGTGGGGCCAATTCTGACTGTGAAACTACTCGCTTCAAAACCCTCAAAATGATAACAGCAACTGTTCATGCTGTCATGCAATACATATTATGTTCATTGTGTGATTTTATTTTTTTTAATGTTAAGTATTTTTCCTTTTAGAAACAAAATATTGTATCAGATGTCCAATTCTGTGTGTGTGTGTGTGTGTGTGACACCAGCACTAACCACAGACTCTGTGTGTGTGTGTGTGTGTGTGTGTGTGTGTGTGTGTGTGTGTGTGTGTGTGTGTGTGTGTGTGTGTGTGTGTCAGATAAGGACAGGGGAAGTAAGGATAGACACAGAGAGCAAAAGAGTGAAAAAAAAAAGCCAGGGCAAAGCAAACAGAATTAGGGGCAAAATCGTGTTTGTCTGAGGTCTGATACCTATTATCCTGTCAATGTCATATCCAGCACTGACCACAGACTCTGTGTGTGTGTGTGTGTGTGTGTGTGTGTGTGTGTGTGTGTGTGTGTGTGTGTGTGTGAAGGGAGGGAGGGAGAGGAGAGAGACTAGCAGGCACAGAACCGCTGTCTCATGCACTTACTTGCCCCCTCAAACGGACTCAGTCAGTGGAAAAGGACAAGAGACCAGAGGACAGCAGTCCGGGGGGAGAGGAGAGGAGAGGAGAGAGAGAGAGGAGAGGAAAATGAAGGAGGTGGTTTTAATATCTGACAAGAGAGAGAGGTGAAGAAACATACTGAGAGGTATTGAACAAACAAGAGAGGAGAGCGAGGAATGGATTGGGAAGAGTGAGAGATGAGGAGAGGAGGAGGAGGAGAAGAGAGAGAGATGAGGAGAGGAGGAGGAGGAGAAGAGAGAGAGATGGGGAGAGGAGGAGGAGGAGAAGAGAGAGAGATGAGGAGAGGAGGAGGAGGAGAAGAGAGAGATGAGGAGAGGAGGAGGAGGAGAAGAGAGAGAGATAATGGCAAATAGAAATCAGACTGTGATGACTGTCGACGGTGACAGATGACAGGATGAAGGGTGCAACTGAGAGAAGGATATGGGGGATAGTACAGAAATGATAGAGAGAGAAATAGAGAGAGGGAGAGAGAGAGAGAGAGCGAGGGAGGAGGGAGAAGGTGAAAGAAAAGAATCTCAGGTTGATTGTGAAAGAGGAAGTTTGAGAGGTGATAATGGATGTGTGTGTGTGTGTGTGTGTGTGTGTGTGTGGGTGGGGGTGAATCAATGACACACAAACATACAAAGACAATGTTGCACCTGTATTCATTTTCCAGATGATGTGAGCTGTGTGTGTGTGTGTGTGTGTGTGTGTTAGAGGTTTGTTGTATCTATCTGTGTGTATGTGTTAGGAGGATGGTTTGTATGTCTGTATGTGTGAGTGTGTGTGTGTGTGTGTCAAAAGGGTGGTTGTGTGTGTGTGTGTGTGTGTGTGTGTGTGTGTGTGTGTGTGTGTGTTTGGAGGGTGGTTGGGGTGTCGGACGCTCTGTTCCCCACAGTGCAGGGAAATGGCTGCATGGCAGTTAATAGGGTAGAAAGTGCTGGGGGCTGTTAACTCTGAAATGTTCATTTTTAAACTCCACTCTCTCCTCCTCTCTGTCTTTTTACCCACACCTCTCTCTTTCTCTTTCTCCCTCTCTCTCTCCCTCCCTCTCTCTTCTCTTCTCTTCTATCCCTTTCACTCAATCATTCACTCACTTTTCTCTCTCTCCCTCATTCATTAATTTACTCTTTACCCCTCACTCCCTTTCTCTCTCTCCCCTCTCTCTTACTCATCCCTTCCTCTATCCCTCCCTCTATCTCTCTTTCTTTCTCTCCCTCTCTCTCTCCCTCCCTCTCCCTCCCCACTCCTCTCTCTCCCCTCCCTCCCTCTCTCTCTCTCTCCCCTCCCTCTCTATCCCTCCTCTTTCTCTCTCTCTCTCTCTCTCTCCCTCTCTCTCTCTCTCTCTCCCTCTCCCTCTCCCCCACTCCTCTCTCACCTCCCTCCCTCTCTCCCCACTCCTCTCTCTCTCTCTCTCTCCTCCCTCCTCTCCCCCCCTCCCTCTCTCTCTCCCTCTCCCTCTCCCCACTATCCCTCCCTCCCTCTCTCCCCCTCTCCTCTCTCTCTCCTCCCCTCCCTCCCCCCACTCCTCCTCTCTCCTCTCTCTCTCTCCCTCCCTCCCTCTCTCTCCCTCTCTCCCTCCCTCCCTCCCTCCCTCCCTCTCTCTCCCCCTCCCTCCCTCTCTCCCCTCCTCTCTCTCTCTCTCTCCCTCCCTCTGACAGCAGCCTCTCCTCGGCAGGGCTCTGTGTAATGATAGCTATTTGAGTGTCATCAGAGGAGCTGTGTAATGGCCTCTAAAGCACCATTTCGCCGTGAACCTGGCAGCGCCCGCGTCCAAAAAACATCTGCTCCGCTCGGCGCGCGAGAGAGAGACAGAGAGCGCCAGCGCCGTGCCAGTGTGCCCACATCAACATGCCCCAGTACCGCGCCCACCAGCGCAAGGCAGGAGAGGAGAGGAGAGGAGAGGGCAGGGGTAGTGGGCAATGGGCCTGCCTGGGCACCAGACTGTGCGGACCAGCTGATGGTGGTCCAATCTTTAATGGTGATAACAAAATGACAATGTATAGACCCTTTCAACTGCAGAAACAAACGGGAGCGTTCCTAAGGCATTCCCACTGGCACAGAAAACAACATTGAGCTAATGGTAACTTGGGGACAAACAAAAATGGGGGAAAAAAAAGTTTTAAAGTGAACATTTTGTAGAGCGTTACTTTAAAAGTCTGATTCGTTTTCATTTCAAAGTATTTTTATATGAAATGTTTGGTTTTGAATGTTTTAACCAGAAACTGTCCTGGAGTAGATTGAAAGAATAGAATAGAATAGAAATGGACAGAAGAGAAGAGAAGAGAAGAGAACAGAACAGAACAGAACAGAACAGAACAGAATAGAAATGGAATGAGAATGCTGTTGCATATGGCAGTTATGGCAAAATGGCATCTAGCAGCAGTGTGTGT
>NC_063210.1:19614492-19626992 GCF_017589495.1 Alosa alosa | reverse complement strand
AGGGGCCCAAGCGCGAGGACTGATAGCAGCCAGACATAAGCAGCGGAGGAGGAGTGGGAGGGGGGGAGGTGGCGGAGGAGGCTGAGGCAGCGGAACGACCTGGAAGACGAGCGAAGATAAGCGGGGGAGAGCGTTAAGGACTTACCACTGCTGAGGACACCCTTGGGAGAAGCCACCGCAGAGAGGAGGAAAAGGCGAAGAGGAGGGAAACGATCAACTGTTGAGGACCCGACAGACTGCTCCTTTCTTTTTTTCATTGTCTTGATTCAATCTCTGTTTCCATCCCTCCCTTTCTCTCTCTCTCTCTCTCTGTTTCCTCTCTTTCTCCTTCATTCCCCCAACAACCACCACCACCACCACCACCACCACCACCACTTCCTCCTCCTGAGTCTACCCAGAGTCCTCTAGGAGGGGACGCTCGTTTGCGAGACCGCCATGCCCACCAACGGGAACAAGCCGCTGAAGCTGCAGTTCGGCCTGATCAACCACGAGGGCCGCTACCTGACCGCCGAGGCCTTCGGCTTCAAGGTGAACGCGTCAGCGCCGAGCCTCAAGCGCAAGCAGCGCTGGACGCTAGAGCAGGACGAGCGCGACGCGCAGGTGGTCTACCTGCGCTCGCACCTGGGCCGCTACCTGGCCGCCGACAAGGACGGGCGCGTGACGTGCGAGGCCGAGTCGCCCGAGGCCACGGCCGACAGCCGCTTCCTGATCGTCGCCCAGTCTGACGGCCGCTGGGCGCTCCAGTCCCAGCCGCACCTGCGCTTCTTCGGCGGCGGCGCGGACCACCTGTCGTGCTTCGCGCAGGCCATCGGCGAACGGGAGCTCTGGGCCGTCCACCTGGCACTGCACCCGCAGGCCAACCTGCTCAGCGTGGCCCGCAAGCGCTACGCGCACCTGTGCGGGTCCGAGGGCGAGGTGGCGGTGGACAGCAACATCCCGTGGGGAGTGGACGCCCTCCTGACGCTCGTCTACCTGGACGGCAAGTACTGCCTCAAGACCAGCGACAGCCGCTTCCTGGGCAACGACGGCAAGCTGACGGCCGAGAATGGACGCGCCACCGGCTACACGCTGGAGTTCAAGTGTGGCAAGCTGGCCTTCAAGGACTGTGAGGGCAAGTACCTGACGCCCATGGGCCCCACGGGCACGCTGCGCTCTGGACGCTGCTCCAAGCCCGGCAAGGACGAGCTCTTCGACCTGGAGGAGAGCCACCCGCAGGTGGTGTTGCAGGCGGCCAACAACAGATTTGTCTCCATCCGACAAGGTGAGTCGCTCAATCATGTTGGACAAGACAGTGACTCTGTGGTTGAGACTTGAGATGCAATGTGTGTGTGTCTCTGTATGTGTGTGTATCTGTATGTGTGTGTGTATGTGTGTGTGTGTGTGTGTGTGTGTGTGTGTGTGTGTGTGTGTGTGTGTGTTTGCATGTACGTATATGGACAACTGAATATATTCTATAAACTGTCGTCAATTAGATGGACATAATGCAATCGAGTGTTAACATGCAACGTGTATGTGTGTGTGTGAGTGTGCCACATACTTCTGCTCTAATCTGTTTTCACACTTATTCATCATGTATCATTTCATACAGTCATTACTCTTTTAAGAATCCCGTCAAAGGTAGGAAAATGTCTACACGAAACTGTAATCTGAGGTACTGTAGGCTCTTCCTGCACACAGTATACAAAGACCAATGATCTCCAATGATCAGCCTCACATGCTTGGCATTCAATCCATCAGACTGTCTATTCCTCTTGTATTTTAAGTGCGGCTTGTGCATGGTATAACAGACTTCATTACAACTTTAAGTGACACTGGCGGACTAGCATTACTGCTTCTGACATTAGCTACAATGCGATACCTCACAGAGTAACCAGAGCCAGGTATGCAGCAACCATGTCATTCAAAGGCAGGGACTGATGTGTGGAATGTACTCAGGCATGCTGGGTATTGTAGTCTTTAAGCCTCTAGGACTTGCCATCTGTTTGAAACATGACATGCAGTCATCAGCTAAAGACTGAGCTTGGGGGAATGTCAGTGGATGCTAGTCCTTGGCAAAGCTTAGTCTGCTCCAGATGGTTTTTTCAAAGCTCTATTTTTATGGTCTGGGGTATATCCTAAAATCTAAAGTAGTGTTGCAGTTTTGTTGTCCCTGATAGTCTTTGTAATTGCCACTTTATTGAAACATAAGAAGTAAAAGCTATTATTATATGGGGAAGCATTTGGACCCATTCAGAATCACCAATGCCCCATAATCTCCCCATAAGCAATGATTTGAGATCCGTCGTGACATCACTTTGGGAAACTGTGTAAGAACCAGAGGTAGGAGATGTTTACTCACACTCACCCACACGCGCGCACATACACACACACACACACACACAACTGTAATTAAACACACACACAACTGTAATTAAAAACCTTTGCTTCCATCCACCTGACCATCAGATACTCAGCCTCTTTCTGTGGTTTCAAAATCCACAGAAACATGCATGTCTTTCTGTGGTATATTGGCTACTTAAGTTTGACCCTCTGTGGATACCATAATGCCCCTTGTTGTAATTACATGCTTTGGTTCTATGCAGATTCCTGGGTTCGAAAATACAGTGACACACACGTTTACTATGGTCTCCATGTCTTCCTTAAAATACACACTAATGTGTTACAACTAGCTCGAGGATATACTACACTTTCCACTTCCTGAAACAAAATGGCCGTCTCCCCCACAGTTGCACAGGAGGTCATATGAGCTGTGTGTATCTCCTATCAGAGGTTTTACCTTCGTTAGCCTGTGAGAACATATCCAGGTCATGGTGAGGGCCTATTTTTGGGCCCTCCATGTTGGCTCAGGGGCTTTTAAGTTAAGTTGCAGCGATAGTGTAATGTAAACCTGACCAGCTGGAAACCTGATCGGCTGTCTCCAGCTACATTGTTCCTAGTAAGCATTTGAGGACGCCAGCGTTCAATAAATAGGTTTCGGAGAACAAGATTACCCTGTGCCTAAAGTGTGTGTGTGTGTGTGTGTGGGGGGGGTTGTCTGATGACGCAACCTCTCTTTTTACTCCTGTCGCTATCTCTCATTCACTCTCTCACACACACACACACACACACACACATGCTCTGCATAGCATCCGTTCACACACTGCATGACACCTTTGGCCATCATCTTCCCTCTTTGTGCTTATGTGTGTGTGTGTGTGTCCCAGTATCGGGAGATAACAAAATGGAAGAAGATGAGTCTAATGCAAGGCTTACACACACACACACACACACACACACACACACACACACACACACACACACACACACACACACACACACACACACACACACACACACACACACACGCACACGCACACACCGAGGGTAACGCAGTGGTGGGGAGGTGTGTTGAATAATTAATTGAAGTGGGGTTGGGTGTGTGTGTGTGTGTGTGTGTTGAACCTGGGGGAGATGGGGGTTTGGGGGCTCATCGATGACGGTGTCAGCTTCCAGAAACACGAGCCTTCCGCTCTCTGCCTTTTATCTGAGGTCTCGGCCACGCAGCAGAGCACAACAGGGACGCAAATCACACACTCCTCAGGGAGCCGCACCGAGCAGGGGACACACACACACACACACACACACACACACACACACACAAATGTGTATACAGACACACACTCATACATGCATAAAGACACAAACACACCCACACACATGTATGCACACACACACACACACAATGAAGGGTGTGAAAGTGCTGTTCTGACAGAGAGAGAAAGAAAGAGGGATAGAAGGTGTGTAAGGGGAGAGAAAGCAGAGAGAGGGAGGAGAAAGGGGGAGGAGGAGGAGGAGGAGGAGGGTGTATGCCTGGGCCCTGATCACAATGGGTCTGCCCGAGAAACAATGCATTGTGGGATACGAGCAGGTGCAGAGCGCTGTCACTGTTTGTGCTGCCATAAATCAATGATGGGGGGTTCCTGGACCCTAGGGACAGCAAGCAAGGTGTCACTACATAAGTTTGGCTCACACAAGTCTCACTGTTTCAACAAACACACACTCTGTCTCAAACGCACACACACACACACACACACACACACACACACACACACACACACACAGAGAGAGAGAGAGAGAGAAAGATGCACACGCACACACGCATACACACACATACACACACACACACACACACACACACAGAGAGATGCACACACACACACAAACGCATACACATACACACACACACACACACACACACACATTTTTGGAAGAAATGCTTCAGCCATTTCGGCAAAGGAAGGAGGATAGAGAATATGTAACTTTACGCCACAACTACTTTTTCAGAAAACACACACACACACGTACTTCAGGAGAGACCAAACAAGCTAGTCTTAGTCCAAATTCTTTTTCCTGCTCGTGAGAACAAGAGTTTTTACCCCCAAAGTCATCACAACAAACACCCCCACAACCATTTTCATGGCTTATCTGATCTGCCTATTAAACCAGTAGGCTTTTCCAGCAGAAAATCTCTTAGCCAAGTAATAACACATTGATTGTACATCATCACCTGGAGCGTCATATCATAATCTCACAGTGTTGAACTGAAATGCTTGAATGAAAGTCAAAACGCCTGCACTGTCCTTTATCTCGCTCATGCTGTTGGCTTGGCGGTATAAATCAGTGTATTATAATTCACTGGTAACACACGCTGGGTTACAGGGAACAGCGTGAGCTCTCTACTGTATTAGGCTGCGGAGGCAAGCTCCATTTGGGACTAAATGTTAACCCAGGGGACCAATTGCTGTCAAGCAGCGGAATGTCAAAATGCTCTACTGTTCCGATGGATGGGTCTGGTAGTGAAATTCCCATTTAGCATTCCAGCTCGAAGAGCCTTGTCTCCATTCTTTTCCATAGACAAAAAGTCTGTGTGTGTGTGTGTGTTTGGGGGGTGGTGGTGGGGGGGGGTTGATGGTGCTGCGGCAGATGGACGATTTATGCCTAACGACGGCGCAAAGCATTGCCTCTCCTCGTCACACCCCAACTTTAAAAAAACCAAGCAATTAGAGAGCAGCGATTCTGTTAATGGATGCGGGGCTTAATTTCTCTCCGTGCCTCAGCATGATGGAAGTGCACAGGGAGTCGTTTGTGTTTTTTTTTTTTTTCTTTAACTCATTTTTTTTTCTTTTCTAATTACCAACTAAGAGTAATGCAGACTGGGCGGGGAGTGCATTAAGCCCCGAGACACACACCCAACTCAGCCAGCCCTCACACACACACACACACACACACACACACACACACACACACACCCAACTCAGCCAGCCCTCCCCCGATGTCTACACACCCACACACACACACACGCACTGCACCCAACTCAGCCATCCCTCCCCCTGAAATCTACACACACACACACACACACACACACACACACATACACATTACCCATGATGCAACAGTCATATTAATGTGTTCTCTGAGGCACTTACCTTAGTGGGTAACATGGTGAGGCGTTTGGTTAAGGGCGGCATCGCTGCGTTCAGGCGGGCAGACTTGCGTGTGGTGAGAGTGAGGGACAGGGAGATCAGGGAGAGAGAGAGAGAGACAGAGTCTGGGGAAGAGAGAGGAGTGAAGGAGCTGAGGGCACAAGTTGGGGTCTCCAGGAGTTCTCAAGAGACAAAGTAATGACTGAATGGGCAATCGTACCACTTACTCACTCACTCACTCACTCATCTATTCATTCATCAGTCCATCCCTCTGGCCATTCATCTTTCCATCCCTCTGTTTATCCGTCCATCCATCCATCCGTCCATCCATCCATCCATCCATCCATCCATCTATACATTCACTCATTCCATCCCTTTGCTCATTCCTTCATTCATTGTGAAAAGTGCAAAACTGGACACAGTGCTCACAAACAACATGAAAAAAGCAACATTATTAATGCAATAATACGAAGAGCTACTCATACGAAGAGCTAGTCATATTATGTTAATTAATGCCTCCATAAAGAGCATGTCTAAGTGGAGATATGGACACATTTACTTCAAAGTCAGACAGAGAGCAGCAATTCTGTGTGTGTGGATGGCTAAAGCTCATTTGTGAATTACTGAATATTTATGGAAGATAATGCATGCATTTACAGATGATTCAGAGACCTTTCTCTCTCCAATTTGAACTGAAAAAAACGTTTAAGCTTGGGTAGAGAGGTTTAACACTCCTTTATTAAACCAATATTTAGATATTTAAATGACTACAAACAAAATCCCAAATATTACATCCTCAAACTGAAAACAGTGAGGCAGATCATATTTCAGACCCAATCCCACGGGGACCCAGGTTCGAATCCGACCTGCGGTCATTTCTCGATCCCACCCCATCTCTCTCTCTCCCACTTGCTTCCTGTCACTCTTCACTGTCTTGTCCAAATAAAGACAAAAAAGCCCAAAAAATATAATAAATAATAATAAATAAAAAAACACTGGGGTTGAGGGCACTGCGGTACATCTGGCACCAGCACCCATACGACGTGCGGGTCCAAGTGCGGGTCCAAGTGCTCACGAGAACCTGGGCTCGAGTCCAGCCCGGGTCATTTCCTGATTCCACTCCATCTCCCTCTCCCTAACTGTCAGCCTCTTCACTATAATAATACAAAAATAAAAAATAAATGTGTTTGGTTCCAAAATGCCATATCCACCATTTTAATGAATTTTCATAAATCATTTTTTTTTTTACATTTTGTTTTCCAAGTTATTTCAGTAAATGTAATTGTCATTTTATTTATCTTTACTCATCATTTATCTTTACTCATTATTTTATCTTTACTCATCATTTATCTTTACTCACTAATCAAAACTGCAATTTGATTGATACCTGACAGACAATTAAATAGCCTGACTTTTTAATGTTTTTAAAAACGGAGATATAGCGTTCTGGAACCAAACTCTTCAAATATACTTTTAAAACTACGTGGGTACAGACCGAGCAAGGCAGATGTGCATGACAAGAATAGGGTGGGTTGAGATGAGAGAATGGCATGGCAGCCAGGGCACTGGCCGGCAAGGAGATCTGTTACCGTGTCTGTCATCAGCAGCGGTCTGTGCCTGCCCACTCGGGCTGAGTGACCCGGGCTGTGGAGCAAGAGAGAGAGAGAGAGAGGGAGGAGTGGATGAGAGAGGGAGGGAGGAGTGGGTGAGAGAGAAAGAGAGGGAGGGAGTAAGACAGATATAAAGAGAGGTGAAGGTAGAGAAAGAAGCACAGAGATGGAGGGGACATAATAGGAAGTGTGAGGGGGAAAAATGGATCTGAAGATGATGTCGATGAAAGGGAAAATACTGAAGTAAGAGAGAGTGTGCAGAGAGGCAGAGAAAGACAGAGAGAGAGAGAGAGAGAGAGAGAGAGAGAGAGAGAGAGAGAGAGAGAGACAGAGACAGAGAGAGACCGACCTGGGTGTCGCCTTACCATGCATGATTGATGGTCACGTAACTTTTAGATAAATTACAGATAACAGTGCAGGGCTCTGAAGTTCGGTCAGCGCAGAACATGAGAGTGAATCTCAATCCCCAACTAAACCTCATTCTCTTAGCCTTCATCCACAGAGCCTCACACACACACACACACACACACACACACACACACACACACACACACAGTGTACACAGTTGTACACTCATGTTGAATTGCAAGTGTGAAGCGCCTTGTGATGTTACTGAAAGGACTCCCCAGAATTTGTCCCTCCATTTGAGAAGAACATTAACACATCCACACACCCACCCCTCCCCACACACACACACACACACACACACACACACACACACACACACACACACACACACACACACACACACACGTAAGTACCCACGCACACATGTGCACACAGACTCTGCAACCACAAATATAATATAATATAATATAATATATATTACATCTCAAGACCACACATATAAAACATACATCACCCTCATATATTAGCAAGCCCTGGTACACAGGAAGGACCAGAGCACAGCACAACAACAACTTTTTGCTTTGTAAGACTTAAAGACTAATAGGTGCAAACGACTAACGTTTTGACGCACAATGTCTTCCTTGGAGTCAAAGAGTGAATCAGAATCAGCCAAAACGTATGTGCAAACTACACACCACTCACACAGACACACACAGACAACACACAACTGTTCTGCCCCTGTGCATTGTGTCTTGGAGCGATGGTACAGTGATGGTTAAAGCGTAACTCTGGTCAAAATGCAACCTAGGGTCTTTTTGTGAATGTACCCAAGTAAAACTTTGGTTTCAAAGCATAATTACATCGGAAGCGGAAAAACCAAGTGAGTTGTTCAAAACTTTTCTTTTAGTAAACTCTGTGTACACAAACAATGTTCTCAAAGCTCGAGGTCATGTGGAGACCCTAATGATACTTCGATCAAAGTTTCATGTCGTGTCGAGCTTAGTGTTTTAGTTAATGTTTTTTTAAAATAGCGATTTTGATGCGATCATGCATCAAAATAGTGCCTCTAGTAGGCCTACTTCCATTCAAAAGGCCATTTCACCCGAAAACGACAATACGGTCAAGCTTAAAAGTGGCGCTTCCGACGTAATTATGCTTTTTAACCAAAGTTTGACTCGAGTACATTCACAAAAAGACCGTTAGGTTGCATTTTGGTGAGAGTTATGCTTTAAGGAGCTGGGCTAGCATGCGGGAGCCTGAATAGTTGTGGGTTCAATTCCCGGCTTCCACCGCTGTGCCCTTGAGCAAGCCACTTAACCCCGAGTTGCTCTGGGGAGAATGGCCCTTGTATTGTAATTGACATGTGTAAGTTGTTTTGGATAAAAGCATCTGCTAAATGAATACATGTAAATGTCAGCCCTGCACTTGCCCGAGCCCCGAACCCCTCAAACCTGAAG
This sequence comes from Alosa alosa, assembly GCF_017589495.1. Lineage (NCBI taxonomy): Eukaryota > Metazoa > Chordata > Actinopteri > Clupeiformes > Clupeidae > Alosa > Alosa alosa. Next base: position 19,618,115 of record NC_063210.1, on the reverse strand, counting down.
CCTTTGGACAGGGAGGGGAGTGTGTTGGCTGGGAGGCTGGAACCCATGGGTCTTACGTCTCATGACGGCTTCCATCGGGAGGGAAGGAGGTTTATGTGCTTACCGCACAGCTGGCTACCATTACACAACCACACACAAGACACACCACTGTGCAGCCTTGCACATTGAGCAGTACAGGCTGATCATGGGTCATGAATTGGACATACTCCACACAGGCTGGTCATGGGTCATGAGTTGGACATACTCTACAGGCTGGTCATGGGTCATGAGTTGGACATACTCTACACAGGCTGGTCATGGGTCATGAGTTGGACATACTCTACAGGCTGGTCATGGGTCATGAGTTGGACATACTCTACAGGCTGGTCATGGGTGGTGGAACCATTGTCCTACTTTCTAGCAATGTCAACATCCTTCTCCTCATCTCTCTCACTCACACTCCTCCTTCCCTCTTTCTCCATCCCTTGCTTTTCATGTACATCTCTCTCTCTCTCTCCATTCATCTCTTTCTACACTCCCCCTGCCTTTTCTACCCTTTTCTCCATCTATCCCTCCTTTCTTTCTGTCACTCCCTCTCCATTTCTCTATCGCTCTCTCTTTTGGTATCCCTCTGTGCTGGTGGGGTCTTGTTACCTTACGGAGGTAGCAGGGCTGCACACACACACACACACACACACACACAGAGTGCTGCGTAAACTGAGAGGAGGAGTCGCTCGCCGCTGTGGGCTGTTGGTGAGGTCATCTTCAGGCGTGCAGGCTTGGGCCTTACAGTTACACACACACACACACACACAGACACACAGACACAAACACACACACAACCTCAGACAGGCAGGATTAGGCTCTACAGTTTCACAAACACAGGCACATGCACATGCAGACACACACACACACACACACACACACACACACACACACACACACCCCAGGTGTGCAGGCCTGGGTGCTGCGGTTTGGGCTCCACGTTCCACAGGAGATCAGCGGAGATATCGAGGACACATCACACACACACACACACACACACACACACACACACACACACACACTTCTGTGTCTGAAGTATAACGTTAGACGGAATCGCACGTGAAATTGGAAAAATAAAAATGTGTAACGTAATGCGGCCATTACAAGGATTGCGGTTAGAAAGCTATCTGATCGAAAAAACGAAATGGGAAACCGCTCGAAACAGAGAGGGGGATTTTATTTTATTTGTGTGTGTACTGTATCTGCATGTGTGTATTCGGGGGAGGGGTATTGAGATAAGAAATTGAGCTTTTATTTCGGAAAATCTTTTTGTGGGAGCTTGAAAGAGAAACGTGACATCCGAGACAAGCAAGGAGACCGCTGGCCTCTGATCTCAGAACAGCTCAACGGAGGTGGATACAGCCATGGAGTCTCTAACACGTCACCTCTTTTAAAACGTAGTGTAACCGAAGGCAAGGCTTGGTCTATTGACCCTTGAGATACACCAAGAACAGAGGAAGATATCTTATAAAACTCAATCTTATTTGAACTCTGCTACAAGGTCTTTGGTTATCAGCAAAATATTTTTTTTTTTTACCTGCGACTCCCCCTAACGCCCCTCCAAGAATCAGACAATGTTTGTCAATGGAAAGTTCCAACATGGAACCTGCAGTTGTTCTTTGAGCTCCACGATCTGCAAGAAAAGGGTTCTGAGGCAATTCCTGAGGCGTTTTATTGACGTGAATAACACTGACTTAATGGATTCATTAACTTGCATGCACATGTGCATTAAAACCTTGCTAATGCCCAAATAAGGGAGAGAGAAGGGGAACGAGACAGAAGAATAAAAGAAAATAATTCCAAGACCTCTCTCTCTCTCTCTCTCTCTCTCTCTCTCTCTCTCTCTCTCTCTCTCTCTCTCTCTCTCTCTTTCTCTGCAGATCAACCTGTTTTGTGTTCATTGCTAGCAGGTTGGGGTAGGAGGCTCACTGTTGTCTCCCTCTGCCTGCTTTTTTTATCCTCTTTTCTTTCCATCTTTGCCCCCCCTCCCTCTCTCGTGTGGGGTCTTGGTTGTGGAGTGGATTATGTTGCCCCCTTCCTGCCTTGTGTGCGGGGTCTCGGGGAGGCTGAGCTTGCGGAGTGAGTGGATGGTGCAGCCGCCACTCAAAGCTGCTTTAACGGGGCCCTGAGGTGAAGCTTTGCATTTCTCCACAGACAAAAGAGACAGCAGTAGACAATAGGGGAGACGCTGGAGAGGCTGATGGAGAGTGCGTGTGTGTGAGGAAGAAAGAGAGAGGGAGAGAATGTGTGCTTGTGCACAGGAGAGAGAGAGAGAGAGAGAGAGAGAGAGAGAGAGACTGGTGTGTGTGTGTGTGTGTGTGTGTGTGTGTGCATGCGTGCATCCGCACACGTGTGTGTGTGTGCGTGTGTGTGCTTGCATGCGTGTACGTGCATCCGCACACGTGTGTTTGTGGGTGCATGTGTGTGTGTGCATGTGTGTGTGCGCATGTGTGTGTGTGCATGTCCAGAGGGAAGTGATTGGGAAGGAGGCATGAGGTGGATAAGGTGATGCTGGTGGAGGTGATGGGGGTTGGGGGTGGTTAGCAGGAGTACGATTTTAGGATCTGTGTTGTAAAAGGATTACAGGGCGAAATGATCAAGGGGATATTTTCGGAATGCGGCTAATTTTGGCCTCGGCAGCCAAGGCAATCTGTCACTTGTGCCTCAGCCGAAAAGCAGCTCTTCCAATCACTACTACATTGTCGGAATGCATCACTGTGTGTGTGTGTGTGTGTGTGTGTGTGTGTGTGTGTGTTTGAGTGTGTGTGTGTATTTCAATATGATTTCTTTGTGTGTATGAGAGAGAGACAACATGCCATTTTAAATGTTGTCTTAGGTATTAGGGCAAACTAAATCTAATTTAATAACGGGGCAAAATCTGAAAAAGTGTGTACATGTGTTTGTGTGCCTGTGGGACAGTGTGGTTGTAGCAGACATCACCAAAGATCAAACAGACGGTAAGACCAGTGATGTCACAGAGCGCGATGTGAAACCGAGGTCACCACTGTCCGAGGTCCCGCCACGCCACACGCACTGCCCTGGGCACGTTATTAGGGACCATATGAGCAACAAGCTGCCTCAAATTCCTGTCCGACGACTCTCTTTGTGTACGCAACCATCTCAAACGAGTCCCTTCCTCCTCACCCCATCACACAATAATACACATTCCTTTTTTATTCTCTTGGCTTGTAAAAATGCCCTCCATTTTCTTCCTGGCATTGGGGCGCTCAGTCTCCAACCTGCTACATGCCACCGCCCCCCCCATCCCTCACCCTCCTTTTAAAAAAATGCCTCCTCTTACATTTCCATGGTTTCTAGCTGCTTATAAAAGCTAACAGCAGGCGTGAGAAAAGAGGGGGCGAAGGAATGAACAAAAGAAAGGAAGAAAGAAAGAGTGATTGAGTGAGTGAAAGGGAATGGAGGAGAAGAGAAAAGAATGGAGTGAAAAAAACAAAATCCTGTATGTGAGTCTTTGCGTATTGATTTCTGTCACTAAGGCACAGGCCCGTGAGTGCTCTGTCGTGGGTCGGGAGCAGGCTTAGGAATGCCCAGGCAATCAATGCAGCTTTATGGAGCGGCATATGTAACGCCACCCTTTT
>NC_063210.1:19541992-19611992 GCF_017589495.1 Alosa alosa | reverse complement strand
AATGCTGATTTTTCAAAACTTGTTGATTTCATTCCCCTGTGCAAAATGAAAAAAATGACAGACTAACACTTTAACCTACACTATGTGAGCCATTCAAATTATACTTGTACGTCGCTTTGGACAAAAGCCTCTGCCAACCATAACTACACAGGTGCATGTCAAAAATTAGAATATCATGGAAAAGTTCATTTTTTCCCCCATCATTTTTTTCAAGAAATAGATAGATATCTATAAATTCATTACACATCTATAGATTCATTACACAAGTCAAACATTCCAAGCCTTTTTTCATTTTGATTATTCTAATCTTGATTACAGTTCACAGTCCATGGAAATTATAAACAGAATTAGCCTGGGTGTTCCCATGCTGCCTTGCGCGCGATTTGATTCACGCTGCTAAGGCAGCCTGGAGACCATGGAGCAAATTTTCGCCTGAGATAGGGAACCAATCACAGAACAGGGGGGAAAGCAAGACGATGATGAGCTATGCACAGACGCATTTGATAGACATCCGTGGCACCCAATAAACGGATCTGGGCATTTTTTTCAAATACGAGAAAATGAACGCTTGGTTCCCAGACCACGTCTCATTGAGAAGTGGTGGCGCTAGCCAGGCTAATACAGAATATCAAATTATTAGAATAAAAAATGTATGAAATATCGACCTGAGATGAGCTCTAATCAGCTAATTAAGTCAAAACACCAGCAAATGGTTTCCTGAGCCTTCAATCTCTCAGTCTGTGCAGGGCAATGTACTTCTCCATGATGTTCTAATGCACCTGTACACTGTTCTGACGCTTAACCAAAGTCCTTTTAGGCAAGTCCCTCCACTCGGCGGCCATTTGGCAACGTTTTGTGGGCACTCGTTGGGCATCCATTTTCGGCAGAAATGCGCGTGCGCAAGGCTTCACGACACCAGTCTTGCTCCAGCGGCAAGATCACAACACATGTTTGGTTCAATGTATTTACATGTCGACGTTTTGCCGAGGAAGGGGTGTGATGTGTAGTAACGGCCATATTGGCGTTACAAACTAGCCCCATGCATTTCTATGGAGGGTTTTTTGAGTGCTGTGTCTCCTCATTAGAAAGTCTCTGGCTTAACCCAAACACATCTAATGTCTTTGCTGTATGCAGAGGTGCCAACACCATGTTTGACATCCAGTGGCTGGGGCGTCGTGTGGCGCTCAGGGCCAGTAACGGGAAGTTCATCTGCACCAAGAAGAATGGTCAGCTCGCAGCGGTCAGCGACTCTGTGGGTGAGTGGGGGAAAGCAGGAGGACTTGGGCTCGTCTGGACTGACCACTTATCATACACCGGCACGGACAGACACACACACACGCACACCCACCAAAAAGAACGGCCAGCTAGCAGTGGTCAACGACTCCGTGGTGGGTGATTGGGGAAAGCAGGCAGGTGGAGGAGGACTTGTTACTGTTACTCAGAATTGCTAGTATATTTGTTCCAGATGTTTTTCCTTTGGACTCTAACACATTGGTTGTGTCCAGAGGTAAAGGACGGGACCTTGCTTGTAACGTTGTTGTCAGAATCCTGGTCAGTTTACCATTACGCAGTAGAAGGGAGAACGCTTAACGTTTGGACAGCCTTCTCTAACGTAACATCCGGCAAATGCACTCTACCTAGAGCGTGTTCTGGGCTTTTAGTAATTTTCTCCTAATTGCTAATGTTCTATTTGATCCAGATGTTGTTCCTTTGGACAAAAGTGTCAGAGGCAACCATATTAAATATTTAATAGACAATTTCATCTGTCTCTCCATTTTCATTGTGGATCATTTTATTTTTTGTTCTTCTCGCAAATGAACAAAGAAGTTATGATGATGAAGGCATATGACATTAAATTAAAAGAATGTTCGACTCAAGTTAAATTAAGTTAAAAAATAAGGTAAATGGATAAATCATATTTACTCTGTGTGTGTGTGTGTGTGTAGGGAAGGACGAGCAGCTCGTCCTGAAGCTGATCAACCGACCCATTCTGATCCTGAGGGGGGACAACGGCTACATCTGTCACCACAAAAGCTCCAACACCCTGGACGCCAGCCGCTCTGTGTATGACATCTTCACCCTCCAGTTCAGCAATGGGGCATATCACATCCAAGGTGGGTGCCAGTTTACTCGACTGTGAGGCATTTTGCAGTGGCAAACCTTGTCATAAGCTGGGCCATGTCCAAGTCCTGGAAATCTGAAGTCACAGTCTCGACAAAAAAGTCCCAAGGCCCAAGAGCTAACCTACTCAGAAGATCACACACAAGCTACGCTTAGGATGAAACAAGACAACTACTGAAGGACTCATTATTAAAACACAACATTTCTCCACATCAAAAAAGAGGTACTAAATATTCTACCCATAAAGCCACTCTACAGAGAGAAATGAGTCAGAGGCAATTACAAGACACGAGACATGGTACACAGCGATGGGCACTTTAGACTGTGATCCCAAGGTCCATTATAAAGATTGGATTGAAGGTATTATCTGCTAAAGGATGTGATAATAACAGACATTAGCATTTGCAAGGATGCTAGTTTTGTTTTAAATTATATGAACTACCAAGCAAGACAAAACAGTAAGCAAAGTAAACGAAAGTTCATTTATAAACTTAATAGCACTGAATTTGGGGACAAACTATAAAACTGTGATTAGGTCAACTGTTTAGACCATAGCTCAATGGTAAGTCATCTGCCTGCAGGCCAGAAGACCCAGGTTTGATTCCCGCCTGACAATCTCAATGCCCAAACACCCAATATCCCTATGTTCTATAACGGATTGGACCCCGATCATTGCCGCTTGTGACTATTCTTTTTTATTTCTGTTTCTGGATCTTTATCTCTTTAGGAGCGGGCGGAAAGTTCTGGTATGTCTCCAGTCCTGGCCTCGTGTGTTCAGACGGCGACACACCTGAGGACTTCTTCTTTGAGTTCCTGGAACACGGCCGAATCGCAATCCGGGCCACGAATGACAAGTACCTGCGCGGGGACCAGGGCGGCACGCTGAAGGCCGACGGCGAGAACGCGGACAGCTCGTCTCTGTGGGAATACTGACCCCTGCTGGACAAAGGAGGAACTGCATTTGCTCCCCCTCACTTGGCTCTCGCACAAGCAAAGAGAACGTGGGAGCTCCTCTTAGAATGACTTTGACTGCGAGACAGTGAGAGTGAAATCCATCTTTTATTTACATAAATAGTAGTACTTTTACTTTGTTTTCTTTTCCCTCAAAGTAGCATCATTCAGGCTTTATAGTTATTGTTCTCAGAAAGGGGCTTCGGCACACCACGTACAACTTAGTTTATAGTATTAATATCTGAAATGTAGAAGATCTGATGTTCAGTTTAATTCCTCCCCTCATCATGTACAGAAAAGATGGTTCTTTATGACCGCTGAAGCCTTCAATGAAATGACCGTCTGCAAAACATAATGAATGTATACTTAGTGGACCAAAAGCTCATCCAGAAATTTTGCTTGGGTATAATGGTTCTTGTTCTTCGTTGTCCACAAAAAATTAAGCATGGTTATTTAAAGGTGCTCTAAGCGATGGTACTTGTTTTTAGGCTAAAACATTTTGTCACTTAGTGCAAACATCACCTAACCAACCGCTAGATGTCTGGGTCCTGAATACACTGTAAAAAATGTGATCTCTGTGGACAGCCCAGGGTCCAAAAACGGCAACCAAAACAACCTGGGCAAACCTAGCCCATAAAAACATAACAAACTGTTCCAGCAAATCACAGACGAGATGCGCGTTTAGGAGAGTTTCAATTGCACGGGAGCAGCACAGGAGGGAGGGGGAAGAAGTAGCGAGCTAGCTCTCTGTTTTGTTTGAAAGTCAAACAAAATCATATATTTCATCTTACCATCAGTAACCTATCAGAGGACTAGTATGGCGGTCCACCAAAAACGGCCTTAAATCATCTCAGTTTATAGATTTTCCCCACGCGTCCGTATCAAATTCCTTTCCTTCAACAGGCCACATCCTGCCCTACTGCCTGCTCACAAATGTCTTTCACTGTCAATATTTTGCCAATCCCGATGTAGCTAATTACAGTCATTATGTAACCTGAGGTGGGAATGTTCCGGAATTGAGAGATTGAAGTGATTGTGTGTAATGCTAGCTAACGAGCCGGTTGGGGTCGAGGGGGAGGGGGACTCAAGTTCCTTGTGAATGCAAATGACAACCTGATGAGATGACCATGGTCAGCTGAGGGCCCGATGACCTGTGGAGTGTGACAACCACAGAGTGGAGGGGGGTGTGTGTGTGTGTGGGGGGGGGTTCAAGTGTGACAACCACAGAGTGGAGGGTGTGTGTGTGTGGGGGGTTCAACTGTATGGATGTAATTTCCTTTTTTCCTTTTTAATTTAATTTTAATTTGTTGTTTTGCTTTATTTGGTCAAAGAGAAATGAGAATAAAGTAATCCTTTATCCTCCGATCCTACATGGATATAACAGTGGTAGGGGCTGACTGCTCTGAATCCGGAACATGAACCATTAGTAGCAGTCTAAACCATTTGTTGCACACGCACACGCACACACTTAGTGCAAAGTTTTTTGAGTGTGTGATTCAAAATAGCTGCAGCACATTGTTACACCACATAGTCCATAGTTCCTGTGGAACTGGCTGTCTGGCTCTGTGTGTGTGTGTGAATGACTGCTCACAGGATGAGCAGTGGGTTTTCTCTGAGCTGCTGGTAGATGCTGAGCAGTCTGTGGCTGGTCCTGATGCTGCTGGGGCTGACTCCCAGGGCAGTGGGCACCAGAGCCACCTGAAGGGCCTTATACAGCGCCTAGAAGGGACAGAGGAGAGACCACAATAAAGCATCCCATTATTTGGCCCCCACTGCCTGCACTTACTACATCTTGCATCTACAGGTGTTTCTCAAAAACCTAGAATGTCATGGAAAAGTTCAATTGTTTGTCCGTAATTTGTTTTAAAAAGTGAAACTTTCACATAATCTAGATTCATTAGATTATGTGTGTGTGTGTATAGGAAAATTAAGGGAAAAAAGTCCATTGTTACCTCAGCACGCTGCATAGCCCGTCTCATATGATCTTCTCCCAGCTGCATGTGTGGTTTATGACATGTCTGAATGAGTCTTGGCAGGACCTGTTGGTATTATGCATGAGGATTACAAACAATGACACATAGATACACTCAGTCAGTCAGTCACACACACACACACACTCACACACTAGAGTGTGGCTACCCGACCCGAGCCCGATGGGTCCCGGTGGGACCCGACGGGTCGGGTCGGGTTCGGACAAATATTTAGAAATTGTAGTCGGGTTCGGTCCGGGTTCGGACACATGGGGGCGATATGCATTGGAAGCTTTACATTTAAAATTCCTTATTATGTTGGGTAACCAACAGGTCTGCTTTACATGATGCAAACGTTAAATGTGTCTGTGTAAAATGTAAAAAAGACCCAATAGCTTTCTTCCTGTGTGCAAGATTTGTTGTTGCATGCAGCCTGAAATGCACACGCGTTGTCACGACTACATAAACAAATGGTTATGCACATATGCACATAAGCACAGTCTTGGGTGAAGTTAAAAAAAGTTGTTAGCCTATCAGGAGATTTTAAGATTATTTGCGTTGCATCCTGTGGTAAAGACATACATGTAGGCTACCGGTAGGCTATAAGGTCGTCTCGTTCAACTGGATGAGGATTTCCTCGAGTTGCACCAATTAACGCCGATGCTGCATATCAGTGATAGAGGCACTGTAGTTTCAAAGACTGTTGCAGTTCATTTCACGACTTTTCGTCAATGGTAAGACAGGAATTCTATTTCAATAGACTATGCTTGCTTGGGCCTCTTGTGTTAATGTGCTGTGTGTGTGACTCCATGCGCATGGGCATGCTCATCTGATTCTGTAGACAATTTGTTGTGTGTTCCGTTTAATGGGCTAAAAAGACAGGCTATCCACAAACGTGAACGTTTAATCACTAGCATGGGAATAACTGAGGCATCATCTGCGTCGGGCTCGGGTCGGACATAAAAATAAAAAAATGCCTGTCGGGTTCGGACGCAACTCTGTCGGACGCGGGCCGGGTTCGGACAAAAATTTGCAGCCCGATTCGCACTCTAACACACACACCTAAGAAGGCATAGTACAAGTGAGGCCTTTGTATTCTCATTTCATGTAAAGCACTGTGTACTTTTTCCTACCTGGATGCGTCGGAGCACTGCATAGTGTAGTCCACATACGGTTGCCATGGAAAAACTCTCAATCAGAATCTCTAAGACAGTTAATGGCCCCTCTATGGACACGTCGCTCAGGGTCACCTGGGAAGTCACACACACACACACACACACACACACACACACACACACACACACACACACACACACACACACAATTATGTGACAACTAAAAGCCACCTACTTGGGATGAAGACACAACAGTAATCTGTTAGGAGCATAAAGATAAAAAGGGGAAAAAGAAAAGCTACAGCTACTCACAAATGACCATACTTGACTACATTTCAAAATGATCATATAAAAAAAAAAAAACATACACACACACACACACACACACACACACACACACACACACAAACCACAACATACACACACCCACAACACACAACACACACACACACACACACACACACAAAAGGGTGGCTAGGGCTATAGAGGGCGTGCAATTTTCTACCTGTTAGTTTTCCATCAAAATAACTTTGAATTTGTTTTATAAAAACTTGCATAGGGAGTAACAACAATTGTGGACTACCAACCTTTAATAAAGATAAAACAGAGACACATAAAGAGGGTGCAAATGGAGTGACCGTACCCACCTCTTTGATGGTCATCCTGGCCGTGTGGCCTGCAGGACATCGCCCAGTCACCGCGGGCATCTGGAGAGCCTCCACCAGGCCCCTAGCACCAGGACACCCGTTCAGCAGCCACCTCAGAGCGGACACGCTGGCCCACGGCTCCCCTGCGCCTGCATCCACCCCTGGAGCTTTGAGGCTGGCTCTCAGGAGCTCCACAGAGAGCTTCACTACTGCTGAGTACGGTGACGACCTTTGACCCTGGCCCGTCGGGTCACCCCTCACCGATCCTCTGGAGTCGAGGAGGGTGTGTACCGCGTCGAGCGGGGCGGGGGGTTGCTTGGAGACGCTGCTGAGTGACATGCTAGCATCAAAGTGGAGAGCGTCCAGCAGGTCTACTGTCAGTGTGTTCAGGTGCAGACAGATGCAGTTTGATTGGCGGATAGGTAATGATGAGGGCTGAATGCCTGTGTTCTCTGGAAAATTGGGATCCTCTGGAGAACCAAGAGAACACATGGAGAACATGAGAGAACAATGCACAGTCAGAGGGAGAGAGAGAGAGTGACTGGATCCTAGAGGCAGTGTCACGTCAAGCTTTTGCCCCGGGCTCAGCTTCTGGACTGGGAAAGTGTAAGTTCTCGAAGGGTTCTCTCTTTCAGCAGTGAAGGAACCGGACATGTGATAGATATGGACACAGAGAGACCAGCCGTGTTCTAGGGTGAAAGCACTGTTGTTCTCCAAAGTGCAAGTAAGCATCAGGGAATCGTTCTGTAGCACACAACTCCAACTAGTGACACCGTGACAGTTGATTGGCTGCTGATGGTCACATGCCTGCTTTTCTGCTTTCTGATTGGACATCAGACTGCATATATTGAGAACTTGGTTGAGAAGCCTCAAGCTCTTGTTCCGGTGCTGAACGGTGTTTTTAAGTGCAGATGCCCTATAGAAAATACCAACACAAACACAAACATTAACACACTAAAATAATAACTCTATACTTGCAATCAGTCTCCAGATGACAGGCATACAGTATAACAATATTCAAGTCCACACAGCAAAATAATCAAGATCCCTAACACCTTAAAAAAATAAAAGCAACATTTACATTTATTAATTTAGCAGACATTTTTATCCAAAGCGACTTACAACTAGGGGTTAAGTGCCTTGCTCAAGGGCACACTTTTCTGGCAACTGCATGCTAGACCAACTCCTTAACAACTACGCTACCATCACTCCATGTGACACAGGTAAGTGGGCTGTTGTATGATATCTCAACAGGTTGTTACACAAGTCCTCTGAAACCTCTTTTAAACACCTCCATAACAAACACCATTTAACGGTCCAGGTAACTGTCCAGGCATTTCTCCAGGTAAAGCCCCTCCTACCTCAGTTGCGCTACCCACACCTATTCAATAAAGTATCTATCTATCTCTCTATCTATCTATTCTCAAACCAGGCCGATGCCTTGACATGAGGTTCAGATCACACCTCTTACCTCTCCCAGACGTTCCCAATCCCCGCCAGGAGGTCCTTCACTCTCTGCCCAGCCAGAGATGAGGGCAGCCTGGCCACGCTGCCTCCGGTGGTCCCCTGAGGAAGGCGGATCTTCTGGAGCCTTCCACGGCGAGACAGTGCCAGCAGCTCCACAGCGCCCCCCTCTGTTCAACATACAAATTTAACTACATTTCATTGATGACTATTCGCCTTATTTCACCTGGCGGCCATTACGAGGTACACTTGCCATTACACCTCAGTCCAGCAGATGGTGGTGGTGGACTGAGGTGTAATGGCAAGTGTACCCTTTAGCCTCGTTCTGGCCGCCGGGTGAACAAGGCGAATAGTACCACTCCAACGCCATGGAGGCAGGGGGAGTGAGAAAATAATCTAGAGGCAAGCAAATAGCTTATTATTTTAGAATAAAGCAAATACTTATGTACCATACGGGCATATATATGGAATTTTGTACTGTATATGGATGTACACGTACATACAGACACAACAAGCAGGAAGGTCTGTCACAGAGACAAGCTGCGGTCGAAAGTGTCCTGAAGCACCCTCAACATGTAATTAGGAGAGGGCCGCACGTCTCTGACGCCACTGGATATTGTGAGGACATTACGTGGGATCTTGGAACACATTCACTTTAATCACAAAAAACAGTGAGGTCATTCTGAGGAGAGGTTTGATTGACAGAAAAACTACCATGTGGTCATGGACCTCTGTATTCTTCTGCAATGAAAACGTGATGAGTCTCTGCCACAGATTAGTGCCTTTATTTACTCTCTGATAACATATAATTAGGCCAGTACACAGCTACCAGTGAAACATAAGTCAATATGACTGACTGTGTATTGTGTTATAACTATGGGTTGTGTTGTATTGTGCTATGGTATATTGTGTTATGACTATGTGTTGTGTTGCACTATGGTATATTGTGTTATGATGTCCCATGTGTTGTGATGTGTTGTGTTGTGTTGTGTTGTGTTGTGCTATGGCATACTGTGTTATGACTGTAGGTTACGTGTTGTGTTGTGCCACGTTGCATTTACAAGGACAGCCACAGGCATGAGCATGACCTAACCGGTCATGACCTCCTGATTGGCCTGCTCTCCTGACAGAGACAGTGCAGTAAAGTCCTGATTGGCCTGCTCTCCTGACAGAGACAGTGCAATAAAGTCCTGATTGGCCTGCTCTCCTGACAGAGACAGTGCAGTAAAGTCCTGATTGGCCTGCTCTCCTGACAGAGACAGTGCAGTAAAGTCCTGATTGGCCCGCTCTCCTGACAAAAACATCCTGCACATAATCACAAGGCAGCTTGAACCTGCACACACAACTCAGCAATTACCTCACAACTCCTCCCCATAAATTCCTATAATCTACAGCAAAACATCTGAGCTCATGCGCTCACACACACACACACACACACACACACACACACACAGTAGGGTTGGTTACCTGTCAGGTCACTAGAAGCCAGTGTCATGGCGATGACACCACAGACGTTCAAACTGATGGGGGTAGGAGTGGGGGGGTCTGGCGGTCCTGGCTGATCTGAGGACGACGAAGATGCTGACGGTGCGTTCAGCTTTAAAGACAGCAGGTCGGTCGCGGTGCTGTAGTAGACATGGCTGCTGCTGAGATACGCACAGACCACCGGGCCCCGGATGCTGAACTCACTGAACCGCTCCACCTTCCCCTGACCCCCTCCCTCATTGGCCGTGACCAGCAGCACTCTCCCCGTCTGTCCAATCGCAACCAGGCTTCTTGGCAAGCACCCTCCCGTTTCCGTGGCAACGGAGGAGGTTCCGATGAACGCGACTGGCTGCTCCAGGCTGTGCAGGACTCTCGGTCCCGCCCTCTGCCCCGGCGCGGAGGGCGTGGGGATCCTAAGGGGCAGGTAGCACAGGCGCCCATCCGGCAAGCCAAGGAGGACCACAGGGGAGTTGACGAGGGCAGCATCCACCCCAAACAGGAGGGTAAAGAGAACCGGCTCCAACAGGAAACAGCCAGGATATCCACTCAGGTCTCCTGGGAATGAGGCACCTCCACTGGGGTAGATGCAACTCAACACTGGCCACGAGTCTTTTCCATCCACATTTACTTCAGTCTTCCCGTGTGGTTGAGCCGTATTAATGGCCGACACACGGTGCTCTGCTAGTTTCCGGAGGCTGACGGGCTTCGAGGAGGAGCCGTCTGAAACTCTGTAAAGATCCAAGGTCCATGTGGCCTCCTCCCGAGAGACAGTGATGAGGAGGTCCTCAGCCAAAAGGAAAGAATCAATTGTCGGGTCTTTGAGCAGAATGGAGTCCTCTGCCACTCTCTGCAAAACGGGATCTTGATCCACGACAGGAGGAGAGGGAGGCCTAGACAGAAAAAAGAACAAAATAATCACAACAGGTTTTTATCATGATTGTCATCTTAACTGATTTGAAATCGTTCTGATCTCATGTTTGATCATTATGATATGATCTCATCTCTTTAATAAATAACTCTGAAAAGACAGAGCAGCAGGCAAAGCTTAAATAACTGTAAAACCAGACAGCATATCGCTAACCTAGAATAATAAGGTTCTATCTGCGTTTTGACTAGTTCTGAGATATTGAGTAGTTCAAAGTTTTAGAATTCAATAGAGTTACATGGTAAATTGAACAAGTTCTTTTATATATATTAATCATAACTACAAGTCTGCAGCAATTAGCCTACATATTGGACTGAATGGCTGGTGTGTTATGTTAGCCTATAGATAATGTATCAAACCGCTAATAGTGGAAAAGACCTACCTGGACTGCTGTGGTAGACTGGTACAATAAATGCCATCTTTCTCACAGAGAACATAAATATAACGTCGGGCACTAAACGCCAGGTGTGTAACAGGAGTGTCGAACTGAAGAACAGCCTAGAATACAATACAACGGAATTCAAATCAATCATAGGACTCGTTGCATTGCACCAAGTTGACAAACATCAGTCATTTTTTGCTGACGGCCTTGGAGGAGGGGAAGGGGGAGGGGGAGGGCTAACGTTAACTACATGTGCAAACCCCGAATGATGTGAAAAACAGGACTGTGATTTAGCAACAAACAAAATACTGTAGTCAACTACTTACAGAGAGTCTCTTGTCCTTGCTGCTGAATAGGAGTATGTCGCTACCAGAGCAAAAGAGAACTGCTGTCCCAGCCAAAAGTATCTTCACGTTGGCACTGTTGGACAAACCGAACTCTGCCCACGATTCCACTGAACATCTTATAGCTTCCATCGCTGAAAACAAACAGTCGAAATTGTTGTCAATAAGACAACTTATCGACCGCAGATACGCGCATTTGGCAGAAATATTTCAAGAAAATTGTCCAACATCCGAAAACACCAATCAGGATTCTGTATTTTCTTCATCTGTGGTGTGAGAAAATAGATGTCATCTATTGTTGTCGCCATCTACTGGTTTGGAATGTGACTGGATTACGAAGAGGTAAGCTTTCTGTATCTAGCTTGTATCTAGCTTATTTCTATCTTATGGCCACCTTACACCAAACAACTTTGACAAGATTTGGGAAAGATTCTTGAAAGATTGTAGTTTTTTAACTAATGCCCCCCTTTCAAGCTTCCCTCAAAAGACTCAAATCTTTCAAGAATCTTTCCCAAATCTTATCATAGTTGTTTGGTGTAAATTGGCCATAATAGTTGGCGTAGCCTCAAACTGAAAACACTTTTTTGTTTGATCAGTAAGTTGTGTAATGGATGTGAGGTATTGTGCAATATATTTAACAGTTTGTGCAGCATAGTATATATGATGTGTTTTAGAAATGTATATTTAATATGAAGAAAATAAAGGTAGGCCTACACATAATACAATCTCCTAATCCACGCTGGCACAATTAGGCCTATTTTGTCAGGTTTTGTTTGATGACATGGGCAGAACTGATTACCTCCAGGACATCTGGGACTGGCCATCCTTATTCCTGGAGAGAGAGAGAGAGAGAGAGAGAGAGAGACAGAGAGAAAGAGAGAGAGAGACTTTGACTTTTAAGGTTCCTTTATTGACAGTCAAAAAGGAAACCAGGTAACATTAAAGCCAACCCATAATAAAACTTCCCTCCAACCCCCACACCACTCTCCCAAAAAAACACACACCCACAAAATATGCACAAAAAAAAATGACCACAAAAAAGAAATCAACCAGACAGACAGACCAACCTAGCTTTCAGTCACCCTTTATAAGGCTCAAAACTTGAACAGTAATCCCCCTCCTTCATCCAGTGCACAAACACAACCCTCAACCCCCCCATGTCCCATTGAAAGTCTCAAGATCACCAAATAACTGATAATACTTGTACTCAATCCTCAGATAGAGAGAGAGAGAGAGAGAGAGAGAGAGAGAGAGATAGATAGGCAGGGAGAGAGAGAGACAGAGAGAGAGATTAGGCTACTCATAGTTGAATAGATCTCTCTCTCTCTCTCTTTCTGTTTCATTCCCTTCCCCTCTCTCACGAATATTCACAATTGGTCATTGTTTCTTTGAATCTAAAGGACTCTGTACTTTATAAAAGCATAGTGCCCTATATGACTTCTCATTGAGCTTTGTGTTCATGATTATCCTACTGGGTGAGTCATGGGAAGGGGATCAGTATGCATCCTTATTGTAACAGTGTAACAATTTAAAGCCTTTTGGGTAGACTATAGATTAATCCTCAATACCATTTTATTCTGCACTGCAAGATTAGGTTACTGGTCAGTTTACAGTGCAAGATTCTAGAGCGGAACTCTGTTCTAGAATCTTTGGTTTACAGTGAGGTGACCTGTGCCCTATATTCTGCTGTGGGGTTCCACAAAGTTTTTCTATCCGTGCGAGTGACATGAGCTATAGATAACATGTAAGCAGGGGTGAAAGTAAGCCGGTACTGGCCGGTACGGAGTACCACTAAAATATTTGGAGAGGGTACGCCATACCGGAAAGAAAACTATACTGTCTCTGAAAAATAGTGCACTTTCAGCATGACAACACAACTGCTAACGTCAAATTACCAGAAGCAACACGTTTCCCCCAAAATATATTTCATATACATCGTTCTGAACTGTATCTAAATTGTGTCTAAACCTCCCGTGCAGCTGGACAGACAACGAGCAAGCTATAGCGCGCGTACAGTAGCCTAATTGCGCCAACGTGCACTGGTATCCAAAGTGTTTTAGCAGACGGACGTTTCTTGGAAAGTCTCCGAAATAAATAAAAAAAACATACAGGCTAAAGAAAAATATGTTGATGTTTCAATAGCCTATTCTGGTTTTATGTGTGCAGTGTTTCGCTGGAGAGACAAGAGACAGACAGCGCGTGTACGGTTTAACCAGATCTTGCGCAGCAATAATGAAAGTGTTTTAGCGGACAGAAGTATTGTAGCGACCGGCTGTCAATCAGGGAGTGCCCGCGCTATGCATAACCCCGGTCATGCTCATGGTTGGCAGCCTGGCGAGAGGGGGGCGGGACCTCCGGAGAATATAGGCTACTGTTCGAGAAAGTTCTGCCTCTTTCGGTTCTGGGCCTGACACGGCCCGCTGTGTTATATGCTGCATTGTGTGCTTTGTGACAATAAACCAGTTCATGATAGTGAAACGCTACAGTATGTTGCAGTCTCCCAAATAAAAAGGCATGACTCAAAGGAACGTGTTTCATGATATACAGTAGCCTATATAAAAAAACGATTGGAAGTGGGAGCGAGCAGAGTAACTAGGCTAAATAAATAAATAAATGTTGAAATTAAGTGTTTGCAATTTATTCATAATCAAAAACAGATACAGGTGGGTTAAAGATATCTAGTGATACTAGAGTGATAAGAAGTCCTAGTGAATGCTTGATAAGTAGACTATAATACAGTAAATAAACAAACAAATTAATAATAAATAATTAGGCTAAGTGAAATTTTCGGCGCGCGCATTACAACTCTATATCATAGTACCACCAAGAAATAAAAACTACTTTCACCCCTGCATATAAGTGAGAGTGTTTGTGATGCTAGATTCCATGCAGGGCTTATCCAGGACCGTATATGGTTTGGTGTGGTTCTCTTCCAGCTGAATGTCAAAATGTACACACACACACATACACACACACACACACACACACAGGAGAGAGAGATAAGTATATGTATTTGTGTACATTGAGCTGCCACACACAAATGCCACTTAGTTGTTTCACTTTGAACCATAATCATAATACCAATTACATTATTATTGTCATCAAACTGCCTTCAGCTACCTTTCAGCTTCGTCAATGAAAGCATATTATGGCCTAAATCAATATTAAAGAATACAAAGAAAGAAGGTAAGCTATGCCTTTGCATAGAATTCAAAAACTCATGTACCAAATAATTATGATTTTCATTGTTTTTTATTAGTCATGTTGCCTGGCCTACAATTATTTTTAGTCTACATGTATGTGTAGCTCAATAAGGAGGGGTTAATTCATACATGGATTAATGCAAAGGCAAATTGGGTGTTCCTAGGGCCATGGCGTCAACGTGAGGACCATTCGCACATTCATTAGGCTATGCAATTAATTGTTTCAAAGACTATATTTATTTATTTATTTACCCAATTGATCCATAGTCTGCATGATTCAACACTGTCTACAATTAAACAAGTGCCCAAATCAAACATATTAGGCAAATATTAACAAATCACAAGATCCTGTAGGGTTTCGAGTCTGTTTGATATAAACTATGGCATACATTTAAGAACTTAATTGTTTTATCAAAAATACACTTTCCTCTTCCCTGCAAATGTTTTTTTTTTTTTTTTCAGAAAAAACTCTTAACAAGCTGAAAATATTCTTCAGCAAATCGATGAATGCATGAATGTATGACTAGGCCAGGGGACTTTGGGAACCACTTGTAGGCTACCATACCAGTAACTATTCCGATTTTAATCTATAGAGGGGAGCAAGCGACTGTGCTTGGAACTCAAACAACTCAAAAGCGTCGTTGGTTGTCTCTACTCGTAGTCGTCTCGTCGGAAATATAGCAGGAACAGTTCTTTGCATCTTCGGCACAGATTCATTCTGCGTAAAGAAGATTTATCTGCACGTTCGGATATTCTGTCAAACATTGGCATACCAAAAGCTAGTTGTGGTTTACTGAAACATTGTTTTTGTTTAGGCTACGTTTTGGTAGATTTATTTTGCATCAAGTTGGGCGCACTGAGACTGCAGTCATGTCGATGAGGATTCTTCTAGGTTATTTTCGGTCTGGCGTTGCTGTTTCCAAGAAAGCCAAGGGTCTATCGAGACGGACAAACATATTTGTCTCTGGACAGCAGAGCTGGTAGGATATGCAATATGGTATTTGGGAAACAGGCATCACACTCTAACCGAAAAAGTTTTTATATAGCCTATTTAACATGTTGAATATAGTAGCCTAATCTGATGAACCGTGCTTTAATGTACCCTACTTATTGCATTCTTTGAAAGAAGCGTTACTTCTGCACAATTTTATGCAAGAGCAGAAAAGCAAGTAGCCTAATTGGAGACAGAACTCTGCAGGAATTTCATGAAAACGAACACACGGTGTTGAGTGTATGGCTATACAAGTTCCAGCCCCAGCCATTGTAGGTTGCATAACAGGCTACTCGAGATGGAACATAGCTGACAGACAAACTCATACTTTAACAAGCTCGTTTTAAATATATGGAATGATTACACAACTAGGTAGAGGACAGCAGCCTCCAAGAAAGTGAATGAATTTCTGTAACCGTGATGACGAGTGGGAATGAATAAATTTTTCTATAGCCTAATTTCTTTATGTAGTAGCCTAGGCTTTTGGCTCCTTACTAGGCTACTTGTATCTTTAGTTTGTGCTTTCGTATTTTGCAGGGAAGTAGGCTACAAAAGTACAATAGTCATGGTAGTAGGATATGAACATGCCCCCACCAACGCACACACAAATATAGACAATACTCAAACGCGCATGCGCAAATTTAGCAGCTGGGATTTTAATCAAGGATCTTTGGACAGCCTTGGTTTGCAAGATACCCTCACTTTTGAAAACAAAAGCTGTAAAGACTACAACTTCCAGAAACCCCATACTGAAAACCTATTAGGCTATAGCCTACACCACTTGTGGTGTGGTGTATGGCATCACTAATACGTCTTTACAACTGAACCCCTTCCCATAGCCTACTATAGCATTGCATTGCTCGACTTTTTACCTTCCTTGCTGTATCCCTGTTTTCTATTTCTGCACCATGTTTTCAGAACTGCACCCTGTAGGCCATCTTATGGTGATTATTCACTCAGCAATGTGTGGCGGTCACATGACTAGTTTCTAATTGGATTATTATTAGGCTACAGTGCATGAAAATGCACTGTACTGTTCTTCCTAGGCAACAACAACTTTTTCTTCTTATTATTATTATTCCGCTTAGCACTTTTTCCATACGCAATTTCTCTTGAACAGTTTAACTTAGAAACTTTGTTCAAACTTTGTAACGTAGGTCTTAAAACGGAGCAGGTTATGTCTTTTCAACTTTGAAACTTTTATACTTTTTAAACTAAGAAAAACTTTTTAAAAATACCCATAGACTTAACATTGCCGATTATGACATCATAATACAGCCATTAAGCAATTAGAATCCTATGCCAGGTGTTCAGGCCACCTGCAGCCTCAGGCTTTAAGCATACAATCTGGGTCAATTAAGACTACACATCCTATTCAACTGTTTCCTCTGCCCAAAACTGTTTCAAAATAAAAGTCCTCACTACAATAATCCACTGTTAAACAATGTAACCCACTGACTACTACTGAACTTTTCATTCAACATTCAACTTTTAAACGGTCTACTTTTAGACTATCTATCTATTAAACTAGCTGTCTATCAACAACTTTTAACTTGTCATCAACTATGTCAACACTTGTCATCAACTATGACTCCTACCCACTGTAGCTAGTTAGCATGGTTAACATAGTTAGTATTGTTAACATGCTAGTTAGCATAACTACTAAAAATGATTAGCTAGGTTAGCTAAGTCACATGGTTAGCATAGTTAGCATGCTAGTTAGCATAACTACTAAAAATGATTAGCTAGGTTAGCTAAGTCACATGGTTAGCATAGTTAGCATGTCGGTCCCCGTGCACAGGGATTATTTGTCATATTATTAATCACATATGATTATTTGTGAAATTGTGCAAACAGGCGCAACACATTTGAAAAGGAAGGACTGGTAGCATGCAAGCTCACGGGAAAGATTGATTAAAGAACGTTATCACAAAGTGTGTGGCTGTGGCGCGGGCGGAAGACAGCGACAATTGGCAGGGGAGGGTCATGTCTTTTTTAACAATTCTGTCGGAGGGTCATTGAACAATTTCTAGCAGGCAAGAGAGGGTCATGCAACTTCCAACTAAAGCACTCAAAATTCCTCCGGTGGCCCCTTCAATAAATAACGAACAGTCCCTAGATTGCTGCTGGGCTATAGCCTATGTCTTGGTTCTGTTAACAACTCATTGTCAAACGCATAGCCTATCTCGCGGTTGCATCTATTACAAACAAACATGCAATGTGAACGTCTGGGATTGGGGAGAGCACTAAATGCTCTACTTAATAAGCACAAAGTCAAATCTTTAAATGAAAAACACTCTTTAATAATCCAAAAAAATAAACCGCTAATGAAGTAAACTTGTGACCATCAAAAATCGCTTTATAAACTTGTAACTCATACCAGGACCAGGAAGGGCCATGTTTTGTCCAAATAACAGGGAAGGCATTTGGCTGAGCAATGATTCATGGTTAAAGTGTTCGCCTTTGTAGGTTAATATGCTGCATGTTTTGTCCAAATGATGTCTGTCTATTATCCCTATTGCCATCAAAAATTGTTTATCGCCTGTAGATAACCAGGAATGTTTAATTTGTCCAAATGATGTCTCTATTATCATTGCACTGAGATAACCAAATGTTTAATTTGGGATTCACTGCAAACGGGATTAACCAAATATTTCTTTATTAGGGCAGGGCAGGCATATTTCTGGCTATTACATTATTTCTAAACCAGTCTGCTAAAGTCTGTAGGGAAGTCTGTGTAGGGTTTTCCAGGCTCCATTTCTTTTTACGAGACCCTGCTCACTTGAGCCATCTACCGGTTGTTTGGGTTGTTGCAGCGTCTCACTGGAAAAATACAAATTAGAGTCGCGTGATACCGCGTGATCCCACGCGCGGACCGCGAATGAAGCTGGCCAAGTCGAAGCACTGCCCACTGTAAGTTAGCTAAGTCACATAGTTAACATTGACAAGCCGAGGTGAGCTATGAGACATACATTCACACTCGGTATCATGTTTCAACACACTTTAGGTCAAAATCACACTGGAATTATCCTTTAACTAAGTAACTTGGTTAGCATTATTATCTTTGTTAACATAGTTAACATAACTGCTAGCAAACATTAGAGCCATTCCAACTGTCAGTTATCGTCAACTATCTACTTAAATAATTTAACCATTTAAACTATCCACCTATTTAACTGTTCAGTCATTCCAACTATATTAAACCTCATCTACCTAGCAACCAATATAGTTTGTTTTTACTCTATGATATTTTACCTCATATTTTTGCATTTTCATGCACTGTATTTCCTTCAGGAAATGCTTTTCTAGTTATTATTATTATTATTATTATTATTTTGATTTTGATGATGATTATGAGATGCCCAGTGATTATTAGCAATCACCAGAGTTTAAAAAAACCAAAAAAAACAAATTGATGATCAAAGGGGGCGTGCCTGAACAACATTGCCTAACAACACCACCTGACAACGCTGCCAATCAAAGTTACCCGAGTCTGTCATCTCCTTTACGGTGCGTCTCTCTCCGTTCCATCCTAGCGCCATCCATGTGGACCACCCTCCCGTGGAGCCGACCCTGACCACCAGCTATGCCCACGGGACGTCCACCCGCTCCTTGATGTCCAGCACCGTTGGTGAGGCCCTACAGGCCGCCGTGGAGAGGTACCCAGAGCGCGAGGCCATGGTCTTCATGCAGGACGGCATCCGGAAGACCTTCGCCCAGTTCCAACAGGACGTGAGTGGTGCACCTCTGCTCCTGGCTTCCTGTCTCACAGACAGGAAGTGATGCGGCTGGTGAATCTGTTGATTGTCAGCTTTTGGAGGGTGGGGTGTGCCTGTGCACTCTCATCTCTCATACTTCTAGATCTTGTTTATGGTTCCGTTTTGCTCAGGGTCAGGCAAAAAGAGGAAAGGAAGCCTAACCACATCACATGCTGGCAGCAGACTTGTCGTACAGCAGAAGCAAAGGATGTGGTCATGGTTGAAGTTGTTTTTGCATGCTTTTTGCAAAGTGGCATGCTTTTTTGTTCCCTTAGAGTGGAACTCATGATCATGGTGTGTTATTGCTCTGTACTCTGCCCAAACAGAGGGCCAGAATGCTGCCTCAGTGCTTCCATTCAGATAGGATGCCGGTATTGAGGAATCGAAGACACGTCACATTTAGTTTGATACACAGAAGCATGCTATCTTTGAAAGTTAGAAATGTCACTATTGCAGGAAGCTACAACGCCTATTAGCCTTAGAGTGATAGTGGACAGGTAATGTTTGCAGGGCAAAGATCCTGTAGTTCCTCCTCGAATGATCACAGCCAGTAGCATGGGACAGGCCAGGCGTCAGGCCACCGTATGTCAAGTGACATCACAATCTATCATGAACTTTCTTCTGATTTCAACATGGACCAGACGACAGAAACGCTCTTTGACCAGCTTATTGATCACTCGCAGTTGCAATTTGGTTTGTGTTGACTTCAAGGCTCTGACTAGCAGCAACTAGGGCTGCACAATGAATCGATTTTTTTTTTTATCAAAATGACAATTTGAACTAATTAGCTAATCTTGCGACTCTGTGAATCTTGCTTGCGACTCTGTCCTAATGGTTAATCTTGTCACATCTGTGATTTTTATATTCATGTCATCCTCCTTGTGTGACAGACAGTGAAGCTCACCTATCAGGAGCGCTGTGTTTCTCATGCACTAGGCATGCTCGCCAATCAGAAGTGGCCCAACTTAATACAATATTTGGAATATTAAACTGAAGGTTGACTTTCAGGAAAAATTACATCAAATCAAATCAAATCACAATCATAATACCTGTCAGAGAAATGAGCAATTAGGCAGCCGTAACA
Source organism: Alosa alosa (assembly GCF_017589495.1). NCBI lineage: Eukaryota > Metazoa > Chordata > Actinopteri > Clupeiformes > Clupeidae > Alosa > Alosa alosa. The sequence goes on along the minus strand of NC_063210.1, from coordinate 19,591,552 downwards.
GCAACCCTAATTGGACCTCACTAGCAATAAAACAGAAATCTACTTTATGTCCATGCTGCATAAGGGTGACCAGTGAGGTTAAACATTCATTCAGATATAGTCACGGGAGCTTAGATCTGTCAATGGTGACCATGGTGATTACAAAGTCCAGGCTTTTTGGGCAAGAGACACATGTGCAGTCACATCTGAGGAGGAGACACACACACACACACTGACCTTTATTTGGAACTGCCTTAAGTGATATTTCTGGAATTTGTCAGGTGTCAGATTAGGGTTTGACATTCTGATTTTGATAGATGGATATGGATGCAGTCTGTGGAACTTATAGGAGCTCCCCAAGGCACAGTGATTAGCAGTGAAATCTCAGCACACAGACACACACACACACACACACACACACACACACACACACACACACACACACACACACACATATGCACAAACATAATTTCCCCTTGACATAAAGTGTAGTCAATGGGCTGCACTTGAAAACAAATCTATGTGGTTGTATTTGTGCATTGTAAATTAATAGAACTATTCTGATGATCTAAATACAGCATTACAGTCTGAAGTAGATGACAGCTGGATTGAGTAAGTGCCCCTACAAACAACTACCAGCTGGCTCGTAGGAAAATTGTCAGACTAAATGGCCGAATATTCTGTGTCATTTTATAATTCACTTCAGTTATTCATGTTTTGTATCCAGCGAGTTGTCCCAAACCCAAAGTGAGCAAACCCAAGAACAGGACCTGAGATGACTTGACATATTAGGTAGCTTATCTGCTAAATATGCTTCTTTTGTTTGTTTGTTTGTTTTTAGGGGCAGTCATGGCCTACTGGTTAGGGCTTCGGGCTTGTTACCGGAGGATCCCCGACCAGTAGGAATGGCTGAAGTGCCCTTGAGCAAGGCACCTAAACCCTCACTGCTCCCGAGCGCCACTGTAGCAAGGCAGCTCACTGCTCCGGGTTAGTGTGTGCTTCACCTCACTGTGTGTTCACTGTGTGCTGAGTGTGTTCACTAATTCACGGATGGGATAAATGCAGAGACCAAATTCCTTATATATGCAAGTATACTTGGCCGAGAAACCTTTTACATTTACAGATTAACGATTTACATTTTTGTGTGTGTGCGTGTGTGTGTGTGTGTGTGTGCGCGTGCGTGTGTGTGCCCATGTATCACAGGTGGACCAGGCTGCGGCAGGTCTTTTGGCACTCGGGATGAAGAGAGGTGACAGACTTGGCATGTGGGGTCCCAACACGTACGAGTGGATCCTCATGCAATTCGCTACAGCCAAAGCTGGCATCATCCTGGTGAGATGGAATCACCGTGGCGCTGTCCAATCAGCCAAGCTGTGTGGGGCAAATATGTAACTGTGAGGGGGGTAAATATGTAACTGGGTGGGGGTAAATATGTAACTTTTTCAGTTTTGGGTTGCAGGCAGCAGGGTTAGAACAGCGTTGGTGAATGTGACACACTTGGTTTATGAGCAACTATTTCATTACTGTAAAGACTTAGAGAAAAAAACACTTAACATACATACATAAATATGTTGTTGTGAATAATGCATTGCCAAGTGGTATAGTATATTTCAATTGTATTCGGACACTGTTACAACTCAAGGACATGGGGGGCAGTTGCAAGACAGGTTACTGCATTCAGATGCAAATTAGAGAAAAAAAGCACATGCTCTTAAGTGTATGTTGCATATGTTATACAATGTTACATCTGATATTTGCAACAACGCAAAATAGGCTTACAAAACTTGCGGTACAACAGTATCTGCTTTCCCCAATCGTGTCCACATCTGTTGATCAGAATGTTCATTTCATAGGATCTCACCCTCATTTAAGAAACAAACGTAGGTCTACGACATAAAACAGGCGTAGGACAGACGTACACTCATTACCACGGAAAGCATGGCATTTATCAATCTGAACATGAACTGTGGCTACGCTCGAATATCATGTCGAGCAAAGTCCTTTTAAGCAAGTCCCTCACCTTGAAGCATATACTGTATATAGAAGATAAATCGTAACTTGAAGATAAGTATATTATAAGTATATAGTATATATAAGTATATATATACTTATACTTACTGTTGTGTATTGAAATACTTTCAGCTCAAGTGCTTTTTAACACCATGTTTTATTCTCTACACCTGACTATCATATGCATTTGTCATGCCTCTCTCTTTCTTTTCTTTTCTTCCTTTCTTTCCTTTTCTCTGATTGCCTACATTCTGTAAAGCGCCATGATACATGTGTAATGTTTTGGCGCTCTATAAGCACAGTAAATTGAATTGAAAAATTTAAATAAGATGAGCTGGACACCAGAGTTTGCCCATCTGGTGTCTGTTTTCTCAGAAGACCAGTGTTGTTGGGAAATGCTCTGTTTCGTCTCTGCATTCAAGGTGACAAAGCCCCCCATCATTGAACTTCAGTCTTTTCCCTTCTCTAGGTGGCGGTCAACCCAGCCTATCAGCTGCAGGAGGTGGAGTTTGCACTCAGGAAGGTAGACACGTAGACACACACACACACACACACACACACACACACAGCCCCCATCTGACCCTGCCCACACACACACACACACACACACTTTGGGAGAAAGAAGAAAACACTCCTGTACTGTACATTATAACACATGCAGGTACAAACCCCTACAAAAACCATCATGGACTTCAATTATGAATTGTTTTCAGTTATGGCCAGCAGTCACACTCTCATTCTCAGGAAGTTAACATGGCAGATGTTAACCTTTTGGCAGTTAGCATGCTGTAATTCAACTGTTGGAATGCTGATGGAACTGTTGGAACCCTATGGAATGATGCGTCTGACCGTTGCAAATGCGCTTCACGTGAACCAGGAAGTTAACATGGCAGATATGCCTTTTGGCAGTTAACATGGCAGATGTGCTTTGTCAAAGCCACTCCTCTCTGAAAGGGGATATTCTTGTTAGGGGGAAAGAAACATATTATCACTGAGTAGTATCTATAGTACTCCCCTACCAACATACACACACACACACACACAGTAGTCTCTATAATGAGCCCCTATCAACACATTCACAAACACACACACACATACACACACATAAATAACCATTGCTATTTACTACACAAACACTTCTCTACTTAAGCCACACCTGCACAAGCAGCTCACTAATCAGTCCCTCAGATCTGTTCTGCAGCTTTGTCCCCCGAGAGACCTGTTTAGAGTGGCGCACTGCTTTCACCTCCAGGCGCCGGAATTCAACTGTTGGAATGCTGATGGAACTGTTGGAACCCTATGGAATGATGCGTCTGACCCGTTGCAATGCGCTTCACATTTATAAAAACGGGGTGCAAATAGAAGGGAAAGCTAGGCTTTTAAAAATGTGAGACACTCAAAGTTAAAATAGATCAACTTTTTAGGTTAGCGATTTTATCCGCAGTGGGTCGTTGCTTAGCTGAGCTAAGTCATGGAGCTAGCTATTTAGCTAAATATAATGTATAATAGCAACAACATGTACACTACCCATTTCTACCTTGCATGGTTTTAACACTCACTACTTACCATTACCATGTGTAATGTCCGCCAAAAAATCAATTCATACTCCACATTCCATAAAAGATGGGGGCAGTATACAGTACCTCCAGAAAGTGAGTTGGTTTACCCTAGAGTAACAACTGAGAAACGTGTGTTGCAGTTTGGCTGGCGGTTATGTTGCCCGCATAGTGCCTCCCATGGCCGAAACTGGTATTATGACACCTGTCGGGCTGTGGCTAGTGATTTAGCAGGTTGATATCTCTGCAGCACTATACCTTGTACTTTTTTTAATGACATCATTGCCCTTATTTCTTCTCATTCTTTTGATGCGTGTAGTAGAGGGCAATTTTTCGGGACTCCCGCGGGTCACGGTATTCCCGCGGGAGTCCTGCGGTACGGGAGTAAATTTCACTGTTGGTAACGTGATAGAGACGGGACAGGCATAAATGAACGGGAGTGGACTGGAGGGGAACGGAGGAGATTAAATTAAAACATGCGGTGAGTGCACCCAAAGATTGCAAGGCATTTCTAGAAAAGAGAACCACTTACAACTCGCAATACGTTTGTTGATTGGCTACTGCTAGCCGCAGAGTAGCCCATCAGAGCCATACAAAGCAGCTGCCCAGTTCACAAGCTAATCAATTATGGCAAGCCGTTCAGGACATAACGTCTGTCAAAATAACGTCTCCACGTGTAGATTTTTTACTTCTTCAGGAGTAAAAAATAGATGTCTGAGCGTCAGACGTCATATTTTTACGTGTGCCACGCGCAAAAACTTTGCGTCTGACGTCAGAAGTAAAAAAATGACGACTGGATGATTTGCTGCAATGCCAGAGCCTATGTGCCAGAGTAGACACAGCATTGGCTGCTGGAATGGAAACAGGAAATGCAGCCGCTATAGTTGCAGCAGAAGAAACAAGATGCCAGAGCAATGTGCAGCATATTCCTGCTCAAATCGGCGGACCATCGCAAACAGGGCTCGGGGGATTACTTTCCACAAGTAAGATTTAACATTATCGTACTATTGGTTGTATTTTGTGAATGCAATATTACCAGAGAGTTGAAAAGGAGCAAGGATCTTTGTTATTACTGTATGTAAATCGTAGCCAGCTAGCTAGGCTACTTGCTAGGTGTTCACCCAGCTATGAACTGAGACTTGATAAGTCATATTCCATAACACTGACATACATTACAACGGACACAAGAATGCTATTGTAGAAATTAATCAAATATTACTAGTATAACATTGGCCGGCGAATTTTACACAAGTGGTACAGACTGTAGCCTATTATTGGGCAGTTGCTACTTGTAGCTTAGCTAGTAATACGTGTGTTGGTGGTAGCTTTACTATTTCCTAAATAAAGTAACTTTTCAATAGCTTAACTTCTTTATATGAAGTAGCTTTGCCAAACAAGCTACACTTTTCTTGTCATGTGAAATTAGCACAATTTAAAGTAGCTTCCTATGTAGTGAACTAGCCTACTGCTTTGTTTGTGTTACTAAGCTTGCTACATTTGACTGGGGTGGTAGTTTTGTGTAGTGTTTTATTCATGGCAGAGTAACTGATAGTTTCGCTCACTAAAATTCCTAGTAGCTTGCCCAACACTGTATTATTCACATGTAATTCACCCTAACAAAAATAACATGCATCTCCAATCCCCACTACATTGCACATATCTGTACATGTTGTTCATATTACATGTCCATATTTATTCTGCTCTTCTAAGGTTACTGCTAATACATAGCCTGGCGAGCCAGACCGCACTCACCGTTCGCAGTGCTCAGTCCGAGGGGCGGGATAATCAGTTGTCTTTCAAATTCCCTCTGCACGCAATAGGATATTTGTTTTCAAGTAGCAGGGAATTCAAGCCAAACCGTTGCAACTCTGCCATCAATCATTATGTTAAGCCCACCAAACGACTCTATACACGATTTCAATGTCCTGATTAAGTTTCGATTTCTGGAGCTCACAAGCCAACGGAGAGTTGCTAGACTAGCGCTAGGGGCGCGTCTAGATTTCTAGGCTAGCTAATACACTGCACATACTTATATTTAATTTATACTACTCTAAACCACCTTCTGAAAACAACTGTACACTGTCTACACTGCACTATATCTTTTGTCTGTCTATGCACCAACTACTTTGTACATCACATTGCACTTTTCTGCTTTTTTGCACTTCTAGTTAGACACAAACTGCATTTTGTTGTCTCTGTTCTTGGACTCTGCACAATGCCAATAAATTTGAATCTAATCTAATCTAATCTAATCACCTGCATTCGCCACTCTGTCTCCCATTTTCCTATTGTCTGGATGACTCGGTCCTCTTTTATGGAGTTTACCCAGTTTCATTATGTACTGCCACCTGCTGTCTGTAGCACTTTTGTTCACAGTCTAAGTGTATCTAAGCAATTTTAGCAAGGTGGACTGGGAACATACAAAATTACATGCACCAGTTGTGCATGTACTGTCACCAGCACGACAGTAACCTCTGTCTCACTGAGCCTGTGAAGACACTCCTAGATTCTTTACTGATTGCATTGACCCGGGCTGATCTCAGCCGTTTTTAAAATGTTTCTTAATTCCTCTTTATTTGATCTCTTCATTGGAGCTGGAACCTGTGAACTGTGAATAACACATGCTGGCCTTTTTGTCTTGTATTAATGAACTGTTACACTTAAATGCCAAAAACCAATGTCTGTTTTTTAACGATCAGAAACAAACCAACAAACTTGCACTTTTCAATGTTTATGGAACTTTTCTGGAAACAGATATTGAACCCAGTTACACCATTTCCTTTACTTATTCCAAACCAATGTCTGTTTATCAAACTTTATTTTTGATGGCACTGAACTTAAATATGAAAACACTTGAAAATGTTTATGGAATTTTTCTGTCAACTGTGAACGACATTTAACTCATTACAACTTGTATCAAACCAGTTTTTGTCTATGCTTTCAAACATTATGGATTATGTTCCCAGTTTTGATCTGGGATGTCATCACTTTATATGATATACAGTATCAGAATATTCTATTACTGTTAAGCCACTATGAATATTAAAATACACACAACCATGTTTCCTGTATCAGCTCTTCTACTCTGAGTCAATTTACTCAGGTTTGTCACTCAACCACATAGCCTACTTGTGTTGGGCAAGCTACTTTGGAATTATAGTGAGCTAAACTATCAGTTACTCTGCCATGAATAAAACTTCACTACACAAAACTACCACCCCAGTCAAATGTAGCAAACTTAGTAACACAAACAAAGCAGTAGGCTAGTTCACTACATAGGAAGCTATTTCACATGACAAAAGTGTAGCTTGTTTGGCCAAGCTACTTCATATAAGTTAAGCTATTGAAAAGTTACTTTATTCAGGAAATAGTGAAGCTACCACCATTCAGGAAATAGTGAAGCTACCACCAACAACTAGCTAAGCTACAAGTAGCAACTGCCCGATAATAGGCTACAGTCTGTGCCACTTGTGTAAAATTCGCCGGCCAATGTTATATTAGTAATATTTGATTCATTTCTACAATAGCGTTCTTGTGTCAGTTGTAATGTAAGTCAGTGTTATGGAATATGACTTATCAAGTCTCAGTTCATAGCCGGGTGAACACCTGAACACCTAGCAAGTAGCCTAGCTAGCTGGCTACGATTTACATACAGTAATAAAAAAGATCCTTGCTCCTTTTCAACTCTCTGGTAATATTGCATTCACAAAATACAACCAATAGTACGATAATGTTAAATCTTACTTGTGAAAAGTAATCCCCCCCAAGCCCTGTTTGCGATGGTCCGCCGATTTGAGCAGGAATATGCTGCACATTGCTCTGGCATCTTGTTTCTTCTGCTGCAACTATAGCTGCTGCATTTCCTGTTTCCAGCAGCCAATGCTGTGTCTACTCTGGCACAAAGGCTCTGGCATTGCAGCAAATCACCCAGACGTCATTTTTTTTACTTCTGACGTCAGACGCAAAGTTTTTGCGCGTGGCACACGTAAAAATATGACGTCTGACGCTGAAGGTGTTTCTATTGCCATATCAACGTGAGCTATTCGCTAACGTGATATGAAATGCTAGTTTTTGTAACGGCAGGAATAAACACACATGGTAACAAAATCAATCTAAACATGTGTAGCTTTACTCAACACATTAACACTATGATACAGTGTAATTGTCAAGTTGTATGGCTCACTGTGTTCAAAGTCGATCTTAATAACCCTTGTCACCTCGACTAGCCTATGTGGTGGTTGTTATGGGAAACTTGCTAATAAATGGCAATGCAGCTTAACTGTAGTGAAGTTTGCAAGATTGAAAAGAGGAAATAGCGTTTACATTTCTATTTAAATTATAGCCTTTCTAATGCACTTTTGTGCGTTTTAAATCCGAAATAAGATGGAATGTATGGAGACTGTTATTAACTTTAGAGGCCTATCTACAATTGAAACAATCTGTAGCCTATGACGCAAATAAGCCTCATGTCCGGTCAATGTCTGCTTTAGCCTATTGTTGACAGCAGGGTTTTTTTACGATTTAAAATGATACTTTCTAGATTTTAATGGGCCATGTTGAAGAGCTGATGTCCGTTATTGTTCAGCAAATATACATTCATGTCCCTTGCATTTTGCAACTGTGAGGTCCATGGTAGGCGCCTGACAGAAATATTGTTTCATTTTGCGAGTGATATCCACGTTCTGGCGGTGTTCTATATGTGCACAGAAGGAGTTCATAAGCTATATAAGGTTTTAGCTAGGCCTATTACCCTACATAAATTGTCACTATGCTGGTGACCAAAATAAAATCTCCTACAACCAACCCTTTGGGAACCAATGCTTTAGACAACATAGGGAGCAAGCGGGGAGTGGGGCCGGGATTGAGGAGCCTTTCTCGGGGATTTTGCAGGACAGGATTTTTTTTTTGGGGCAGTCGTCCATTGATCGGGGATATGACTGGAGTATTTGTGTGGGCTCGGGATGGGACGAGAGTGAAAATTGATTCCCGTGTCACCCTCTAGCTTGTAGCTCATTTTTTGGATATTTTTACCTGAAGCACAGAACCGGGACGCCAACCACAGTGTGCAGTGCATCAGCACCTCAACGGCACGGAATGTTACCTCAAACACAGAGATTGCATTGGTGAGTCCCATCCCACCCACTCAACCAGCTAGACCTCCAGCCGAGAGGAAGATGGCTGGGCGCAAACCACAGGTGAAATGGCCTGGTGCGGCTGAAAGGAAGCTGTGGGAGACTGTCAACACCGACCTTGCAAAGTCCCTTGAGCAGCTAAAAGGCACAGCTGAAAAGAAGTTGGAGAGTATGGGAAACCTGATTTACCAGTGTGGAGTGGAACGGTTCGGGGTTAAAGAACAGAAGAGCAGAGAGCAAGTCCCAGTGGTGGTTACATCGAGGAGACAGCAGGAGATAAAACGTCTGGTCCAGGAGAGGAGAAAGCTCAAGAAGCTATGGAGAAAGTCCACAGGCGTTGAAAAAGGAAGGCATCAACGCACTTCAAATGGGCATTAAAATGTGACTAACATCTCTACGCAAGCGGAGACCTTGAGGAAACAAGAAGGAAGAAGGAGCAGCACTAGAACAAAGGTTCTACAAGGATCCCCACGCATTCCTAAAAGGCCTGTTCTCAAAGCGAGAAAAGTGGATCCCTTAAAACAACTAAAACAGACCTGGAGGACCACTTCAGGAGCATACACTCGGATCCAAAGCGGTATGAACATCTCACAATCCCCTCGGACATCCCGCCAATCTTGCCCCCAAAACATCAGTGTGATGATGGCCCCCAACTTGGAAAGAAGTGGAAAGGGTAGTCCACCGAGCAGGACGTCAGCCCAGGACCGAATGGAATACCATACAAGCTGTATAAAAACACACCTGATGTCCTGAGGTTTCTGTGGAAGCTGATGAGGGACGATATGGCAGAAGAAGATCATACCCAAAGTGTGGCGCCAGGGCAGCAGGAGTCCTTATCCTAAGAGAAAGAGGCAGAAACCATCAGCCAGTTTCGACCAATCTCCTACTGAATGTAGGGGCAAGATTTTCTTTTGGTGGTGGCCCAGAGGATCTCTGCATACCTGATTTAACAACCAGTACATAGATACATCTGTACATTAGGCAGGTATATCTGGCTTCCCTGGATGCTTGGAACACTCTAGCATGATCTGGCACCAGATTCAGACAGCAAAGGTGAAGAAAGATGATCTACACGTTGTCTTTCTGGACCTGGCCAACGTTTTTGGATCAGTACCACATGAGCTCCTTTGGTCTGCCTTGAATTCTTCAGTATCCCAGGACACATTACAGCCTTGGTTAAGTCCTACTTCCAAGACCTGCAGTTTTGTTTCACCACCACAGAGTTTACCACCATGTGGCAATCCCTTGAGGTTGGAATCATGGCAGGCTGCACAGTCTCTCCCTTGGCCTTCACAATGGCAATGGAGGTCATAATCAGAGCCTCCAAATGGGTTGTTGGCGGACAAAGACTCAACCCCGACTCGCGTCTCCCTCCACTCCGAGCATACATGGATGACATCACTACTCTCACAACTACAGTACCATGTACCAGACGCCTGCTCAGAAAGCTGCAGGAGAACATCAGCTGGGCCCGTATGAAGATAAAGCCATCTAAATCGGCGCAGCATTTCCATTGTCAAGGGGAGTGCTGTTGGACCTCAAGTTCTTCATCGGGGGGAGGAACCAATTCCAGCCGGTTTCTGGCCGCCAGTCAAGAGCCTTGGGAGATGGTTTGATGCTGAGCCTGAGGGATAAGGACCAAGTATCACAACTGCAGAGGGATATAAGCAGCGGCGTGCAAGCCATTGAGAACACAGAGCTGGGAAGCTAAAGATCTGGTGCCTACAGTTTGGCCTCCTGCCCTGGGTGCTGTGACCTCTCACACTGTATGAGGTGCCCATCTCAACTGTGGAGAGGATGGAGAAGGGAATTACTAACCACATAAAGAAGTGTTTGGGAGTCCCACGCTGCTTGACCTCCACCGCCCTCTATGGAGAGTGCCTCCTCAGACTGCCACTCACCAGTCTCACCGAGGAATTCAAGTGCGCCAAGACAAGACTCCAGGTGATGCTGACTGAGTCCAAAGACCTGATGGTGAGAAAGAATGCCCCTGCCATCACAGCAGGCCGCAAATGGAGACCAGCACAAGCCGTTGAGGAGGCAGTAACAGCCAACATGGAAGAGGAGGTCTGGGACTAACTGCTCAGCGTCCAGCCTGGAGCAAAGCCTCAGTTGCTGAGAAGGAGGAGGATGATTGTGGATGAGGTTAAAAACCAGGAGGAAGGCATCAGGAGGGCCAAGGTGGTGGCACTTGGGAAGCAGGGAAAGTGGACCAAGTGGGAGAGTGTGGAGGGAAGGAAAATGAGCTGGAAAGATCTGTGGAGTATGGAGTCAAGGAGACTCAGCTTCATCATCAGGGCAACATATGATGTCCTCCCCACACCCATGAACCTCCAGCAGTGGCGAGGAGAAGATCCAGGCTGTGCACTCTGCTCCAAGCCGGCATCCCTTAGGCATATTCTCACAGGGTGTAAAGTGAGTCTTGCCCAGGGGCGCTATACCTGGCGTCACAACCAGGTGTTGAAAGAACTTGCTGCCACTTTGGAACAGAGGCGAACTGCAGTCAACTCCGCAACACCTGCAACACTCAACTCCCTGCCAGCAGTCACATTTGTGCGAGAGGGGGCAAAGGCAAATCACAGTGCACTCACAACAGCAAAGCACTGCCAGTTACACACAGCTTGTGACTGGAAAATGTTGGCGGATGTTGGGCAACGCCTTGCCTTTCCTCCTGAGATTGCTGCCACCACTCTTAGACCTGACTTAGTGCTTTGGTCACCATCTGCTAAGAAGGTCTTTATCATTGAGCTGACTGTGCCTTGGGAGGAGTCTGTAGAGGAGGCATACGAACGCAAGCATCTATGGTATGCTGACCTTGCTGCAGAGGCACAGCAGCGTGGTTGGAGGACTGAGGTGCGCCCTGTGGAGGTGGGATGCAGGGGCTTTGTGGCTTCGTCTACCACCAGGCTGCTCAAGGACCTGGGAGTAAGAGGCCAAAGCCTGCGCCATGCCATCAGGGCATTGTCGGAGGCAGCTGAAGGGAGTAGCCAATGGCTTTGGCTGAAGCATAAAGACACCGGCTGGGCATCAGGAGGCAGCCAGGAATGACACAGAGAGGGGTACTTCAGGGACGCCTGGGGTTACTGTCGAGCCTTCTGGAGGCGTCGTGGGCTTAAATCGGCGAAACGCTGATGAAGGGGGTGCCCACTTGATAACTCCTCTGTGTCATTTCTGTTGGCAAATCTTAGTACACGCTGGCACATAAAGGATAACTCCAACTCATCCTGTGTTTCTTCAATCCTCAATTCTTACACATGGCACCTTTTAAGGCTATTCCAGTATTTTAACTCTGACCTCTTTTATCTCCCTCCCCTCTCTCTCTCTCTCTCTCTCTCTCTCTCTCTCTCTCTCTCTCTCTCTCTCTCTCTCTCTCTCTCTCTCTCTCTCTTTCTTTCTCTCTCTCAGGTGGGGGTTAGTGCTGTCGTATGCCCCTTCCAGTTCAAGACGCAGCGGTACTACGACATGCTAAAGCAGCTCTGCCCCAACATGGACACAGCCGGCCCTGGTGGCATCAAGAGCAGCAGGTAGCACTCTGAGAGACAGCATGACCGAAGCAGTCACCCACAGAGAGAATACGACTTAAGCAGCTACCTGCAGTGACCACATCTCAGGCAGTTACTCACAGAGAGAAGAACATGACTTGAGCAGCTACCTGCAGGGACCACATCTCAGGCAGTTACTCACAGAGAGAAAGCATCTCAGACACCTCAATTCAATTCCGTTTAATTCAAGAAAGCTTTATTGGCATAGATGTTTCAATGACATGATTGCCAAAGCTCAATTACACATACACATACAGTTGAATGACAAATATGTTAAAGGAGAATTCCGGTGTGATATTGACCTAAAGTGTGTTGAAACATGATACCGAGTGTGAACGTATGTCTCATAGCTCATCTCGGCTTGTCCCCTGCACTCAGAAATCTGGCGCTAGTTAGCCGATGCTACCAACAGTTTTTCGAAGGGGGTGTCTCGGGCATCGGCCTAGCCATGCAAATAAATCACTGTTTTACACCATTTACGAGGCTCAAAGTAGCTCCATACTTCATTGGTAGACTTCCGAGGGCCTTGACATTTAAAACGAGACATTGAGAACTTTGAAAAGTCCATATAGACAGGATGCAGTCCACATAGACAGGATGCAGTCCAGATAGACAGTGTGCAGAATCTGGCCAGAAAGACAGCATGCAGGATCTGGTCAGATAGACAGTGTGCAGTCCACATAGACAGCGTGCAGTCCACATAGACAGGAGGCAGTCCAGATAGACAGTGTGCGGAGTCTGGTCAGAAAGACAGCATACATTCCAGAAAGACAGCATGCAGTCCAGATAAACAGTGTGCGGTCCAGATAGACAGCGTGCAGTCCAGAGCATCTGGCTTTGTGCTGACATTATAAAGACCGTCTGTTCAGACAATGTAGACATTGTATATGGGCCTGTATATGCACGGAGACACGGAGACACACCCCTGACCACATTTTGTATGGCCTAAACTTCCAAATGCCAGATTACTAGTTTACAGTTGTATCCAAGTTGGTGAATGAGATCTACCAGTGGTTGATATGTCAATAGTTTGGAATAGTAGCAAGTGTGTACACACACACACACACACACACACACACACACACACAAACGTTGAGAAGGCTTGGGAGGAGATACATTGTGTCTGACTCTGGAATGTTTAAGGCTCTTATCTGCCTCTATGCCTGTCCCTCTGGATTCCTGTCTCATGGGAATCCTGTCACTCCCTCCTGTGCTGTTAAACTATCTATGTTTAGAAAGTGCAACCACAAAGGCAACTGGGTCTGTTCAACAGGTATAATCAGTGCAATTACAGAACAATCAAATGCATCCTTATTACATCAAATGCAACCTTAAATCACAATGAAATGTTCCATGTCTGTACTTAAGTTTTAGGCAGCCTAAATATCTGAACTAACTACTAATTTAATCCCACCATTCCACACTCCCGTATCCAGCCTAAATATCTAAACTACTAATTTAATCCCACCATTCCACACTCCCGTTCCCAGCCTAAATATCTAAACTACTAATTTAATCCCACCATTTGACACTCCCGTTCCCAGCCTAAATGACTAAACTACTAATTGAATCCAACCATTCCACACTACTGTTCCCAGCCTAAATATATAAAGTGATAACTTCATCCCACCATTCCACATTCCCCAGGCTGCCGGAGCTGAGATGGGTGATCTTGACGGACTGCGAGCAGCCAGGTACACTCCACCTGAGCCAGGTGTTTGAGGCGGCAAGTAGCCAGTACGTGCAGCAGTTGGATGAGCTGCAGAAGAAGCTAAACTGCGATGACCCCATCAACATTCAGTTCACCTCGGTAGGCTATGCCACTTCTAAAAGCACATGGTCCTTTTGAAATATGAAACAATAACATCAAATTATTATTATTATTATTATTATTATTATATTATAATTATAATAATAATAAGTTACATTTCTATACTGACTCTCCAAAACCCAGAGTTGGTTTACAAAGAGTTAAAAAACAAACAAACAAACGAGTGAAAAACAAACAATGGACACTGCCTTGTAAATAAGCCCTAAGCAAGTAAACAAGGCCTTGTAAACAAGCCCTTCAGAGTCATTAACGAGTCATTAGCAGTAACTATGGCACTAGAACTGAGGCAAACAACAGTCTGCAGACTCACTCTTAAACACACAAATTCTGTATCTGCATTATGAATTGAGATTTGATTTAAATTACACACACACACGCACACACACACACACACAGTGTACAGTGTACTCCTTCACTATACTTGCTTCTACCGAAGATGTATGTCTATGTCTATATTCTGCCGTCATCTCTATGTCCAGATTTGTTTTTTTTTTTTTTTTTGGTTGTTTTTAGAAAAAAGGAAACTTTGCTCTTGAGACTTTGCCTTATTTGGACCATGACCTTGCCAAGTTTGTCCTGAAAGTGTGGGTTCACTCAGGCTAATGGCTTGCGAGGAATGCACAGATCAGACCGAGAGTCATTTCCTCTTTTCTATGGACCCTTTCAAGAGAGTTCCATTATCAGCATCATAGTTTGCCCCACAAGGCTTCCTTTTTAACATTCCATATGTTATCTTAAGGCAGAGGAAGTAGATTGGGGCCCAAATAGAACATTCAAGCATTGTTTTTGTTTTTATTGTTGAAAGCATAGACTGTATATCAGTATATCTGTGTGTGTGTGTGTGTGTGTGTGTGTGTGTGTTGTGTTTGTCATTGAATATGAAACTATTGTGTGTCTCTACAGAAGCTCAGCTGGCAACTTGTTGTGTCACTCCTATCATGCTGTTTGACATGCTGGGGCAGCCTGACCTGCCCACATACTCATCTGTTGATCAGTTGTTGATCTTGTCAATACACTGACAAAGATTCAAGGGGACATAGTCATTAGGCAATAGAGTTAAGTAAAGTTGGGTGTCATCGGCATAGCTATGATAGGAAATCAAATTGTTGTTGATGGTTTGTCCAAGTGGGAGCATATAGAGGTTGAATAATAGTGGCCCCAAGATCAACCCCTGGGGAACACCACAGGTCAAGGACGTTGGCGTTGAGGTACAGTTGCTGATGGCAACAAACAAACTCCTTTCTTGTACAAACGATTTGACCCAGTTGATGACTATACCTGAAAGTCCAACCCAGTGCTCTAGTCTGTGAAGTAATATGTTGTGATCAACAGTGTCGAAGGCTGCACTAAGGTCCAATAATACTAGGACTGATATTTTGCCTGCATCTGTATTGAGGCGTATGTCTGTTGTATAAAATTATCACTATGGTTTGTAGACATCATGATGAGAGAACGAGTTTGAAACTGTAAAGCATGTATTCATATAACCTCAATCATAATCAAGTAATACACTGAAGTTATTCCTAGCTAACATACTTTTATAACATTTTAAATAACAAGTTTAACTAACATACTGAAGCTATTCTACCAGAATTCCCCCTACATGCGCTCTGTATCCCTATGTCTCTCTTTGTCACTTTGTGTCTCACTGTGGATGGGTGAAGCCTGTTTGAAAAAAGCATGCTTGGCCTTGCAGCTGCAGAAATAAGGACGTCATCGGAGGCGGGCTCTACTCAAAACAGCTAGTATGAGAGAAAACAAGTGAACGATATGTAACCCATGAACGATGTGTGACCTGTGATCACTGTATAAACCCCTGAACTTTGTGTAAACCTCTGAACTTGTGCTATACGGTGAAAAGTTTGTACCCTTGGCAGCAATAGTGCTGACTTGCGAAGATAAGGCCGAACAACGATCCTTTCATAGCATCACCTGTGGGTTCGAAGTTGCCAAATGTTGTGTCAGCATCTAAGGAGGGGTATAAATGTTGGTGTTCAACAATTGTTCGGGAGTGCGATCGTGCGATCCACTCAGGCTTTGCGCTATGTAGTCATTAAAGGGATTTTTGCATGGACTTTTGCGCCTTCTTTTTGAGATATGTTTTTGACTTCAGCACTTATAATGGTGTATTTTTGTTACGTTGTAGGCAAGATATTTGGACTTATTTTGGAATTTCTGGCCCGAGTCTGAATATCTGCCACGACATGTCATGTCACTGTTTTAGTGTTGTGATTTGCCCGAAAACCTTACTAAAAGTAATCAAAATACCTATTTGATGTTAGGAAGGTGGTTAAAGACTATTTTTCAATACTTTTGCCAGTAAAACGTAGATTGGATATGGGCCTGTAGTTGTTTAGCATGGTGGCATCCAAGTTATTCTTCTTGAGAAGAAGCTTTACAACAGCTGTTTTCAGGGAAATGTGCCAGATAGTAATGTTACATTTGCAATGTGAAGCACGTCTGCTGCTATGATGAGAAGAACAGATTTGTAGAGGGAAATGAATGGCCACAGAGACTTGTGTGTACACAGATCTCTCTCTCACACACTTTGGAATAGGCCTACTCACATTTTGGAGGTGAAGAAAGCGTGTGAACTAAGGCTGTTCCTGTAACCTGATTCCAGGAAGGTTCTTCTCTCTCTCTCTCTGTCTCTCTCTCTCTCTCTGTGTGTGTGTGTGTGTGTGTGTGAGCTGGTAATGTACAATCTCATGTCTCAGTAAAAGTCAGAAGTATATGACACAAATTGGCTGTAAAAGGCTGTCAGAAGCATGCCAGTTCAAGTAATGGGGGCCAAGCCCTGTTAAAGGAACTCAGCTGGTTTTGTTTTTGTTAAATCCCTCAGATTAGCCTATATCCTATACTCTATATTTCTCTACTATATCTCACTCCACAATAGGTACTCTTATTGTCTTTCAATATGTTCTTCAGCAGCAGCAAGTATAGACCCTTTCAACAATAAAAACAAAAACAATGCTTGAACGTTCTATTTGGGCCCCAATCTACTTCCTCTGCATTAAGATAACATATGGAATGTTAAAAAGGAAGTCTTGTGGGGCCAACTATGATGCTGATAATGGAACTCTCTTGAAAGGGTCTATAACAAACGTGTCAGCCATTGGGCCCTCATCAGTGTCTGACTTCCTTATGGCCAACTTCCTGACATAATTAGTGAGACCTGTATCCAAAGTGCAGTAAATGGCCACTGGGCGGTCCAAGGCATCGGACCATATGGGCCATTTATTAGCCAAAGTGCCGAGTGTGTCCAATGGAGCGCACCTGGAGACCTATTTTGGAGTATTGCAACTTTTGGAAAAACCATTGAGGGCAATTCCGCGCAAAACTGTCACAATGCCATGGTATTTAGTTGGCGTTATGGATGTGGCAGTTTTGCGTGGAATTGCCTTTGAATAAAAAGAGGGAGAGTGTGGTGTTTTCATGTACAGAACATCTGTTATATCTCTGACCATGAATATATCCAGAAACAGTCATCCTTTAATTCTTGTATTTATAAATGTCGTCAATTAATCAACCAATCATTTAATCAGACTTTATTTAGTGCCTTTCACACAAGATAGCAATACAAGGTGCTTGATACAACAGGTATAAACGTCAATGGAGGTAAACATCTCTGCAGTTGCTCAGATGTCAGTCTCTATATATCATGCAGCCCCCGGACGCTCTGTTATGTAGAGTATGGAAACAGTGCATCTAATGGTTGGTCAATCTGATGTGTTCTGCCCTTTGACCCCAGGGTACCACGGGAGCACCGAAAGGGGCCACTCTGTCCCATCACAACATCGTCAACAATTCGTACTTCATAGGCGTTCGAGTGGGCTATCATTGGAGGGTAAGTTTGTGTGTGTGTGTGTTTGCCGTTGTCAATCATACTTATAATATGTTTCAGACAAATATGTTGTGCCAAAATATTTCATAGCCAATTCGGTGTTCATTATGGAGGATAAGCTAACAGAGTCTCATCAGACCAATTAAAATGGATTTGGTTTAACTGAAATCAACCTTGAAGACCTTACAGAAAGTATCTATGAACTATGTGTGTGTACATGCGTGCACGAGCGCATGCTTGCGCGTGTGTTTTAAATGACTAAAATGACTGCAAATATTGGTGACCTTATTTGCCAGTGAGTGTCAGTGGGCTAAGACAGGGATGGGCAGGGATATCAAAAGGAAAGTTTAAACAGCTGGTAAAATTCTGCTCCATATCTGCTGTGATAGGCAGTCTTGCTGTGGGGTGTAGGCGATGCTTTATGTACCCTTGAATGTTAAAGCTATATCATCTCTGAGAATATTTCAATCCTTTCTGTAATGAAATTTGATTGGTGGATTCAATATGTATCACCAAATTTAATTGGTGGATTCAATATGTCAATATTTGATTGGTGGTTTCATGCCCCTCTCTCTGTGTGTGTGTGTCTGTCTGTGTGTGTGTGTGTGTGTGTTTTATATGTCTCTCTCTGTGTATGTGTGTTTTATATGTCTCTCTCTCTCTCTGTGTGTGTGTGTGTGTGTGTGTGTGTGTGTGTCTGCTGGCGTCTTGGCGTCTTGTCTTGGCGTCTTGGCGTCTTGGCGTCTTGGCGTCGTGTGTGTGTGTGTGTGTGTTTTATATGTCTCTCTCTCTCTCTCTGTGTGTGTGTGTGTGTGTGTGTTTTATATGTCTCTCTCTCTCTCTGTGTGTGTGTGTGTGTGTGTGTGTGTGTGTGTGTGTTTTATATGTCTCTCTCTGTGTATGTGTGTTTTATATGTCTCTCTCTCTCTCTGTGTGTGTGTGTGTGTTATATGTGTCTCTCTCTGTCTCTGTCTGTGTGTGTGTGTGTGTGTGTGTGTGTGTGTGTGTGTGTGTGTGTGTGTGTGTGTGTGTGTGTGTGTGTGTGTGTGTGTGTGTGTGTGTGCGTGATTGTGTGTGTGTGTGTTTTATATGTCTCTCTCTGCGTGTGTGTGTGTGTGTGTGTGTGTGTGTGTGTGTGTGTGTGTGTATCGTTCCCCAGCCCCACGTAAAGATTTGTCTCCCCGTCCCTCTCTACCACTGTTTTGGTTCGGTGGGGGGGGGCCTCGTCATGGCCGTGCATGGAGCAACTCTGGTGTTCCCGTCGCCCGGCTACGACAGCCGTGCCAACCTGGCAGCCATACAGGCCGAAAGGTGATATGGCCGCCGTTGATAGATAGATAGATAGGCAGACAGGCAGACAGACGTGGAGTGCATTCATCCCCTAAAGAGAAATGACAGTGTTCCAGCAGGCATAAAAACACAGCACTCATACATATCCACAAGACACAGCCTGAGGTAGAAACTGAAGGTACCTGAAAGGTAAGCTGGCAGCCATTACAGGTTGAAAGGTGTGTCCTGCCCCTTCGTCCTTCATGAGCAGTAGATTGTGAGCTTCTGATAACGTTGAAGTGCAATTTCTTGACTGGGCGTTAGTTAATAATATTTGGAACAGAAAAGCAAACATGCACAGTGCACCTTGAGGACTTTGAGTCAGCAGTTGAGGATTCCATTCATTTGCTATCATAGATTGCCATGGGATATCAGGGAATTCCTTGTAGCATGTTCAATGTGAAGCTAGGATTTATCAAAAATTATATTTTCTGTGCAGTATTTTATTTCTTGGGTTAATTTACATGCTTCCTGTAAAACTGTGACTTGTTTTTTTCTGCTCAGCACAAAAACAAACGGCACATTAAGTCATGGAAATTCAACTCTTTAGTCCATGAAAATCATTGATATTTGACTTAGAGTAGGACCCCAGGCAGCTGTTCCTTGACCTCTCCTAAGCATCTCTTGTCTGTAAGAAAACAAGAGTGTCAAATAAAAGCTGATGTCCTTGATGAAACAATGTACTTAAAGTTAGCTAACTTCTCCTAATGGTCCTCTAGCTGTTCATCCATTTTGTGCGCTTCAAAGCATTTCTGGTGTCGCTGCGGTTTCCTGACATTGTAAACAAAGTGGCTCAGACTGAGCCATATAATATTCTAGCCAACCTTGCATTCCGAACATGGAATATGTGATTGGATCTTGAGAAAACATCAACAAATATTTGGCAGGATTGAGAACAGCACATTTTCACAGATCGACTACTATTGATTGATTGATTGATTGAATATTTTGATAATTTGTCTCATATTGAAATATTGGATTAAAACATTCTGTGATAAAGTGTGTCAAAGACTCTACAGTTCGAGAGTTTATGATCAGCTCACTTGTCACCCTTCACCTGTCCATCCAGGTGTACCTTCTTGTACGGCACTCCTACCATGTTCATCGACATGTTGGGCCGGCCTGACCTGTCCACATATGACCTGTCGTCTGCTGAGGGAGGTGAGTGGCCACGGACATCTGTGTACACAGATCTCTCTCTCTCTCTGTGTGTGTGTGTGTGTGTGTGTGTCTGATGAAGGGCTGGGACACGAAACGTCACATGTGGTGATATAGCCTACCATTAAAGAAAACCCGTTCTTCTACATTTTCACTTGGGTATTGGATGTATAGGTGCACGGGTGCCTTGGTCTGTGTTTTTGTAGTGTGTTGTGTGGGTGCGGTGCACACGTGTGTGTGTGAGACTGTGTGTCACTTGGAAACATAGACTTTAAATCCTATTTCTTTGCAGCAATAATGGCTGGTTCCCCATGTCCAGCAGAAGTGGTGTGTAAGGTGATCAAAATGATGGACATCAAAGAGCTATCGGTGAGTACTCTACACACACTGGTGGGTGGTGACATCCCTCTTTGGAGCTGAACTAGCTGTAAAAGTTCTGACAACAATATACCATAATAGGTGCATGTTTTATTACAGTCTTTTAGTTATGTAAGTAGCACAGATGATGGTAAGAGTGCAGTTTGTGCATTAGTCCACTAGAGGGGGGTATTTTCCTGACTCCAGGTGTAGGTGTTTGACCAAATTATAAGGGGTTTGCACGGACGTCACATTCTGGCCGGTAACCATGGTAACCCAGCACGCGCGGTCATATTTGCGGTACTCAGTGAATGAAGTACAATGGAGTATTATGCACTTTGGATATCTTACGGGATTGTAGCCGTGTCTAAACAACAGAAAAGCTCATCAAAATGTGTCTAAGATGCAAAAGGCATATACAGTAGGGCAGGACTTTGACCACAAGAAAAGGCGCAATATTTTGAGAAATTACGGTTTATTGGCAGCACAGATACATATGAGTTGAGTGAGTTGGTACTTGAGTACCAAGTTCAACTACAAGCGCCCCCCTTCCTCTGATAACTTCTGGCATTATTCTCCTTTCTCCCTGGTTTTTTAATAACTTTTGGAAGTCGATACCTACACCAGATGTTTTTCTCAGTCTGACCTATTGGTACAACCTAAAACACGGCAATAATTAACCATTTTCCTTGACTATGTTAGGGAATGCTTTCTAATGAGGCGAACAATCTCCAATATGGCGACATCCAGATCTAATGACATGCTGTGCAAACCCCTATATATGGTCCTTCTTTTCACTATAGCCTATTGGAATGCTGCACATTTTCTATATGTTATGTAACTGACAATATTCATAATATGGACAATGAAACAGCCTCTGAATTCAAAATACTATTCCGCCACATTGGACTGGCTTTTGTATGCTTCAAGTTCTGACAAAAATTGCCCTTGGACACGTTCACTCAGCTGTAATGTACTTGTGGAAAATTTCAGAATGTTACGGTTCATGCGTTCTCACACTCACTCTCACACACACACACACACACACACACACACATGCATACACATACACATATACACACACTCACACACACACACTTCTTCAAATGGATAGGTATGTGAAGTGTACACTGTGTGAAATGATAAGGTCGAGTCTAAAAGGTATGAAGCACTCACATACTCTTTCACACACACAGACCACAGTCACAGCCACAAAATGCACAAACATATGCAGAAATACACACACACACACACACTCTCTCTCTCATTTCAGAGATTGATATAAAAGAAAATCACACTATCCAATAACAGTTTCATGTCTTTGATGTTTATTGGAAGTGTACAGCAACACAACCTCTAACACAAGTCTGCGTAGGATGCTTATTAACATACAAACAGGATGCATAAGAGTCATTAGTATGGTTGCTCCCAGAGTTGATATGCCTCACTGATGCCCTCATGCAGTGACTTGCTAATACCGCTCCTTACCAGACCTCCCTGATAGTCCACCAACCAGACAGTCGTTTTACCTAGGGACAACATCTCGAGGGAGTCTGTAGGCTGTGGGAGTCTGTGTATCCCTTGCAGAGAAAGGAAAAGCTAAGCTGGGGTTGTCATAGTTACGGCCAGCTGCTTTGAGTTAAGTGAAGGGTCGTCATGGTGATATCAATAATCACTTAGATCAAAACAACACATGCCATTTTTGTTGTGCTTTAGGCTACTTCACTTAGATTAACATGGTTGAAAGGCAGTTTTCTCCCGAAATGTCAATGCCAATGGACTTACTCATTTTACAGACTATAGGAGTTGAATAAGATTTGAAAACTTTTTTTTTTTTCTTTTCAGTCAGCGATCAAACATCAAAAGATAGTTGAATAATATTGAGCGTCTGGTAACAGTCCCAACCTTCTCCTCACACCACTCTGTTCTGTTTCGTCTCACCCTCCCTCATCAGAAGTATCCAGCCTCCTGCATTGCACTCACTCGTTTCAGGTTCAAAGGTCAAAGGTTGTGACGTTTTGTGATGGCTAGGACGGGGATCACTGTCTGCATGCAGTCCCACTATGGTCAAAATATGGGGTCACCTGGGAGACCAGGTGTGGGCGTTACCACGGTGACAGATGTTTGGGTCCCAGACTAGGGGGAGTAAAAGTGCATGACTGGCATCTGAGGGAGCGAATGAAACAGGAAAGTAGAAAAAAACACAACACAACAAACAAAAGCAAACATACATGGCTGCTGCCTCTAAGGATTGGTCAATCTCTTCAAGTCATGTATGTATAGCTACATTTATATGTGTGTGTGTGTGTGTGTGTGTGTGTGTGTGTGTGTGTGTGTGTCACTGGTACTCTATTTCCTATTAATTGCACACAATATTGAAAAATATAGATTAATTTGTCTACCAGGAATACATTAATCTGTTTTGACCCCATGTTTTACATTTATTGCAACACTTTGTGTACTTTTTACATGCATTGCTGCCAGGAGATGGTGTGTTTTATATGTTTTGTAAAGTGTAAGAAATGGACAGTCTCAAAGTAGCAGGTCTAGCGTTGCTTCCATGTTTTTTTTTTTTTTTTTATGTTCCTCTTCATTGTAGCCGATCACCTGGACAGGCTTGTACCTTCTCCACTCTCTCTTCTCTCCGCTAAACCTCCTGTGGAAAGAAAGAGGGAGGAAGAGAGAGTGAGAGGAGAGATAGAGAGAGAGAGAGAGAGAGAGAGAGGAGAGAGAGAGTGTACAGTATGTGTGTGAGAGAGTGTGTGTGTGTGTGTGGGAAAAGAGAGAGAGAAAGTGAGGGTATACACACAATTCTTCATGTTAATGTTTCCTGTATGCTGTCAATGTTCTAATTGTTATGCTGTTTTAATTGTGCTTTGGCAACACTGTACTTACTTACAGTCATGCTAATAAAGCAACCTTGAATTGAATTGAATTGAATTGAGAGTGTGTGTGTGTGTGTGTGTGTGTGTGTGTGTGAGAGTGTGAGAGAGAGAGAGAGAGAGAGAGAGAGAGAGAGAGAGAGAGGAGCCAAGTCAAACAGTGGTGCCAGACCAGGCCTTCCTGCTGCACTCATGACTGGGAGAGGCTGTACTTCCAGAGCCCCTGGCACCACAGTGGAAAAGAACAGGCCCTCACACGGCCAAGAGGACGGAGAGATAGAGAGAGGGATGGAGAGAGGGAAAGAGAGAGGTCTTTCGTTCAAGGTGCACAGACACTCTCTCTCTCTCTCTCTCTCTCTCACTTTCTCACTTCTACTCTCTCTTTCAAATTCAAACTCAAATTCAAAAGTGCTGGCATGACAAATAATTGTTTCTCAGCAAAAGCCACAACAAAACAGTAACAAATAAACGTAAAGAGACATATCACTTTTTTTCGTTTGGGCAAGTAGTTATATAATATATAGTATATTTAAATGTATGGAGACTTAAAAAAGAGCATCAGGGACAAGATTTCTCAAATGAAATAAGGTCAGGAGAGACGACTCAATCCATGAATAAAGCCAAGAGCCCAGAATAATGAAAACAAAGATGCCATAGAGATGGGGCAGGGCCCCTGTTTGTGCTAAGCACATATTTGTCATGGCAATTTCTCATGTATGTGTGTATGTCTCTCCACACTCTACACCGGTCTCTCCTGCATATGAACACAAACAACACACACACACACACACACACACACACACACACACAAGCTTTTTCTTTCGTTCTCTCTTTCTCTGTCTCTATCCTTCCTTCACACCCACACACATACCCTGTGTTTTACTTCCTATGACACAAAGACACACACACACACACACACACACACACACACACACACACACACACACACACACACATAAACACAAGATAAAAACAACTTAACCATGTGCCAAAATACCGTCTGCAAACCCAAAATTGCACAAACTCCTGTCCAAACTGGTTTGACTCCAACCCTAAATCGATATATTTTCTTTTCATTGGTGGTGGTGGTGGTGGGGGGGTTTCTCCACACCAGAGCCAAACAGTACATTCGGCTCTGGTCCACACTATTGGTGCACCTTAACATTTCCCATCGTCCCCTTAGAATTAAGGTTCTAGCTGACATTTTTGTCAAAATTGAGTTATTTACATATTCTTATTCTGTGACACCTTAAGAAGATGAGGTGAGGTGTTTCTTGTAGTTGTATACATTTTTGAACATTATGTCTGAAGAGGTTTGTTCCACTTAGCAGTATAACTCTATGGAATTCTAAGACTTTGAAGCTCAATATCTCAGAACTACTCAGAACGTAGATAGAACCCTATAATTCTAAGGGGACGAAGTGCTTTTTCCCCTCCGATTGTAGATGTAGATATAGATGTGTTTACTCTCTCTGGCCTAATAGCCCTCCAGTCCGGCTCAATGTGAGACTGTGTGTGCACCGCGGCCGTCTTAACTAGCCGAGTGATTCCACCCAGACGAAAGGGCCCCTGGAGGGCTCTCTTTCCACTGGAGGGAGAATCTCTCTCACACTCTCTCCTTCTCTCCCCCCTCCCTCTCTCTCCCTCCCTCCTTCCCTCCCTCTCTCTCTCTCCCTTCATCTTTGAACTCTTATGAAGTGTGTGTGGGTTTTTTTGGAGGGTGGGGTGGGGGCTTCTTGGGGAGAAACCCCTCAAAGGTTTGACCACGGGGGGGGAGGGGGGTGGACTCCGGAGACTGTCCATCTGTTTATGATCCCTCTGCCGATCGATATTTCTCTGGCTGTGTTCACACTCCTGGGTCAGGCAAATGGAGCGTGAGGCGCAGTCCGAGTGTGGCTGCGGCACGCTTCTGGGGGCGCCTCTTGTTTGTGTTTGCCGTGAAAAAGACACAGTCGCGGCGGGCGGCCCTGCACCGACTGACCATTGTTAATGATGCCTCGGTTTATGTTTGCCTATGCCTCAAGGGCTCCACTTATGAAGGAATCAATTAGCTGTCGACATGCGTTCCATTTGAAATGGGGCAAGTACTGTAGGTGGTCAAAAACACGGACTATCTGGCTGTACAGAGTGGAGACGTGTTCTGGGGACACATTCATCACAGTTTTTTTCAGAAGGGAACCAATGTCTGTTTTGGTATGCTCGTAGTGTGTGTGTGTGTGTGTGTGTGTGTGTGAGATGTGGGGACATTAACCATATTCTTTTTCAATCGTAGCATTTAAAGTTAGCAGACTGGCACTGTGTCACCTTAAACCATTTCTGGTACACCATGCAAGTTTGGCAACTGTAGAGCTATGATATATTTATATTTTACTCTGCTGTTGTAAATAGCCAACTTTTCGTGACTCATCCCCTCTGTACACAATGAAAATGCTTTTGTGGAGGTGAAGGATTAACAACAGGCAAAAACTGTTATATCTAGCTATATCTACTGACAAAGTAATGAACGATTCGCTTATAAGTTCGTTTACCATCAAATTGGATTCGTAAAGGTTATATTAAGGTGAAAATCTTGCATAGTGTACCATTTAACATTTTTATCATACATTTTACTGTTAGCATCTCACCCATTCGCTAGCTCACCTGCTTAATGGCGGGTTCCCTTCTTGGCCCTCTTTGATTTGCCTTTGCAGCGGCTGAAGACGTTGCTGTCTCTGATCTGCTTGCCCCTCTGGGTGGAGGGCGAAGAGCAAACGGCGTCAAGTCGCTGTCGGCTCGAATCCATCCATCTAGAGAAAGAAAATAAAGAAAGCGTTAGCATTATGGGGTTTTTGCCTTATAAACTAGCGGGTTAAAGGTGACATGTGTAATGTCCGCCAAAAAATCAATTCATACTCCACATTCCATAAAAGATGGGGGCAGTATACCTCCAGAAAGTGAGTTGGTCTACCCTAGAGTAACAACCGAGACACGTATATTGCAGTTTGGCTGGCCGGTTATGTTGCCCGCGATACCGCCTCCCATGGCGAAACTGGTATTATGACACCTGTCAGGCTGTGGCTAGTAATTTAGCATGCTAATTCAGGTTGATATCTCTGCGGCACTATACCTTGTCATTTTTTTAATGACATCATCACCCTTATTTCTTCTCATTCTTTTGATGCGTTTAGCTAATTTTTTGGGATATTTTTACCTCAATTCTTACACATGGCACCTTTAAGCTAGTCAAAAACATTTTCTAGCA
Source organism: Alosa alosa (assembly GCF_017589495.1). NCBI lineage: Eukaryota > Metazoa > Chordata > Actinopteri > Clupeiformes > Clupeidae > Alosa > Alosa alosa. Next base: position 19,564,691 of record NC_063210.1, on the reverse strand, counting down.
AACACACACACCAGCACGGTTGGAGGTTGGCATTTGACATCAACAGCTAGCTAGTTTGCCAACATTGTTTATTTCAGGGCTTATTTCAACACATTACTTGTTAAAACTATTCCCACGGACATTGTAGGGAATGCACATTCATGTGAGAATAAATTAAGATCCAATTTATGAGTATGTGGTGTTATGGCATAAGGATTAGTTTGCTAAACCGAGCTACACAGTCCGGCCAATGAAAACAGTACACTTGAGACAGTTTTGGCAGTTTAACTGGAATTACCAAAATTAGGGGAACCTAATGTTATCCATAACCTTGTTGACACACAGATAACTCTCAGTCCAGTGCTGTTTATTGATGTTTGCTAAAAGATTTAATCTTTTTAAAGGTGTTTTCTGTACTCACACCGGTGCACCTCCATTAGATTACATGCAATCGAAACAAACACGCTCCCCAATGGGGGCGTTTCAGCCACGGTAACCATGATAACTGGGGGCGGTAACCGCGATTATGACTAGCTGACGACTGTGTAACGTGATCTCTCTAGGCCACGCCCTCGGTTCGCTGGTTGGTTGGTGGCTCTCGGTTGATTTTCTACACGAGAAATTAATTGAAAAGAGATCTATGCCAGTCTACATCTGAAGCTAAATGAAATAGACTACCTGCACGAAATGTCCTCTGTGCGCTGATTTGTTTCCGTTGGAGCAAGGTGTGTTTCAACCTGCCGCTATTATTAATGTAATTAGTGTCTACACCAGAGTTTCCGCTAGAAAAAAATGGTGAGGTCTCGGACATTTTGATGATATGCGGTCAAATATCTAACTTAAACATTGCCTGGAGACAAGCTATGTAGCCAAAGAATGAATGACATAATCAGGCTTTATAGAATGCAACATGTTCATTAGCCCTAACTTAAACATGCCTAACAAGATCTAGCCAGTATATTTTCATGGACAGCAAGAGTCCGCTTTGTTCGTTGTTTTAAAAAGGCTACGTTGTTTGTTGCTGCTACCCACGTTATCTCCAGTGGTGACTGTTTAACTTGCACAGATGCGCACACACAAGAATGAGCGCTCACACCACTACCCTTTAATGCTATGCCTCTTTATTTTATAACAATAAATTAAGAAATGTTTCCTATTCTGGGAAATGTTTAGTTTCTTTTTCTTTCGGCCGCAGTTCAATGATACCTTTTAATTGTGTAATTTTAATTATCCGCGGACCAGTAATCGCCTCGTCGAGGAGGCCCTAACCCTGCAGATCATAGACAGAGAACGCATAGGCCTACTGTATGCTTTGGGTAAAGAACACTTTGCATGTCCAGTGTACACGGAGAATGACAGTTTCTTGGAGCGGCCGTACCCCCCGCAACTCCACTTCCAATGTCACTGATTCCGACAGATACTGACACTTCTACTTTTTATCTGGTGGTGGTGGAGTTGACCGGACATCTGAGGCTTCAGACGTTACCAATTTATCATCATCCATCGCGTCTGGCCTCTGAAAAAACTTTCAAGGCTAGTCTGCCTGGGCCTGGCCATGTTTGAACCGCCTCACTCATTTGTTTGTTGTTTAACATGGGCGCTTTTTAGCCGCGATGCACTTCCTATTTGAAATGCAGCATAGGCTATGCGTGTTGTTTAATAGCTTACTTTTCAAACGGTAGAGCCTGTTCATTTAAAAACATAGCCAGAGGACGTATAATATAGGCTTACATATTAAGGCTTATTCTCAAATTCAGATTGCATTAGGGGACAGGATTATTAGACAATTTCAATCAGACAATTTGACCGGAGAGATCTAATTTTGTCGGACATTTCATTTTTTTTCCGGCCAATGTCCGGTAATTACCGGACAACGGAAACCCTGGTCTACACGGACCCAGTTTGGTTTTGCACTAGGGAATTAGTATGTTACGATAAAGTAGGATTTATGCGTGTGTTAAATTTTTATTATTGGGGAAGATATTCAGTGTCGGAGTGAAGATGTAAGAAGCAGGATATAACAGAAGGTGTCGTTACAACACAGCTAAGGCTCCACTGGAAATAAATGAGCGTACAGGAAAAGCCTCTTGTGCACCTAGTCTGTTGAGCGTAAATACGTAGACTGGCGGAGCCAGGCCGCCACAGGACAGCAGAAACTTAAAGAAATCCTACATCATGTTACTGTGAAAAGACATGGATTTAGAATATGAACGTTAAAACGTACTTAAAGCAAGATATCAAAAGAATGCTTTCGGAGGTAGTGCTGAGCAAAGTCCCCAGACAGAAGCTCACTTTGGAACTTTGGAGCGCACCTATTCCGGACCCAGATGGTCTGCATTGTTCTTCCACGCTTATCCAGCACATATTACTCTGTACACTTTATTCAGCTGTATTAGCAAGGTTACCCATTTGGAACTTAAGCTTACGTAAGCATACTCTTGGCGTGAGAGAAACCCCTAGTGAGATTTCATGGCCCGTTTTGATTAATTTCATAGCAGGTGAGAGTGTGAGGTCTGTGTTCTTTGCACAGGTAGTCCTGTCCTGTGTGTGTGTGTGTGTGTGTATATCTATATATTACTATTTATGCCTTTAATTGACAGGATAGTGGAGAATGACAGGAAGCGAGTGGGAGAGAGAGTCGGGGTGGGATCAGGAAAGGACCACGGGGCGGGAATCGAACCCGGGTCGCCGGCGTACGGTGCAGGTGCCCCAGCCAGTCACACCACAGCTGGGGCCATGTGTGTGTGTGTATATATACGTGTGTATATATGTGTATATATGTGTGTGTGTGTGTGTGTGTGTGTGTGTGTGTGTGTGTGTGTGAGAGAGGTCCTTACTTGCGGAGGTTGGTCAGCTGGCAGGTGCAGGACCAGGCGTTGTTGTCCAGGGTCAGGTTGGTGATGGTGGAGAATTCTAGGCTGCCCGGGAGGGACTTGAGCTTGTTGTTGTTTAAGTACAGAGTCTTTAGTGCAGTCACCCCACTGAACGCTCCGTCAGCAAACTAGAGGGTAGACACACACAGATCTCTTCAGTTAGTAAACAGTATCTTCTCGTAAGTCATCTGTTCTTTTGGTGTATAGTACCGTACTCATTTCATGTAATCACTATGTAACGTGTATTCTCATAACCCAAACATAGGAGACCATTGCTATTAAGCAATTTTCACTCCTTTGGTATACCAATATACATCTAGTACCAGTAGATGTTGTTTTATTTTGCCTAAATGGGATGTCTCCTTAAACCATTGGCTTACATTCAACCCATAGACACAATCAGTCTTTCCTCACTTCTCCTCTATCACTCTCTCTCTTACATCCTTCCTCTCTCTGCCTCTATCCCTCTCTCTGCCTCTATCTGGATGAAACGCGGTAGTTTCTGGAAGATGTGCAGGAATTTATCCGGTGCTTGCGGTCAGACTGTGTCCTCTCTCTCCGTCAGGCGTTGGACGCGGAGAGCTGGGCGTCTGCTAGCAGGGGCCGAGCCGAGTCTCCCTCTCAGATGAAAGCCCTCTCTCATGCCCGAGTGTGTGTGTGTGTGTGCCAGGGGGCTTATGTAAGCCTGGCGAGCCCTCTTTCCAACACACACATAGAGACACACACATGCACACACACACACACACTCACATAAACATGCACACACACACTCACATACACACAGACACACACACACACACACTCACATAAACATGCACACACACACTCCCATACACACAGACACACACACACACAAAAACACATGCAGACACACACACACTCAAACACACACACACACACACACACAGAGTAAAATCTTCTCAGAGCCTGTTAAAAACATCACTGAGGTGCGAGATGAACTTGTCTTTTGATGGAGCTGAGTTTGTGGAAGTGGAAAGTCTCTGAGCATAGATGAAAAGGTTAAAAAGAAGTGTGTGTGTGTGTGTGTGTGTTTGTGTGTGAGTTAGTGAGAGTGTGTTTGTGCATGTGTTGCATAACTCCCAGAGAGATGAGCTTTATGGAGGCATCTTTTTGGAAATTTCCACTGGCTAGGAGCAGAGCGTCAGACCTGATTCAGGTCGGAGGGGTTTGGTAATCGGAGGTTCAGCAAGATGGCCGCTGTCCAGCGTGTGGACGCTCTGAGTTCTCTCTCTCTCTCTCTCTCTCTCTCTCTCTCTCTCTCTCGTCTGGCCCTTCTCTCTGTCGTCCTCCAGAGCTCTCCCCTAATGTCAGAAAGGGCCTGATTGTCCATTGACGCAGGCGCAAAAGGGGCAACTAAAAATACTCCATCAGAGGTATCGGAACACGGTGGCCACTGTTTACCTGTCTCCTAACCCTTGCTGACCTGTTTACCAGATGCCCCCACTGGGGCAGAAGAGAAAACAGCGGTCTCAAAATACACACCTCATACTTAATTAGACGGATACATGCTTGGACGCGGGCCAGCAAACAGAAACTCTCTAAAAATACCCAGCGTCCACTGGAAAAGAGAGGGGGGGGGGTCTTGTTTTTTTAAGTTGATACGGGCTCCCCTTCTCCAGCTTAACTTTTCCTTGCTGCTGCTGCTGCTGTGTGTGTGTGTGTGTGTGTGTGCAGAGGATTGCTAGTTGTATTAGTGTTTCAGTTTTCCAGAGATTCTCACTCTCACGGCCACACATACATGAAGATAGATAGAGAGAGAGAGAGAGAGAGAGAGAGAGAGAGAGAGAATGATTTAGTGAGGAAAGAAAAGAGGATGAGGCCAGACCACTGACTGCTTCTGATGGTTGACCATGACCATTGACATCAATCTGAAGCCCTCAGAGCCCCCTCCTATCCGCTCTCTCTGTGGGACGCCATGGCAACCATCAGGGGCCAAAGTGGAACCTTTAAGGGGCCCTCACGGCTAGTGACCACACTACCGGTACCGCTAACCGCCCTCCTTCTCTCCTTCCCTCCATCGCTTTTCCCTCTATCTCTTTCCATCTCTCTCTTTTTTTTTTCTCTCTCGCTCTCTTACTGTCATTCTGTTTCCCTCACTCTTAAGACCAAACACTGCAGACTTTCAAACTGACCGTTGAGAATCATGTGTGTCATGTTGCATATTGGCTCAGGAGATAACATGCCACCACAAATCTCTCCCTCTCTCACCAAACACAGCTCTTGTGTCCCCTCTCAAAGGGATCTCTGATAATGTCTTCATGCTCAGTTGTACCCCCCCATCTTTCTTTCTTTCTTTCTTTCTTTCTTGAATGACTTGAATTTCCCCTTGGGGATCAATAAAGTATCTATCTATCTATCGATCTATCTTCTTTCTTTCTTTCTTTCTTTTTTTTTTCATTCATTCCTTCTTTCCTTCTCTTTCTTTTGGTTGAGGAGTGCAGAACAGGATCTTCCCCGTCTGGCCAGAACATTAGATACGGTCACATGGCGTAAGCACGCGGGTCAACCGCATCCGTGGCGACCGCAGCTCTCGCTCCTCTAGTGCTTCCTGGGCGTCTCGAACACACCCCTTATCCACAGCTGTGGCTGTTGTTGCCGATGTGGCTGTCCAAATGTGTGGAGGCTTAGCGCCTCTATGGATGGGCGGTGTTGGCCCGTAATTTCAGTGTTGGCCTTTCAGTGATCTGGTCATTTAGACAGAGAGAAAGAGAGACAGAAAGGGGGATACTGAGAAAGAGATTGAGACAGAGAGAGAGAGAAAGAAAGAGATTGAGACAGAGAGAGATTGAGACAGAGAGAGAAAGACAGAGAGAGAAATTGAGACACTAAGAGAGAGAGAGAGAAATTGAGACAGTAAGAGAGAGAGAGTATCAGAGGTTGAGACACACAGACATGGAGAGGGAGAGAAAGACAGATAGCAAGAGAGGCTGCCATTTTCCCACACATGTGCAGCTAATCACTGCGATGGCCGTGAGCGTCTCTTTTGTGTTGTCTGGATCCCATTAGGGTTCTACAAGTGTGACTGAAGTCAGGAAAACACATTAGGCCTCCTGAGCCCACTGTACTGCACCAGCCACTTAGGCTGTGGCCAAGTTCGGCCCGGCAGCAACACAGCCTTGGCTCACAGATTTATTGCCAATAAAACTCACTAAAACACACTCAACCAACCACACTAATGCGTAGCCCAACATGTAAAGGACACAGGATTAGTGTAAAATTTGCATTTGTGTATATCACGTTTGATCACAGTCACTCAAAACACTCATTGATATGATCTAGTTGCATGCCCAAAATTATTGTCAATTCAATTACTTCTAGTTTTTGAAGCGTAGGTGTTGGATTACACCCCCTGCATCCTTGAGCAGCCATAATGGAATAGTATACTCCGATTTTTCTGTTGACTCCTGCAAGCCCGTAACCAAAACAAACAGCTGCACCCATCTGACCCAGGGTAGCCCGAATGGTCAGCATCGTCCCGTCCAGAGTAAATAGTTCATTCACTAGATAAATAACTCACTGTGCCCCTTATGAAACATTAAAACATCCACTCCAATCCAAAAATCACACAGTTGGCTCATTTTGAAAGCCCGCGTAAAGTTTTATGACTTTTATAGTTACTTCCTCCATAATTTGCAACTGGCTGTTCCTGTCGGTTACATCACTAGCTTCCTGTATTTTAATAATGTGCATATCCATGGATTTATGTCTTGTTTCAGAAATTTGAATAATAATAATTTATTTTCGGAGTTTGTCTTTGCTGTTAATACAGTCACTTTGTTGAGACAGGCCATTACATTAAACTGGCCATCAAACTTGAAAAAACATCAATAACTCACTAACATCAATAAAATCATAACATATATTAACACAGACACACAGATACACAGACAAACACACACACACACACACACACACACACACACACACACACTCGTGAAGCAGAAACAATCTCCCTCACCTAATGGTATATATTTACACGTGTTACTATATTATTTTAGCAATCACAAAATAGATTCTGTGACGGAATTTTAAGATTTGCATGGTCAAGATTTCAAATTTCAAGATTTGCATGGTCACCTTTTTTGAGCATCACATTACCCTCCAACACACACACACACACTCACACGGAATCAGCGGACGGTGTGGCTCACCTTCTGAAGTCCCATGCTGTCCAGGTGCAGTTTCTCCATGTAGCGGCCGAAGCTGCGGAAGGCGTTGTCTGGGATGAAGGTGAGCGGGTTCTTGGAGAGGGTCAGCTCCTCGACCACCCTCAGCTTGCTCATTGCGGTCAGCGGGTACGTGCTCAGCTTGTTGCGGTCCAGGTGCAGGATGGCCAGGTTCTCCACGTCGTCCAGCGAGCCGGGCTGCACGGACGCGATCTCGTTGCCACTCAGGTGCAGCCAGCGCAGGTCCTTGGCGCCAGCGAAGACGCCGGGGGGCAGGTCGCGGATCTGGTTGTTGTCCAGCTGCAGGATGAACAGGTTGATCATGGGCGCGAAGATGCCTTTGGCCAAGGCGCTGATGCGGTTGCCGTCCAGGTACAGATAGGTGAGCTCGCCCAGGTCGTCGAAGGCACCCGGCCGGATGGAGGAGATCTCGTTGTTCGACAGGTAGAGGTAGATGAGCTTCTTGAGCCCCTTAAAGGCCTGTCCGGCGATCTCCTGGATCTTGCAGTGCTGCAGGTGGAGCGAGATAAGGCCCTTCATATCGGCGAAGCCGCCGGTGGTCAGGGAGCCCAGGTTGTTGCGCTGGAGGTTGAGCAGGCGCGTGGTCTCCGACACCTGAGGGATCTTCTTGAGGTCCACGTTGTCGCAGATGACGTGCTGCAGGTCGCCGTGGCAATGGCACTGGCTCGGACACTGGCTGGGACCCGCCAGCGTCGCGGGCGCAAGGAGCGCCATGGCAAAGGCCAACTTCACGCACAGCATGGTGGCAGACGGTGTGTGTGTGTGTGTGTGTGTGTTCTCGGTTTGGAGTGGCCTCGCCTACCTTCTCTCTGGTTCTTGCGAGTGACCGTTGATGGCCGGACTGCTTGCCTCGAGGATGATATAGCGCAAGGTGGTCAGTCGACGTCTAAAGAAAGGATCCTTGGAGTATTAACGGAGCAAAAGATGGAGGGAAAGCAAGTGAGTGAGAGAAGAGGAAGACGGCGACTGTGTCTCAGCTCTGAAAGAAACGAAAAAGAGGCTTCAAGAGACCTCAGACAGACTGCTGTAAAGAGAGAGAGTGTGTGTGTGTGTGAGAGAGAGAGAGAGAGAGTGTAAATGAGTGAGGGAGAGAAAGAGAGAAATGGAAGGCAGTGCTAAAAAAAAGATTCTCTTTGGAGTTTTTGAAGATACAGCAGGGCAGTGAAGGAGGCAGCACTATTTATACTGCTCCCTCGCTCACTCTTCTGCAAGGGGAGGACTGAAGGCTTGGGGGTTTTTTTCTCCTTCATCTTCTCCTTCCTAAGTTCAGGGCAAGCCAGGCTGTTACGTGGAGAGAGGAGAAAGAGAGAGAGAGAGAGAGAGGAGAGAGAGAGAGAGAGAGAGAGAGAGAGAGGAGGAGAGAGAGAGAGAGAGCGAGAGAGAGAGAGAAAGAGAGAGAGAGGAAGTCAAGTGTCTGTGAGAGTTTAACCCTACTGGGCAAATGGAGTACTGGGCAAATGGAAGGGGGGACCTCTCTCAAACACACACACTCTCTCTCTCTCTCTCTCTCTCTCTCTCTCTCTCTCTCTCTCTCACATACTCACACATACTCACACACACTTTCGCACTCTCAGTGAAGGAGCCCAAGCTGCAGCAACCATGTTTGTTTACTGTTTGCTGTTTACTGTTTACAGACCCAAAGCATTTTGGGCCGTGTTATTGTGTCTGTCTTCAGGTGGTCAGGAATGACTTGTCCTAGACCTATTTAGCCGTTGTGTAAATAGGATCTCGGTCCAGTTCTATTTAGAATGGTACAAGAGAGATCGAGGTTATGACTGGCGACAAAAACAGGTGAAGGTGCATTTACCTTCTTGTAAAGGTTCCTAATCAAATGAGAGAAATTCACCTTAAATATTTGCATTTTCCTAAATATACTATATTCCTATTTTCAGTGAAGAATGTGTAGCCTTTACAGTAATCTGTCTTACATGATCACAGGGACACAAAAATATCTCCTGTCATTTACAATAAGATAGATTAAGAGCATACTACTATAGGTAGATAATGAGAAGTATAAAAAGTTAATTTGATATGATAAAGGATTTTTAATGATCCCGCACATTTAATGAAAGTTGCATTCTTTATGAATTTAAAAAAGATTTATGGATTTGGCATTATGAATAGATCCTGTCATATTTATGTAGATTTTGTGGTTTTCAAGTGTATTTCGGAAAAGGCATATTGGTTTGGTGGCATTCAGACGTATAAATAAATATGTATGTCGTTTGAACAAATTCAGCTGCATTGGATGCGTTTAGACAGACAAACAGGTTCGGCCCAGCGATGGAAAGGTTAAGATGGAGACTATGCACCACTCCAGACATTGCTATTGTTTTTCCGCCTGCGGAGAAAGAGAGGAGAAGAAAAGAGAAGAGAAGAAAAGAGAAGAAAGGTCTGGCTCTCGTGAGACTAGTGTGTAACACATAATCAGAGCCAGATGTGTGTGTGTGTGTGTGTGTGTTTGTGTGGGTGAGTAGGTGTGTGAGGGAGAGAGAGCATCAAGACCTAACAATTGAAAAAAGAAAATAAATTCTCTACGTCCCGCAGAGACAGAGCATTTCAGACGTTGAGGTGTATTCTTAATCTTGAGATTGAATGTTTCATTTCTCCCCTTAGCTGTTTGAGCAGGCAAGATGGAGACAGACAGACAGACAGACAGACAGACAGACAGACAGACAGACAGACAGACCAAAATAGCAACATTCCACTGAGCTGGATGGGAAAACAAAAGAATCGACTGAAGCGTAGATTTGGAGGAGGAGGAGAAGAAGGAAATGAAAAGTAAAAAAGTAGAGGATAGGAGAGGAGCAAAAGAGGAGAGGAGAGAGAGGAAGAGAAGAGAGGAGAAGAGGAGAGGAGAAAAAGAGGAGAAAAAGAGGAGAGAAGAAAAGGAAGAGAAGAGAGGAGAAGAGGAGAGGAGCAAAAGAGGAGAGAAGAAAAAGGAAGAGAAGAGAGGAAAGAAGAGAAGAGGAGGAGAGGAGAGGAGAAAAAGAGGAGAGAAGAAAAAGGAAGAGAAGAGAGGAAAGAAGAGGAGAGGAGAGGAGAGAAGAGGAGAGGAGAGGAGAGAGAGGAAGAGAAGAAAGGAAAGAAGAGAAGAGGAGGAGAGGAGAGGAGAGGAGAGGAGAGAAGAGAAGAGAGAGCATAGTAGAAGAGAAAAAGAGGAGAGGAGAGAGAGGAGGAAAGAGGAGAGAAGAGAGAGCATAGTAGAAGAGAAACTGAGGAGAGAAAAGAGGAGAAGAGAGGAGAGAAGAAGAGAAGAGAGGAGAGGAGAAGAGGAGGAGAGAGGAGAGAGGAGAGAGGAGGAAAGAGGAGAAGAGAGGAGAGGAGCAAAAGAGGAGAGAAGAAAAGGAAGAGAAGAGAGGAAAGAAGAGAAGAGGAGGAGAGGAGAGGAGAGAAGAGGAGAAGAGGAGAGGAGAGGAGAGGATAGGATAGGAGAAAAAGAGGAGAGAAGAAAAAGGAAGAGAAGAGAGGAAAGAAGAGGAGAGGAGAGGAGAGAAGAGGAGAGGAGAGGAGAGAGAGGAAGAGAAGAAAGGAAAGAAGAGAAGAGGAGGAGAGGAGAGGAGAGGAGAGGAGAGAAGAGAAGAGAGAGCATAGTAGAAGAGAAAAAGAGGAGAGGAGGAGGAAAAGAGGAGAGAAGAGAGAGCATAGTAGAAGAGAAACTGAGGAGAGAAAAGAGGAGAAGAGAGGATAGAAGAAGAGCAACTGAGGAGAGGAAAAGAGGATGGAACATGAGAGAGAAGACGAGGAGGAAATAGGGACATTGTGAGTGACAACGAAACAATGAAGTGTGAAGTCGAAAGAGAGAGAAAACAGAGCAGAGTGGTGAGGTTGACCCGAAGAGGCAGAAGAGAAAGTGACCACAGGAGATGAGTGACAGATTAATGAGAATGGAGGACAGGAAAGGAGTGAAGAGGTTTAGCGGAGAGGAAGAGGACATCGGTCAACCACAAAAATAGTGTTTGACGAAAGTGAGTGGAGTCATAGGAGAAGAGAGGAGAGGAGAAGAGAAGAGAGGAGAGGAGGAGAAGAGAGGAGAGAAGAGGAGGAGAAGAGAGAAGAGGAGAGGAGAGAAGAGGAGGAGAGGAGAGAGGAGAAGAAGAGAGGAGAGTAGAGGAGGAGAGGAGAGAAGAGGAGGAGAAGAGAGGAGAGGAGGAGAGGAGAGAAGAGGAGGAGAAGAGAGGAGTAGGAAAGACAGCATGACTGGAGAAGATGACTTTCACTTTGTAACTGGCACTTCGCCTGGTACACCTTGGCCTTAAACAGTGAACACACACCCACATACACCCACACAAACACACACACACAAACACACATTTGCTTTTGCCCACTCCTTCCTTCGTTCTCTCTCTCTCAGAATAGGTGGAATCTAGTGTTTGCTCAACAAATCTAGCGTTTTATTGGGAAAGTCAGCCTTCAGGTGCACTGCACTCCTATGATATCCCTCCGTAAAAGTAAACGGCCCAACGTAGCACCGCGTCCACAGGACGCTAGGTGCTAACCCAGCACCTGTGAGGAAGGGCCGATACTGACACGCTCTCATGAAGGCCAAGGAATTCAAAAGTCCAGACGAGACCTTGGTGGGGAGTTTTATAAAGAGCTCCATAGTACACACACACTGGCCCAAAACACACACATAATCACTAACACACACACACACTTGTTTAGTGGTAGATAGAGCTCTGATTTGTATCCACAGTTATTGTGTGATGATTGCAGCCTTTGAAAAGGCTTTTGATGGCTACTTCTGATTCGATAAAAATAGCAACGAAAACTTCAGAAAGCAAACGTTGGCTCTGGATCCACAGTGAACAAATGAGTCTAAAAGAAATGCACTTTTTATTGCACAGCTGCTTTTCCTCTCAAGTCCTGATCTTTTACAGGTGCAGAGGCTGTGCTTGTGTTCATGGGAAGGTCTCTGGCTCTTCACACCATTCATTATAAGAGCATATTCCCCCAATCGTGTGTGTGTGTGTGTGTTAGTGATTATTTGTGCGTGTGTGTGTGTGTGCGCCCATGTGTGTGTTTGTGTTAGTGACGTGTGTGTTTTGGGGCAGTGGACAGGTGTGCCAGTAGCAGGGACAAGACGACAGGACAGGTGTGCCAGTTGTCAGGTGTGCTCCACATCTCTCACGGTCCTCCTAGGCCAGGTCCCCCCTAGAACGGGCTGAGTCAGCCGCCCCCCCTTCTCGCTAGAGGAGCTTGGGGAGAGAACCGTCCAGCAGTGGAGAGTCTCCCAGGCAGGTGGCCTGGATTAGCCGCGGGGGCCGTGTAAATAGGCCTTCTATTCCTCACCTCACTGCTTTCACATGTGGAAAAGTCCATGAGTGCAGAAGTACGACCCTTCGGTACGACCTTTCAGTTTCGACCTTTCGTGAACTGATTTGGTTGAGTTCTCGTTTTGAGTGCTGAGCTTGTGCTGATTAGCAACTAGTCAATGATCCAGAGAATGGGATTGTTTGTTTTGGGTTTAGCTTGTGTAAACATATGAAGTGTTATTGCTGGTATTTATCTATCTGGTAAATGTACAGCTAGAAAAGATCAGGGATGGGCTGTATTTTCTTAACCATGACTTAATGGTATTCAAATGTGAACTTTGGACACAGACAAAAGCTTTATCCAGGATGTGATAGTATCCATCTTTCATCCGTTCTGAGGTTTGGCACATTGATCAAATTTGGCTTTCTCACTGTGACATGAACTCCAGTCCCTCCATAGTTAGGGAATAAGCCCAGTTTTTAGTGTTTTAAGCATTACCTGAAAGCATTGTTTAACAACAACCATCGTTAAATTATAGACACTGTTATTATGAACACTCCTAGTTATTTGAATGGCGTGGTTATCACAGCGGTTGGTGATCGATGCTTATAGGGAACACAATCACCATGACAGTGTTTAACTCCATTGTGCTAGAATCCACAGTATGAGATAAAGGCATATTAATACATCTCTCTTTCTCTCTCTCTGTGTGTGTGTGTGTGTGTGTGTGTGTGTGTGTGTGTGTGGACAGATCGCCTATGGCACCACGGAGAACAGTCCGGTGACCTTTGTAGGTTTCTCTGTGGACAGCATGGAGAGGAGGACGGAGACTGTGGGCTGCATTGCCCCCCACACTGAGGTACTTCTCTCTCTCTCTCCCTCTTTCTTTCTCTCTCTCTCTCTCTCTTTCTTTCTCTCTCTCTCTCTGCTACTGCTAAAACTGGTATAAAGCAGGGACGTTTATTAATCTGTATAGCAATATTTATTTCAACATACATTATGAACATTCTCATCAGGTTTTTAGGTCAGGTCAGAAGTCATATTTTGCATGCAAATAACAAAACCAATTCAAGTTGGTATAGTATAGTCAACTATAATTCAGCTAAGCCTCTGCCTGATCATTCAGACATACATGTAAGCTTACCTGTCTATGTGCAAACAATTTGCTGATGTCCATCTATAGGGATCAGTAGGGTTTGAGTCCCATCGAAATTCCCATCGGCAATTATATCAGTAATGATCTGATTAAGTTATTCCTGCATTGGCAAAGAGACTAGCCTGTCATTTTGATCAAGCTCTTTTACTACAGAGCAGGAGAGGTAGTGTCGCAAGGATATCAGTATGACTCGACAGTTTTCCAGCCAACAGACCACATTTCTCTACGGACTAGCCTTGAGGCCTAGTCATATATCATACAGTGGCCCTCAGAATGACTTTGTCAGTGCCGGTCTTGCCTTATTCTGTTACAATTTATGACCGTTTGGCCGTTCTCCTAGGTTTTTATAGTATGCGATCTGGGAGTAGGTATGTGTCAATTCAATGCCAAGGTAATAATATCAGTAAAGGTTCACTTCACACTCAGTAAATCCAACACAAGATTGTGGGGTTTTTCAAAGAGGGTGTCATATAATTATACAACCATATTTTGGTGTTACACTTTCATCAGTTTTTCTTTCCATGGCGTAATGTCAAAACATTTTCCTGAATTGTGCACACCTTGAAGACTATTGAAACCTTGTAGGGATCTACTGGGGTGTATAGGCCTTTATGAGACTATGAAACAGTTATGGGTTGGCAGTGGCACACTAAGTAATGTAACCTATGCCTTAAAGAATCTCAAGGTCTATCTACCACCTTTGGCAAAGGAAAAAGAAAAGTCACCAGGCTTCAGACCAGTATTTAGAGTCCACATACACGGGTTTCCCGTTTACCAACAAAACTAGATGCCACAAGCGTCCCATAAGCAGAAGACGGCAGGTGGCGATCCACAACGTTATAAACTTAACCTAAATAGTCGGCTGCTGTAAGCTACAATCGGATTTTTTTGTATACCTCTGTTGTCTCAATGATAATAATATCTCATTTCAGACTATATTTCAAAGTTTGCCGTTTATTTGCATTATTAATATAACATCATATTTTGTCATTTTTGGCGAACACATGCATTCCGTTAAGGATACTGAACATATTTAACATTCTCTAACCATCGTGATTTCGAATTGGTGCAGTTTTCAGCACAAAAACTATTTTATTTTTTTCATGGAGAGCACTGCTCTATGCTGCTTTCTGCCTCTTAGTTGCGCACACGTTTTCGTGACGTTGCATAGAAATCCATGTATTCAGTTAATGTGCTAATCCATGAGCGTAAACTATGATGAAACAGGACAATAGTGCACACAATGCTCATCTATTTAGCACTTATTTGATTTGATTTATTAGTACGATGAAACATCTTGTTTTTAAGCGGGTCTTTATCACAAATATGCTGCTTTGGATATAAGTGCCAAATGTAAATGGTGACCATCTCACCTCTCTAACCACACAGGTCTAATCTCTAATCACAGGTCACCTTGTGTATTTTCTCTATCTATGACATGCTTTAATCCTGTTAAAACGTTCCGTAATTCACTTTGGATTGACTCTAAATACTGAAATACCAAATGAAGGTTGAAAAACTGAAACTGACGTGGTGATGTCACTTCCTGACCAGGCCAAGGTAGTGGACCCGACCACCAGGAAAGTGGTGCCGCTGGGGAGCCAGGGAGAGCTGATGATCCGGGGCTACTGTGTCATGCTCGAGTACTGGGCAGATCCGGACAAGACCGCCGAGTGCATCGGTAAAGACCGCTGGTACAAGACAGGGTAAGTATGGAGATAGATAGATAGATAGATAGATAGATAGATAGATAGATAAATAGATAAATACCGGTAGATAGATAAATACCGGTAGATAGATAGATAGATAGATAGACTTTATTTGATACTTTGGAAGACAAAGAAATGCTTCTCATGCACATTCTTACCGGGTCCTGACCTTTTGATTGGATAGCGCTTTGGTCATCTGATGTTGTTTTTAAAGTGCTTTATAAATAAACCTGACTTAACTTGACATACACACTGTCCCTCCATGCGGTCTTCTCTCTTTAGCGACATTGCCTGTATGGATGCATATGGCTACTGCAAAATCGAAGGGCGCATCAAGGACATGGTCATCCGTGGAGGAGAGAACATCTACCCTGCCGAGATCGAACAGTTTCTGCACACACATCCCAAAGTTCAGGAGGCCCAGGTGAGGCAGTGGGGGGAGTCTCCCATTAATACACAGGATTTCATGCCAGATACACAAAAGATATTCAGCGTTTCCCATACATTGACTTATTTGTGGCGGCCCACCACATTATCAACATTGACCACCACACAATGGTTTTTACATGTTCTACGAAATTGTGCTTAAAGGAACCGTATGTAAGAAATGTATTCGATTAATCATAAAATAGCCCTGATATGTCACTAGACATTAAGAAGTCATGTTCATTTCAAATAATTATATCACTGACAACAATTGTCTGGCCAGGATATTGTCATTTAAAAAGTGAAGTTGCAGCCCTCAACTGATGTTGATGTTGTCATGTTGTGTTTTGGCCTGATGCGCCACCCTCCACCTATCTACTAATCACAAAGTCAGTAGTGTTTTGGCATCCGGGTTGCCAGCTCTGCCAGTCAGGGGGGAAGGAGAGGGGATACACCGCTCCACAGTAATTTGAAATTGATTGCAGTACCAATTTTGACCACAATCTTACATACGGTTCCTTTAAATCTGGTTAGCATCATAACCACACTGCGCTAATGTGTTAAAAACTGTTGCATTTAAGTTAATTCTGCAAACCTACCACCACAAATATAATTCATTTATGTGGGAAACACTGATATTTAAACAGATAAATATATCACTATACTGATTTTTAGTACGCATGGTGTAAGTTTATGGTGTGACTTTAAAGCTGCCTATTTTGACACACCTGCAGTGAAGTCGCTGCTGTGCCGTTTGTGTCATTATCTTCCTTCTACTGGACATAGTCATCATCTCCCTTCCCCTTTTGTGTCATTTAGGAGATATATCCCTCTCTCTTGGAGGTTTCTTGAGTTGTTTAATGTAGGCATTTTAGGTGTTGCAATTTAGTTATTAACAAAGAATGTAAAGCCAGCTGTTCTCAAGTCTTAAGGAGTGTAGTGAAAGAGATGGTGTACATTTTAAAACTGCATAGCAAAAGTAGACAAAAGCAATAACACTGGCAATGTTGAGTCTACTCGACATCCTCAGCAGCATCCAATGGGTGTGCATTTGCAGGTGATTGGCGTGACAGATGAGCGAATGGGAGAGGAGGTGTGTGCCTGCATCAGACTGAAGGCGGGCCAGGAATGCACCGCAGAGGAAATCAAAGCCTACTGCAAAGGAAAGGTGAGAGCACAGTGCCAATGTCTGGAAAAATAGACCACACGTACATACACACACAGCTCAGGAATAAGGCTCTGCATAGGTCGCAGTGGATCTGGAATCTGCTAAAAGGAAAATATGTAATTCTATCATTATAAATCACCATAAAAATGTCCTATAACTGTATCCTTTTCCATTATAAATGACATACTTTGAATATTTATATGCTTGATCTATAGACACACTGACAGTCCTACAAATACAGATGAGGGTACTGTATACTGTTTTACAATATATTTTTATATTCAAAGTAATGATACATTAAAACCATATGTCAGCTGTTTGTTCTGTTTTGGTTCTCCTTTAATATCTGGTAAAGGGGAACCAGATGAAAGGACTGGATGTTATGTTACAGGAACTGTTTTGCTATATTGCATTGTGCACTCAGTGCATATTGACGGCTCCCTCTTTCAGATTTCACATTTCAAGATTCCACGCTATGTGCTTTTTGTTGAGGGCTACCCTCTCACGGTCACAGGAAAGGTAAGTGATTCAGAAATAGACTTGAGCTCTCTTGTGAAAACAACTCAACTGTTGTGTCCATATCTCCAAAATCTCTCACTAGCCCTTATGGTCAAACTAAAAGGAACTTTAACTGTGTCTATTCACACAAGGTAGTGCAAAGAACAAGACATTGAATGTCCATCTTATTGAACCAAAATTCTAAACAAATCAAAGGATCATTACAATTTTATTTGTGTAAACATGACCATCTTAAAATGTCCTAATTCTGATATCATCTTAAATGATGTGAAATCAAGCAAATAATAGCAGTAGGTTTTGCGGTGCCCACCCCTTCTAATCATCTCTAAATGAACACAGCTTCTCAGGACCTGTGTGTTTTGGGGATAATGAGAACCAGCTGTTTACTTACGACTCAAATCTTAAATAGTCTGAGACAGCAGACTGGTAAACAACTGGGCCACTTCGGCACGCAATGCCAGCACGAGTGGTTTCCAAAACCAATAACAATGCCGTTACATAAACCGCTTGTGACTTACAGGAGTACTGAAGGCCGCAGGGTGCGCTCGGCAACGTCCGCCCTGGAGTTTTTAAACGGTTTTATTTGTTTATGTTTTTAAACTAAAAGTTCCTTAATTTTTGTGTGTTTCTTACTTTTTTTTCTCCTGTCAGATTCAGAAGGTCAAACTGCGAGAGTTGACAGAGAAGCAACTGGGACTTTAGTGTTGTCGGAAAGGAAAATCCATCATGGGACACAACGCGGGAAAACAACAGACACTTGTGTCTAAATACTGTACTTCTTGAATTTCCCCTAGGGATCAATAAAGTATATCTATCTACTGGGCAAAACTATCCACACACCATTCTGAATAAGCTGGTGCTGACCAAGCAAAAACAAACACTAAACTCTCACTAAACAGACAAAATTATTAGACATACCCGCAGTCAGTCCTGTAGAGCTGACCCTGAACATTTCAGAGTGAATGGTTGGAGTACAAATCTGTGAACACAACAGGACACAACAACACTGCAGTTGTTTGTAAGGCTGAGAGGAATTTGGGAAAGAAGAAAGTAATTTTGTTGAGGAAGGTCATTCCTAATTTAAAATGTGTCATTTCTTATGGGCAAGAGCACTTTTCTATAGTCACAGATTACATTGGACTGCATTTTAGTTTCTGATATGCTATAGGCTCAAGTTTAAAGTAATTTTAGTGGTCAACCCTCAGGTATTTGCACTCCTTAAAATGTGTTGTATTTCATTGAACTTGGATGTGATGTGTAAATCAACAGCACTGTGCCTTAATGAATTTAAATTCCTTCCAAAGTTTCTTACCTCTCAATACAACATAATGCCAAACCTGTAAGCCATTATCTGTGTGTTTCTATATATAAGATAATGCTAAGCTATTTTCACTCTGTGTTTTTATTTTACTCATTTTTCAGATGTCATTAAACATGAATTGTGTTTTTAATGGAATGCTCCACATCGGGCCTTGTCTGAACTTGTGACTGATGGACTTATCTGCTACTCCCTGGTAGTGAGCTGAGGTTTAAGACTTCCTGTTCCTCCTCTTCTTTCTTGCTAAGAGACATAGATCTGTTGTTCTTTCCAGCTGGCTTCTCTCTCCCTCTCTTTCATACACAGAGAGAGAGAGAGAATCGTACACGTGATTTATATCACAGCAACATCTGTTCCGTACTTAACTCCTCCGCAGTTCCAGGTCTGTACTGTCCTGTCCAGGCAGAACCACCTGCTCCAAGAATCCTTCTTCTGGACGTCCTCTGCCCCAGAGCAAACCACAGATCCCCGCGGGCTCCTCCGAACGTCTGCGTTCGTCTGCTGGAGTTTGTTAGGTCTGGTTATGTATGCCGGTCATACGCCACAGGTTTTATATAATGATGAGATGTATTATTGGGACATTATCTTTGAGGGATGTTCAATGTGCATATTGAAGCCACATGGCAAGCGCTTCTGTCCTGTTTTTGGTCTCCCTGTAACACCAGGTAGCAGATGACAAAGGAACTGAAGGACACAGGAACATACTGTTTTGTCCAGGGGCAGGGACCCCCACTGGGGCTTAATCAAACGCAATTTATTTAAACATTTAAAACAATGTTTAAACCAAGTGGACAGTCTATTTTGTATTTCTTCCTCTTGGTATAGTTGTTTAGTGGCTAACTCAATAAAGTCTTTCAGTGACAGCTGGTTATGAAATGCTGCAGATGATGTAACCTTGCAGCCTTTGAGGACTGAGGAAGTTCTGCACACTTACCAACCTCAATCTAAATCACAGATGCAGCAGTCTCCCCCAAGTGTTCTTGTTGGGCATTACAGTCCCCCGACCACAACTACTAGAGTATTTCTCCTTTCTACAAAATGGCAAATCATTGCAAATGCAGGTCCACAAGTGAAATATTTTGCATTTAGACAACTACCCACATTTAAATAATCAATGACAAACATGACGTTGTGAGGATATAAACAGTTGAATTTGAAGTATTTTTGTCCTGGACCACATAAATGCAAACTGCGTTCCCCGTCCTTGTGGTATTCACGATACAGTGCAATTGACAATGCAACCACATAAGTTCTAGTTCTTCGGAAGGGGGATCCCAAGCGCGGATTGGCATTGTCCTTGGTTCTCTTCTCTGACCCTCCGCACCTGCTCCACCGGGCAATAGTCCTCCAGGTAAACAGTCGCCAGATTGCGCATTCGAGGGTTCTCCGAGAGCGAGAGACGTACCATGCACTGCACCACCGCCTCGTCGGTGGTAAGGCTGCGCGAACTCGCCGTTGTAAGGTTCATCAGGGTAGTGATGGCGGAGAGTACGGTCTCGTCTCGTCGACTGGAGAGACAGTTCTTCACCAAATCAATGCCACCGCTGCGCAGGATCTCATCGCGGGACTCGCGTTCCATGCTCATGTTGCACAAACCTCCTGCAAAGTGAGAGACAAGGTGATGGTCATTAGGGGAGCATGCCGATGAAGTGGACATTAAACAAACGACCTTTAGAGTAAACTCATCTAATTCCAAGACGTTACTGGTCTTAGCACATCACTCACAGGTGTTGTTATTGTTAACAGCACATTTACTCGACTAACACCAGCATGGGAATAACAAGCTGATCCTTCAATTATCTGATACCCACCGATTCCAAACTCCACGAAATTTTCGTTTTCCTCTGTCAGCATGTCCAAAAACAGTTCTGTTACTTGCAGCCTCCTCAAATCTTCCATGTTTCGTGGGTCATAGGCAAAGTTAGCCAGGTTGGCTAAAACCTGCTCCTTTGACTCTATATCAATAAGACAAATATGGGGAGTTAAGAATTAAACGAAGTTCAAGAACACTGTTACATGTCCATCATCATGGTCATGCAAACGACTCTACCTTCACAGTCGGTGTCCTGAAACTCTGTCACAAGGTTCTGCAAATACTCAAATCTGTCCGACCCACTATCTTTGCACGCCATTCTTTTCTATTAATGTTGCGACATTTAGCAACACTTCAATTTCTGAACAGAAACACAATTTGACGAAGCAATTTCAACTTTAGAGAGCAAGCCAGCTTGCTCAGTTCGTGCGAAAACTCAAAATCTTTTGACGTCATTCAAAACATCCGGTCCATCTAAAAATGCAGTCCTCAACAAATTGACATTAGTTCCGGGATATTGTAAGCTATGCAAGTCTTGAATAGTTCAAATGTTTAATATTATATAATATTTTATTTATTTACAATACTATTTTTGCTGTAATACACGCAACAAACGACATTATACAATAACGCGAAACTACTTTGTTTCATAACGTGGGGTGCCGGAAGTGTTGCGTACGTGTTGTACAGTTTCTACTTCATGTCTAAACTGGAGGTCAGGGACAGTTTTCAGGTGCCAATCTCAGCATAACTAGGCATTTCAGTGTTGTCCAGTGTCCACACTTTGCACGTCAACTGATAACATGAAGGAGCATCAGTTATCAAAGGGAAAACGTCTCACCAAACCGATTTTGTTTGGAACATTACTCTTAGGACTAGCCACAGCATTCTTCAATAGGTAAGCATGCATGCATGCGACCCCTTTCCTAAGTTCCCTCAGATGAATTGTAATTGTTTAGCATTTGGTGTGGAAGCTTTCTTCTTTCCTGTGTTGTTGGTTATACTGTGACTGTTGCACAGTGTGT
The DNA here is from genome assembly GCF_017589495.1 of Alosa alosa. NCBI lineage: Eukaryota > Metazoa > Chordata > Actinopteri > Clupeiformes > Clupeidae > Alosa > Alosa alosa. Next base: position 19,543,241 of record NC_063210.1, on the reverse strand, counting down.
CTAAAATCTTACTTGTGCCTTTACTTGGTCAATGGCTGTAAAGAGCAGGACGTTATGGTTGGAATGTAAGAAATGTTTAGTGAAATGCACAGTTTTGCTATTTATTTTCAGGGAGTTGTTTAGCAGCTTTATTTTTGTTCAGTTCAGACAGGGGACAAATTATTTAAAATTATACTATGATTATTACACAAAATTCCACTGGACTACACTTTCTCCATACAGACATCTGTTCTTTGAAGACCTGGCCAACATCCGAGCTGAAGAGAGGGCTCGCAACAACGCCAAACTCCAAGAGGTGCTGGAGAGGCGCTACCGGCAGATGGAGGAGTTGGCCGAGAAGAAGACCACAGGAGAAAAGGATTAAAGGAATACTGAAAGACACATAATATATTGTATTAACACACCACCTCTGGCCTGGCCTTGAGACTGTTAAAAGAGTGTGTGGCCTGTGAAAGGACAAATGAGAGGCCAATGTACGAAGGTCATTGAGGTTTGATTCAACTCCAGAGACTGCATTACCAGTCTGCCAACTATCAGGAGGTTAATAATAATACATGGCGAGGTGGTGATTTGTGTGGGCAGAGGCCACATCATAATAAGCCTACTTTTCTGTTAAGCAGGTTCTGATAATAATGTCCCAGCTGCAGTGCTCTGTGATTCTGAGAAAATGAAGTTTTCTTGTTTGTTTGGCCTTATGAGAGTAAGGGTGAGAAAGGGACATGGAAATCGCCTTTGTGAAATATGATGAATGAATGTAAGACGAATACTAGATGACAAATGTGCAGCCACAAAGCTCACTGGGTTTAATTATATGATTATATTTAATTTTTATTATAAGAAATAAAAGTTTTGACCTAAACAAACTACTTTAATATTTTGTCAAATACATTCCAGTAATAGTTTTTCATTCATTAGTTTGGTTAAGTTCTGTTCACAACGTCCCAGTTTATAGGTGTACTTCAAGACAAAGCAGGATATCTCTACTTGTATGAGGCTTCATTGAATATGCAGGATGTGTTTGTGAAACAAACCCACATAAATGAAAATTAGGCATAGGATTGGACCAAGACTAAAAAGTTACTCTTCTTGAAATGCAAGAGTTTCAATTCAGATTCTGTTTATTATTTTTGTTATTTTTAAGATGACATATTTACAGAGACTGATTTTGGCCAATTTCTTAGAGGGGCATTCTGCAACAGACCGACTGTCTCACAGCAAATACAGTATATCTGCTTACATGTACAATGGC
>NC_063210.1:19499492-19536992 GCF_017589495.1 Alosa alosa | reverse complement strand
TCTGCACTGTAGCCTGAATGTTATTCTTCATTCTGTAAGTCACTTTGGATAAAAGAGTCTGCTAAATTAATAAATGTGTATAAATCTGTGTGTGTGTGTGTGTGTGTGTGTGTGTGTGTGTTAAAGCGGGCGGTGGAGGACGAAGACTCACGCTTTGTCGAAGTACGACGTGTGGAGCGCGTGCGAGAACTTTGTGAGGTCGCCGTTGACCAGGTTCCCGTTGCTGTTGGTGGTGTAGTTCTTCCTGGCCGCCTGGTCTTTGGCAAAATTCCGACAAGCGGCGAGCTTGGACTCCAGAGCCTGGAAAACAGAGAAAAGTCCATCAGTACAGAAGGAGTGACCGACAGGAGACTGCAGGTACGGTAGGGGTGGATGGCCACTGCTGACAAAGCAAACGTTCCTCTGCTCTTCTAGTGAGATATCTGATAAGGAAGACTTGCATGTCAACAAAAATAAGGAGTCCTAAAGTTTTGACCTACACTCTCGGTCAGCCTTAAGCTTTTTAGGGAATACAGGCCCTGGGCAGTGGCAGTGTAGTGGTTAAGGAGCTGGGCTAGCATGCAGCAGCCACTAAAGTCGTGGGTTCAATTCCCAACAGCCACCGTTGTACCCTTGAGCATGGCACTTAACCCCGAGTTGATATTTGGTCCCAATGCATCAGCCCTGTGTGAGTCTGCCTAAAGTTGGTACACTGGTGTCCCAATACAAAATAATGGAGGAGTATTTTCATGAACTGAAAGAGGACAGATGAGGTGAGTGAGACCCTCCCCCACACACACTCACCCCAACCTTCCGCAGGAGGTCACCCACGATGTTGAGGGCCGTGATTCTGGCGGACGGTGTAAGGGCGGAGCTGTTACTACAGCCATTGGACAACACTGAGGGCACACGAACGAGAGAGAGAGAGAGAGAGAGAGAGAGAGAGAGAGAGAGAGAGAGAGAGAGAGAGAAAGAAAGAAAGAAAGAAAGAAAGAAAGAGAAAGAAAGAAAGAAAGAAAGAGAGAAAGAGAAAATTCCATTAGGGCGCACAGACAGTGAAGGCAAACACTTTTTACATTTACATGTGCTGCTTTGAATTTGTAGGTTATGTAAGAGATAAAAGAGGCAGACACTGAGGAGTAGGAGAGATTAGAGAGAGAAAGAGACAGGGTGTGTGTGTGTGTGTGTGTGTGTGTGTGTGTGTGTGTGTGTGTGTGTGTGTGTGTGTGTGTAAGAAAAGGACAGTGTCAGCATAAAGCGGACAGTCATGGAGAGATAGACACTAAAGACACAGCCACTTAACAGAGACGGCAGCTCTAAGCTGTCCGACGCCAAAGCTGGACGATGATGGGACAGACCTTTCGGGTTGGCGAAGGCGTTGTCTAAGCTCTTGGCGAGCGGCGTGGCAGGAAGGGAGAGTGAGGCCTGGACGGCAGAGTCCATCTTGTCGTTGTCCAGCGTGGGCGAGCTGGGCGCTGACATCCTGCTGACGTCCGTCTGCCGCTCCTTCACTGCCAACTCCTGCCTCAGGTCTGACACACACACACACACACACACACACACACACACAGGTATGCATGCATGCATGCCACACATTAAGCAGACAAAACAGACACACACGCACGCACACAGACAAAATGGTATGCATGCATGCATGCACACACACAAACAAACATGCACAAACACACACACGCACACGCACACGCACACGCACACGCACACGCACACGCACACACACACACACACACACACACACTGTAAATTGATGCACAGAAGTCAAATGCATTTACTCCTCACCACACAGCTCTGTGAGGAAACCCTAACAGGACCACATTAGCAACTGCTTGTCCACAGACATTCCCAGCTACAGGCTATATTCATGCAGGCTGACCTGCTAAGTAGCCCGTAGATTGTCATTATGACTGAAATAGACGTGCGATCATTAATGTAAGACAATACACTCCAGTGTCATGACTAGAATGGCAAGGTGAACGCTTGCTTAGATCACCGTTACATTTTTGCTGACCTGAGCAGAGAGCACAGAACACTTCTGAGCTCAACAGCGTCAAGGTGACACTAGGGCAGCATGCAGCATTTTAGAGCCACTCCAAAACCAAAAGTAAAAAAAATAATTAAAAAAAATATTTAATAAAAACATTAAATAATTAAATAATTAATAAATAAATAACAAAACCCCAAAAAGAACACCCAAGCCCTGAGGGGGTGGGAGTGAATAAGGGGTCAGATGGGGGCAAGGCCCCATAGCTCAGGGGTACTAACTGGACAAGCCACGATAAAAACAACAAGGGTTCCCCCTGAGGATGGCGTGATTAAAAAGAAAGAAAGAAAGAAAGAAAGAAAGAAAGAGAAAGAGAGAGAGAGAGAGAGAGAGGAAGGGAGGTAGATGAGGAGACAAAGAGAAAAAAAGACAGACAAAGAAAGAATGGAATAAAGAGAGAGGGAATGGATAAGCACCTCTGGCTTCATCCTTCAGTCTCTGCACGGACACGAGGAGTGACTCCTTCTCATCCAGCTCGCTCTCTAGAAACGCGTTCCTCTCAATGGCCTGGTTCAGACGCTGCTCAAAGTCCTCCAGGGACACAATCGTAGCCCTGAAGGAGAAACACACACACACACACCAATGTTTTCTCTACTAGTTCTAGGAGTCAAAACCGACAGAAACAATACAAACTAAATTGCCTACAGATAGGAAGTGGCATGTGCTGCTAGGTTGTGCTGGGTTGTGCGAATGGACCAAAGATGCATGTTGTGCTGGGTTTGGGTGGTGGTAGCAGAGTGGCTAAGGAGTTGGGATAGAATTCAGTAGCCTAAAAATGTGTGGGTTCAATTCCCGGCTTCCACCGTTGTGAACCTTGAGTAGCTCTTGGGAGAATGGCCCTTGTAATGTAGTTGACATATGTAAGTCGCTTTGGATAAAAATGTCTGCCAAATGAATCAATGCAAATGTAAATGTTGTGCTGGGTTGAATGAATGGCCCAAACACTTTGCTATGATTCACAGTACACCACAAGAGCTGCAGACTGCGCTTCGCTGGGAGCCACGGCCCATACCCTTCTTACGTCGTGCAAGCCACTGAAAATCCACCTCTGTCCACTTGGACATGTCTGCTCTTAACTACACAAAGACAGAGGAGCTCTGTATGAATTCAGTTGTCCCCGTTTTGCCTTATCTGGTGCCCCACGACATTATGTCTCTGCATTTGCAAGATAGCTGCCATAACCGTTTACAACCTTGCAGGCTGCAGGCATGGTGGCTTTGCATACGAATAGGTGGGTGATAAAAGGCACTTGAGGCTGCACAATGCAATGCATTTAAATCACACTTGGATGGCTAGGACCACACCTCCTGCTTGGGATGCAACCAACACTGAGTGTTTTTAGTTGAGTGCCAAGCCTAAAGCGGTCTTCAGTAAGGAACCAAACATGTTGGCTTTCTCTGTATCATTATTGACGGGGTCCCATTTTTTTTGGTACTGCTGACATACAAACGAATACGCAGAGTTTCATCTGGCTCTCTGGGGGCAACCATTGACTTGACAAACATCAATACTGTCCTTTTAGTTATTTATTTTTAACTGACACAAAAACTGAACCTGAACCCTTTTTCCCCCCTCTCTCTGAGTTTCCATCTTCTAAAGCATCACAAACACACTATCCCTCATCTCCCTCCCCCTGACCTCGCTCCAACTGGTATTCTATTCTATGCGAGTGGTACTTACTACTGCACTACCAATATCCTAGTCACACTGTACCTTTATTGGACCTCCATTGTACCTTGAAGTCACTTTGAATAGAGTACCGAAGTATGACGTTGCGTTTCCATGACGGCAGAATCACTGGATCTAAACAAACTTTCGAAGTGTGTAGATTATTGACCGTTTCAAGAGAGTTCCTCTATCAGCATCATAGTTGTTCCCACAAGGCTTCCGATTTAACATTCCATATGTTATCTTAATGAAGCGGAAGTAGATTGGGAACAAAATAGAATGTTCAAGCATTGTTTTTGTTTTTTCTTGTTAAAAGGGTCTATAGAAGCGCCAGCTACAGGGACTACGGGCAGAAACTAGCAATTTGCTACAACCCGGCACGAGACATCTATTAATGTTTTTTTGTGCACTGTCCCTGTTCAAATAAATAAAATTACAATTACAAATGCCTAAATGGAAATAATGGAAATGTAAAGTAACACTTTTGAGTGCGATTGCGGACTGGACAAGCGCTGACCTCTTGGCCCGCTCCAGGTCATCGTTGGCCTGCTCCAGCTCCCTGACGTATTTGTGCAGCTGCTCCTTGATGCTCCTGGTCTGGCCCAGGTCATCCTCCAGCATGGAGATCTGCTTATAGCTCTGAGCATAGTGATGCTCCAGTTTCTCCTAATATATGAGAGAGAGAGAGAGAGAGAGAGAGAGAGAGAGAGAGAGAGAGAGAGAGAGAGAGAGAGAGAGAGAGAGAGAGAGAGAGAGAGAGAGAGAGAGAGAAAGAAAGAAAGAAAGAAAGAAAGAGAGAGAGATTAAAAGGAGAGTAGAGCAGACATAGAAACATAACCAGAAACAGGGTGAAAGACTCTTGAGGGCCCTCTCTCAAGTCTTCAACAAATCACACACAGCATTATTCACACACACACACACACACACACACACACACACACACACACACACACACACACACACACACACACACACACACACACACACACACACACACACACACACACACACTCTCCCACATGTACATGGCTTGACACAGAGAGCTGGAAACCCAGAGGAGTACACATTGACGTCATACTCCCATGCACAATTAGGCCTCCATGCACACGAACCAAACTAACCCACTTGGCATCATCTATTTTTCAGGGTGCTCCTGTGCACACTCCGTGGCAACCAGTGACCCATATCTTTAGCACGGAATCCAGATGAATAGCTGAACCATTCTTTTCAGTCTTTAGACTTCACCTACATCTCACACACACACACACACACACACACACACACACTTACTTTTGCTCTCTCTCATCTTCGCCCACTCCCAAATCAATAAAACCACTGACTTAACAAGACTCAAATCTCCCTGGCAACCAGACGTGCCTGTTACTCATACATCAAAACAGGGGTGAAGAAAAATCAAACTACAGGAGAGCACTGCAGAGACACATGTGCTACTAGCCCTGCTACCGGTCCTGCTGCTAGTCCTGCTACTCTGGTCCTGCAGCTGGTCCTGCCTTGATTGAGCACAGGAGTGCGGAAAGCGGCTTCAGTGGAGCAGGACACCAGAGTTGTGCATGTGGAGGGCACGGAGGTAATTAAGAGAGAAGTCTGCATGCATTATGCATTAGATTAATGGGGCCCTCCGTGGCGTGGGCTAAACAGAGGAGGGGGGAGAACAAGGCCCTGGCACGGCTACGCTGGAGACTTACTTTACCAATTGTTTAGTGAATGTTGAGCCGTTTGAGATTTGAACTCCTAAACTCATTCCCAATCAATAATTCCATGCAGAAGAGAAGAGAAAGAGAAAGAGAGAGAGAGAAAGAAAGAAAGAGAGAAAGAGAGAGAGAGAAAGAGAGAGAGAGAGAAAGAGAGAGAGAGACTCCCCCAGCCATTTCACCCTCGCCCCAGACTTTCTGCAGAGACTCTGAGCTCCGGCCCCATCTATCTCCCAGCGGGGCTCCTGCAGGAGTTTGCTTGTGAGCCACACTGCTGACTCTGCCGTCCTGTCTCCTACGGCTCGTAATGAACGAGGGAGGCCTGGACCAACCGGGCCGGGACTCCCCCCGAAAACCAGGGGTAATGCTCACAGCTGCATAGCACTCCATGACATGCTCCCATGGGCATGAATTGGCTCTGCGCTCTGCACTGCATGGCTCAAGCATATAAGGCCTTTGCTTTATTTGAACCGACCCGTCTCCACAGACGCCTGTAGTAGTAACTCATTCTACAGTCCGAGGCAGCCAGCTGCTACTGTTATTAATAGGATTTATGAATATATGCCTCTACATCTGGGAGTTGGATTAATCTTCCACCTACAATCTTTTTGAAACATGATTCTTCTTCAACCACTTGCCATTTCCTGCTGTGTAAGCCGCATTCTAAATGTAGTGAACAATGTCTGCAGCGTCTGCGGTGCAGGTCCTCACAGTTTGGACATAGGCCTACTAGACCATGGTGGATTCCACCTCCAAGCATATAAATCCAGACAGCCCGGCTAGGCTATGGTTGTCCTATTTTCAAATTAATGTCAACGTTACAGGACTAGTCATGAATATGTCCCTCCAGCACAGAGATTCAGCTAGCGCAGTACACAGAGTTAAATATACTGTTCTGCAGACTACAACTGTGCATTATAATTCCAATCGTAAATACGGTGCACCAAGATATAGACCTCCCCAGTCTGGCTAGGCGGAGTTAATCGTCTATAGGCTCACAACATAATAGAGCTACTGGTGAATTAATGCTACAGCACAAAAGCCCAGCTGGTCTACTTCTCAACGGGAACATAATAGCCCCTACTCATGAATATGGAGTTTGCACATTTAGCCCTGGCCTGTCTGGTTGCTACCGGGTTAATCACCTCGCCCTGCATGCTCGGGTTGTCCCACTTTCCATTTAAACATTGACGTGAACACTAGAACTGCACTGCTGGTGGATGTGGTGCCCCAGGTCCCAAGGCTCTCTCTGTCTGGACTGGAGATACGCTCCCTCTAGGGAACACGTGGAGAAAAATAATCAGCATCAGCAATTAACACCATGACGCTTTAATCCGAGGTGGTGCGTTCAAATTCCTTAAAGGGAGGCGGGGGTTTCAAGCACGAACGTGGCTACTTTGAATTGATCAAGTTCAACTATTCTGTGCAAACATTCCATTTTCAACTGTAGCCCCTTTGTCAAGCGCCCCTGTGTGTTTGATGAGAAACACAAATAAATAAATCAATAGATAAATAAACTAATACCTTGAGGGACTCGACCTCGTTGTGCAGGCGCTCGTTGTCGGCCTGCAGGTCCCTCATGCGATTCTCAGCCTGGCCAAGCTGGGTCTCCAGCTCCGCCTCCAGCTCCCTGCTGCCTTCCTGGAACTCCAACAGCTCCTCCTGGGCCTCCTGGTAGCTGTGGAGGGGGACAGATTTGATTATGGAGTTAGATTATATATTAATACAACAGGCCTAATCTGATCAATCAATTAATTCATCAATCCAATAATCTGCTGCAACAGCTCCTCCTGGGCCTCCTGGTAGCTGTGGAGGGGGACAGTTATGGATTATGGAGTTAGATTACAGATTAATACAACAGGTCTAATCTGATCAATCAATTATTTCATCAATTCAATAATCTGCTACTGAAGAACATCACTAAAGCCTACAGCCCAAGTATGGCGATCCAATAATGCAGTGTGTCCTAACTGGTGAGTCGGGACCCAAAAGTGGGTCGCAGAACAATTCTGGGTGGGTCGTGGAGCTTGTGGTTAAAATAAATAAATAAATAAATAAATAAATAAATAAATAAAAGAAAATAATAACAAAAAAAAAAACAAAAAAAAATGCTGGCCCATGAGAGAAAATGGCACATGGAAGCACTGCAATAATGTACAAATAAATGCAGTCTTTTTTGAATAGATAAGTAAACAAACAAACAAACAAAACAAAACAAAACAAAAGTCCTACATCTGTCCTTAGTGTTATTATTGAGTTATGATTCAGACATCCATTGGCCTAACCTACAGGAGGCTTGTGGTGTCTTGCTATGCCTTAGAAAATGCAAGGCCATGACTTCAATGCCCTCACAGTACATCCAAAGATCCTTGATTACTAGCAAGATAGAGCTCTTTAACCCTCTCTGGTGCATCACCATGGAGAGCAGACATCCCATTATGCAAGACCGACCCGTTGGGCTTTAAAAGACACAACATAACTGTGCCCATGTTATTTATTTATAAGAAAAGTCATAACGACATTTTAGTGCGCTACACACATCAATAAATAAATAGCTTATATCTACACATACATAAATGAATGCAGTTGTTCACAAGAGAGAATGTGTTTAAAGTAAAAAAGATGCTATTAAACAACAGTCCATTCTATTTATTTATTATAAATTATATTATAACATGCTATTAAACAACAACAACAGTCTATTCTATTTATGGTATTTTGTATAATTTCACATTTGTACAAATTTACACATGTAAGTTATACTATACATTTTAGTGAAGATTTGATTATTTAGTTCACCCGCGGTCAGGCAGAACCCCGAAAAATCCTAACCCCCCCCCCACCCCTTCAGTTACACTGCCCCCACGCCACTCCAGGAGTTGGATGGAAGAAGAGGACTCTAGCTGACGAAATAGGAACTGCCTACAGGGATATTAGATTAGTCCTAATGGGAGCTCCAGAGTCATGAATCCTATTTTTAAGGCCAAATCCAAGAACCATAAAAATAACTGGAAATGTGCTGAATGATCTACTGCCACAAATCCTGTACTGTTGTTGACGTCAATCACATAAATTGAGCCTCACAAACAAGTGAAGAGACACAAACAAACAGAGATAGGGACATCCTTATACTTTTGTTTGTCCACTCGTTGCTATGGGACATCCTTATCTTTATGTTTGTCCAGTCATTTCTAGGGGACACTATAAGTACATCAACATATCAGCTGTGGACCCCTGCAGCATGGCATCAGAGATAAATAACTTCCTCCAGTGCAGGCTATTTCTAGAGTCTGTGACTAGTGTGTGTCTACTGAAATAACGCGGATCTGGGATCATCGAGGGCCATTCGACAAAGAACAACGATGCCAACTGAACTGCACAAACAGACAGCTCTACTACACCCGGTCATACACAAGGTCATTCACTGATTTACAGATACATCAACTCTTATTTCTGTTTCGGGCAGGAACACAATACAGACCAAAGGAAGTGTGTGTGTGTGTGTGTGTGTGTGTGTGTGTGTATAAATAACTGGTTGCTTACAGCGTGTTCTGCCCCTGTTGACCGAGTCGGGGTGTGAACCCTTGAAGGGGGGCAGACACATGGCACTAGAGATTACGCAACCCGTCTACCCCACCACCACCCCCTGTAGGGATACGGATCTATAAACGGCCTCGCCGTCCGGGTCACGCAATGGTCATCATGTGAGCGGTGGGGACGGAGCCAGGACTCGGGTTCAGGGTCCGGTCTGGAGCCAGGAAGTCCCACAACAGCCCGGCAGGAAGTGGAGAATAGCTGAAGAAGGGAAGGAGGCCAGCAGGAGAGAGAGAGAGAGAGAGAGAGAGAGAGAGAGAGAGGGAGAGAGAGAGAGAGAGAGAGAGAGAGAGAGAGAGAGAGAGAGAGAGAGAGAGAGAGAGAGAGAGAGAGAGAGAGAGAGAGAGAGAGAGAGAGAGAGAGAGAGAGAGAGAGAGAGAGAGAGAGAGAGAGGGCGCATCACCTCATTCATTCACTGGACAAACATTCACCTCATTCAAACACCCTGAGCTCTGCCCTCAGCAGCTAGAGGATGTCCTGGGGATGTGTGTGTGTGATTGTCACCCCCTGTAAGAGGACTGAAGTCCCGCTGTGACAAACACATTTTATGAATGTGCAACCTCCGCCATCGGTGTACGAGTGTGTGTGTGTTTCTCGACGTCACAGAGTACTGTTGGTACAAAGAAAGAGAAAAAAAATAAAATAAAATAAAAAAATAAATAAATAGATAGATAAACCTACACTCTGGGGGTATGAATATGAACATATGCTGTATAAATGCAGTTCATTTACCATTATTTGTCCTTTAGTGACTCCAATCTCAAATTTATAAATAAAATTCCTGTCCTGAAGGATGACCATGTGCATATAACGCCAATCAAAAAACAGGAGTTGACTACATTTTTTGTAAGAAAAAAAAATGCCTTGAATGACTTTACAGTATCTGTGTTGTATAACCAAAACATAGTTTGTGAATCAACAAATACAATAATATAGTAATACAGTATGAACTCGTCAAAGAGAAAAGTAGCAAGTGTTGACAAGTCCAGTAAACTTTACATAACCAGGGCATAGGCCTAACCGCTAAGCCTATTTACTGCAGTGTAGCTTTTGTGTGTGTGTGTGTGTGTGTGTGTGTGTGTGTGTGTGTGTGTGTGTGTGTGTGTGATATCCCCCCTGATCTTATCTGCGGCTTTTTTGTGTTACGTGATAGGCTACCAGCAGGCCCTTGGACCCAGAGTTTAAGACCGCATGCAAAACAGAAGCAGGCGTGATGCCAGGGTGGAGATTACAGAAAGTGAGATGGACAGACAGACTGACTAGACCGTCAGCTCATTACATTGCAGTACCAACAAAAACCACATCTCTCCTCATCATCCAACCAGGCCTGCCTTGGGCACTGAAAACTGCTATTGCGTAACAACCAAGTCCCAGCAGAAGGTTCGAAAAAAAAAAAAGCGTCTCTTTACAAACCGATGAAAGTTAGCCAAAGCTATTAACAGTGAACTGAATCGAAATTGTAACTTAAGTTGGGCTCAGTTGAGGACACTTTCCCAATCAACACCACCTCAAAACCTCTCTTTCACAGAGTGGAAAACGGATATGAGGCATTGAACTTGCTAAAGGAAAGGGACAGTTTAAAAAAAAAAAATACTGCCAAAGGGGACCGTGAAGAGGTATTATATGATGCTTCAGACCAGTTGTGCTGCATTGTTGGAGTTCTCCCTCAATGCCACTCCTTGGTTAATACGACCTGTCATGCTGACGTTATGCCAGCCAACAGTGGCTTTTGAGGACACAGACTTAACAGAGAGCGGAACAGGGAGGAGAGTTTTTTTCGTCCATCGAGCACGACACGGTCTGTCACCTACCTATTTTTGTACTTCAGCGACAACGCCTTCCAGTACTCAATTTCTTCGTCTTTCGAGGAGAACTTCGGCATCATATTTGTGTCCATGATAGGTAAACCTGCAAGACAAAGCAGATCAGACATCAGCAAGCATCCCAAAATAAGACAGACAGACAGACACACAGACACAAAATCATGAGTCAGCTAGAGACAGTCACACAATGAGGTAATATTGCCAGGAAATGAAATCATTTTGATCTGCCGTAGACTGATAACGAAAGTGCCCGTATGAACTGATATGGATACGCCACCACACCCCGCCTTCTCACAATGCTGACTTCAAAGTGCAGGAACAGGCATGCTGGTAGGCCTCCCTGTGAACTCACTGTCAAAGCGAAAAGATTGATCTAACAAAGACAAATCAACGGCATGCATACACGAAACAGTAATATAGAAATGCTAGCAAATGATGGCCTAACAGCACAAACTCTTTATGCACCAACCCAAACAGTCCCACTTTAAAAAGGCACCGTCACTTCATTCTCAAACAAGCATTCCAAACAGGTCATATCTAAACGCACACTGATGATGGCCTAATAGCACAAACCCTTTATGCACCCCTTTTGATTGTCTTAATGTGTAGCACTTTGGTCAACTATCGTTAAATATAAGTGATGGGCTATATAAAGAAATTGACACCAACATTGACGCCCACCCAAACTTTCCCACCTTAAAAATCCACCACTCATTCTTGAATTCTCAAAAGCTCCCCAAGGCCCATCCGATTCAATCATTGTCATCATAAATCACACTGCTTGGTTCTACTACAACCAAGTGTACAAGGAGGCATTCTGTATCCATCTTTGCATAGCAGAACTTGTAGAGTTACCCTTTCCCTGACACACACAAGCGCACACACACACACATTTCAATCTCTCTCGTTCACAAACACAGTTGGGGACAGTCATTGAACGGTGGACACAACAATAAGTTAATCAATCACAATAAAAACCCTTTTAGGACACCAGAATTAAACTAGGCCACAGTATGGACCTTCTGTAAGGCCCTATAGCACATTTGATCATTAACAGAAAAAAAGTCAAAAAAGAAGAATATTGAAGTCTGAAGAAAAGAAGAAGAATAGAAGAAAAGAAGAATCTGTCTGTCTATGTTCTGGGACTTGCCCACAATACTATGTCGTATGACAACTGCTGTGACATCAGAGATCAACCACCATACACAGCTGGTTTGAGAGTCCAATAGTAACGCAGGCGTATCTCGCTGAATATTGGACCTATGCATATGCATATGCCTTGAACTGTAGGCTGCTAAAAAGGCCCACACATAAAAATGGATCGTTTCTAGGTTCTAAAGTTCTGTGTTCTAAAGTACACACTTTCAGTATTGTCCCTTAGGATAAAGGCAGCAGGTTTGAGTTCATGGGTAACCACAACTAAAAGTCTATCACCAGAGAAATTCTGAATCTACTCTTATCGAGAGTTTTGGGAAAGAGTGTGAAACCAAACAAATGGCACAAGCCAGTGATGACTTCATTCACCGGACGCAGGCGTGCGTAAACTCAGAGAATATCCCCTGGTTACGCTCGCGCCCCTGTTACCAGGAAGCTTCCACTGATAACAACGCTAAATACACCGGTGCAGCTAGGCACTGTAGTAAAATCCCAAGAACAGCAAGTTCATGGCCTTTAAAACAGACAGATTAAGGGATAGGCATAGTCTTGCATCGCCAGTCGTGCGTACCCCACGCAAACAATTGCCTTACAAGCTCTGACGGTAACGTTAGGTTATTTTATATGCAAACAGTTGGTTAGTTAGACATTAGGACTAAGTTACACTTACAGTAGAAAGAAAAAGGTAAGAAAAACACGTAACGTTAACGTAACTAGAGCAAGTGTTTTACCCCCCCCTAAATGCAATGCTACTATGTCCAGCATCCATAAACTAGCCTCCTCTAGACGCCTTATATCAGAGGGGTTGGAGGAGGCCATTAATGATTTATCAAGCAATGGGATCTTGCATCACTCCCTCGGTCATCATAGAACTATCTGAATTAGCTTCTACACCTCAAATGGTGACAACGTACGCTCAACAATTTTCACATTCTTAGATAAGGCTAACTGGCCTTAAATCATAGCCCGGCCTATCGTTCGTTAACATCTCCTACACACCCTTGCGCCAGCTTCAAAGACAGCTCCCAGTTGACAACACTAGTTATTTAATTTCTTACGTTACCGGTATATATTGTATAATTAACGGCCCGAAGACCAAACTTAGCCACTTAACATCGCTGTCACTTGGCAACCTTTCGAATATTGAGCTTTGGGTCAACGTTTAAGCTTGACTGAACTTAACGCTTATGGATTGACACCAACCTTTGATTATTTTATCCAGGTCTGGCTATTTGTGTTGCCAGCATCAAACCTCGAGTACTAAATATAGCTAGTGGCCCGGTCAATGTCGTTGACAACCCAGCTAAAGTACCCAAACAGAAGATGTGTAACCTTAGCTTCCAACATCAGCTGGGCAATGGTTTCCCAACTATGCTTGCAAGCTAACGTTAGCTGCCACACCATACTGATTATCAGTAGGCTACTAAAGAGTAAACACAGGGATACGACACTTAACATCCGTATTAATTGACAATGTGAGACTCAAACAATTAATATTTAACTAACATTAGTCTTCGTTTCTCAGTTGTTTAAATTCACAGCCCAAGAGAAATGCGCGACGATAACAGTAACTTAATCTAACATTACAAAACGCCATGAAACGGGTTAACGTCAAAGATGCACACACAAGCCAACTGTATAACGCTGATCCGCTAGGCCTAATATTACGCCGGAAAATTTGCGTTGGGAAAAAAAATACCTTTTCATTTCCAGTAGCTGTCTTCATCTGTGACATGGATTAGCTGGCTACACCCGTGCTGCTTGCTATGCAATCATGCTCGGCCACTCCGTCAAACCAAATGATGGGTCACATGGATATCGTTGGGAGACACGCTCAAGAAATGCCCTAGCTGTGACGTTAGTAGAACAAGGCTTTTACCAGGCTATTTGCGATCTTATGGCTCTTTAATTCTTTTCTGGCTCATTTGTGACATCTAGTGGTCACTTCAAAACATTTCCCCCTTTAAAACCCTTTTACTGTCTACTGATGATTATACTAACCCATCATGGCAGGTTTGTGCTTAGTACATGGGTCAATTTATTGTGTCACAACCAGACATTGTATTAAAGACACATTTGTTGTTTTGATCAATTATCTTTCATTTCTGTTGTGTACTTCACTAACTTCAACCCCTTTCCACTTCATGCAAATCATAGTAGACAGAAGTAGAATCATGCAGTATCTTAAGTGTCTACTAAATCCGTGTGAAATTATACTTGGACAAACATGGAGGCGTATCTCATGGGGTAGTTTTGTATAGTGATTGATAATTTTGATAAAACCTATGCAAGTTAATTTTATTAATTAAAAAAAAAACCTTCAGGAGTTTGACTTCTGACTACAGAACAATGAAATCATTGTCTGCAGATTATTGCAGTAAATTATTCGAAATCACAACAATTGTGCCTCTGCCTTCTAGACCTTGGAATACTCAAATAAACACAAATATTCTTTTGAGTGGCAAACATGGCATGCTTCTTGCAGTGCTGACCTGTATTAATTCTGAGTGATTATCTTTAATATCTGCTGTTAGATCACATTTTAAAAATGACTGTCCAATATTGTACTCCTCCCATCAATACAATAAAATAATCACTTAATCTTTAAATAACATAAATACATCAATAACTGTATATCAATTTGATTTATTGTAGGACAAATTCAATTCCTAAGTTACAGAAGAGTAACTGAATTTAAAATTCCATAAGTCCTGAAATGAATTAAGAATAATAATACAAAAAGAAAAACAGCTGCATCACAAAAGGGCTACCTATCAGAATAGACACTGTTGCCAGAGGATACCTGAAAGCATTGTGATGCCATCATTATTACGACATTAACATCATTGCCATATTTTTTTTTCTTTTCTTTTCTTCCTTTTTTGAACTCAACTTTAGGCATGCCTGCTGTTGGATTAAAATGCTGTCGGTCACAGTGTTGAAAATATCTCAGATTTAACCTTACAACAACAACAAAAAAAAAAAAAAAAAATGTAACTGGTATTTACTCTTCAAGTCAGCATGTCACAGGTGTTGGTAGTTTGTCTGGACGTTGTCCTTCCACCAAAAACAAACAGAAAGAAAAAGAAGAAAACAAACTAAAATCAAAAACTGAATACTTAACTAGGCTTCATTCATAAAGCTGGACAAGCCGACACAGAGGCTTTTAGTAGTATGTTGACACACATATGACTGAAAACATTTGTAAAAATACTATTGTTATGCTTTAATCCCAATTAGTCCTTTGTTTCAGCACGGATGAGGGATGGGAGCATTAAAGGGATGAGAAGCCACTGCAGACCAAAGGGAGAGGGGGAAAGAGGGAGGGAATGAGTTTTTGGGGTGTGGATGGTGTGGGGGGGGCGTTGTGTGTTGCTGTCGGTGTTAGGTGATTCCTCACCCCCCGGGCTTCCCACTGGTC
Source organism: Alosa alosa (assembly GCF_017589495.1). Classification (NCBI taxonomy): domain Eukaryota; kingdom Metazoa; phylum Chordata; class Actinopteri; order Clupeiformes; family Clupeidae; genus Alosa; species Alosa alosa. The sequence goes on along the minus strand of NC_063210.1, from coordinate 19,521,581 downwards.
TGTTTCCATCCAGCAGGGCGCAAGCCGGGCGACGGACATGGGCATGCTTTCGGATCATGGGGGGCTGGGCTACGAGGGGCGCGGGTGTCATAAGCGATGCCGCCTTGTTATGCGCTGCTCGGCCTTCTCCTGTCACACTGCTCGGCCATCTTGGCCCAGTCCACCGCTGTGTTGCTCTGCTTGGGCTGCGGTGGCGCCTGCTGCGCCTGCTGTTGCTGCGACGACGACGACTGTTGCTGCGGCGGCGGCTGCTGCTGATGGTGGTGGTGGTGGTGGCCGACGACGGGCCAGGGGATCGGGGAGGATTGACTGGATTCCAGGCGTGGGGCGACTGCGGCGTAGCGCCCGGTAGCCAAGGCACCCTCTGGATCTCTGGCGATGAAGCCCGCCATGTAGCTGGGCGACGTCATCGGGTAGTTGGGAGTGGCCATGGGCTGCTGCGGCATAAGACGTGGTAAGCTGTTGCTGCGTCGCCGCCGCCACCGGTTGCCCGCCGCTTGTAGGGCGACACTGGCTGGAGTCCCCACTGGGTCAACGGTTGGGGTTCTGGCCCTGGGCCTTGACCGCTGCGATGGCGCTGGAACATTCATGTAGGTCACGTTGGGCGGCAGGGATGCTGACCCACCGTCAGGATCGGCGATGTTGATGTTGGGTCGGCGCGGAGCGCTGACCCAGGTTGGCGATGCTCATGTCCGCTGTCAGCTGCTTTCGGTGGCACGCGAGGTGGTAGTGGTCCTTGAACCAGCGGAAGAGGCCGCTGGATCTGGAAGAAGCTGACACGCCGAGGCCATGAAGTCACGTGGGGTGATGGACGTGACTGAACCGGTTTGTCTCCTCGTGGCTGGTAGCCGAGGAGGAACTCTGTCTCGGCAGCCTGCAAGCTGAGATCGTAGTATGGATGAACTGTCGGGTTTCTTCTCGTCGACTTGACCAGGATTTCCTCCATCTTCTTCCCACTGTCACCGTGATCCTCTGAAAAGTACTTGTGGAGCAGCCATGGGCAACCAGCCATGGGCTGGACGAACCTGGCCGTGATCTCGTCCAAGTCCTCGTACTCCTCGTTGTTGATCCACAGCTTGTGGCCCAGGCTGAAGGCGTTCTCTTTGCCCTCCTCGCGCACGTCCACATGCTGGAAGATGCCGTCGCTGATCTTCCAGGTGAGCGTGAGGTGGCTCTCGCCCTTGCTGCTCGGCCGGAACACCATGTCGCCCTGGTCCATGGACTCCATCATTTTCTCGGCCTGCTTGAAGTTGATGTTGTGGAAGGACGGGTGAGCGATGACGCGCCGGATGTAGGTGGTCCTTTTGTCTTCTTTCTTGAGCTCGCCCGCTTCGCCGGGTTCGGTCACGGTCGTAGTAGACGCGCCCTTGTGCAGCTCCACCTCTCGCTGTTCTTGTCCATCAGGTCGACGGCGGCAGGGATATCCACTTAAACTGGCGTCAATCTTCATGATGCGGCAGTGCACGGTCATCCCGACCTTGACCCGCTCCTCGGGGTGCTTCACGACCTTGTCGCTGAGGAATTTTGTCGGGATGAAGCCCATGACGCCAAGAGTCCATGCGCACAAAGCGCCGACGGGTTGGGGCCGCAGGAGCCGCCACGGTGGTTCCACACCTCGCTGAGTTCAGGGAAGTTGTCCTGGCGACAGAATGGGCACTGCCACAGGTCCGCTCGTTAGGATGGCCTGAGTCGCAGGCTCTCGGCCTATGGCGCCGGTGACGAGCAATACCCGTCACCACACAGGTGATGAGCTTGCCGATGTAGAAGCTCTCCGGCGTCTCTTTGGTCAGCATGTTGAACACCTGCTCGGAGTTGGGCGACCGGTACTGCGCCCGCAGGTCCTTGTACCTGCAGCTGAGCTCGGCGCGGATGTCGTAAAGGGTGATGCCCTTGTTGCCGTAGCCCTGGCGCTCCAACTCTTCGGCGAAGGCGTCTAGATCGAGGTCTTTGAGCCGCTCTGGATTGTCCAGGATCTCCTCCTTAGCCAGCTGTTGGAGGTCCCTGGGCCACTGCATTCAGGGCGCCCACGGCCATCTGGCGCCATACTCACCAGGGGTCTCAGGGTGGACGCCGAGTCGAGCCCAGCACCTCGATGTGGGGAGTCAGGTGCTACAGCTTCAGCCAGTGTCGCGTCGACCTTGATGAAGCTGGGCGCGAGTTGATGAAGACCTTGGGACCCATGTGGCACATGGTGACCAGCTGGGTGCGGTTCTCCAGTCGCGTGTTGTTCTGCTTCAGGATCTTGAGAAGGTGGGAGCCCTTCCTTGTGCCCAGGCCGCAGATGTACTGCACCAGGCTCAAGGCAGGTGCGGGTGAGCCGATGGCGCATTCACGCCCACGCCCCACCTCTGCTCACCCGGGTTGACGAACTCATGGGTACAGAGCTGTCAGGAGCTCGTCCTTGTCCACCTGCTCCTGAAGGGGGTGAAGCTTGAGGCAGAGGATGTCCTCGTCGCTGCTGCACACCTGGGCGAACTCCACCAGGGGGTCCTGAATCTGCCTGGCCACGGACACCGCCTGTCGCAAAAGCGGGGGGTAGTCACGGAAGTCCGCCTCGGATTTCTTGCTGTTCATGTAAAGCGTTGCCAGGTCGTTGTTCACGAGCTCCACCCCGACCGCAGGCAGAGAGGAGTCCTGTTCAAGTTCCTGCAGCGTGCGCTTGATGTCCTCCAACACCATCTGCGAGTCGCGGTTCTCCGCGGCGACGGCCACGACGTGCGGCTTCTTGCTGAGGAGGAACTTTTTCAGAGTCTCGATGTCGTTCAGCTTCTTCTCCCTCTCGTCCTCGTTCCAGGCGTTCCTCCTCTTCAGGAAGTTGGGCAGGCGCAGGAAGTCGATCACCTCTCCCTCTCCGTTGATGAGACAGCAGAACACCGGGTTGTCCCTGCCGCCGGCGTAGGCCACCCCCAACACCCGGATGCCCTTGCCCTGCGTCTCGTCCATCAGGTCGTCGTCCTCCTCCATCTGCTGCTCGGGACGATAGGGCGCCACTTTCAGCCAGTTGCACAGCTTCTTGCAGCACGACCGGACGATGTGGTCCTTGGCCTCTGTGATGAGCTTGAACTTCAGCTCTTTGGTCATCTGCGGGTACAGGAACTGCTTCAGGGCCTGTTCGATGGCCATGGCACGCTGCTTGTTCCACTCCTGCACCTGGTGGCTGAACTCGTCTCTGTAGTAGAACTGCTTGATCTCGTCAAAGTAGGTCGGGTCGCCGCCGTAGCCACTGACGCCCATTAAGTCAATGTTGATGTCCATGGTGAGCAGGCCTTCTTCCTCAGCCTGGCACATTTTCAGAAACTGTTCTCCAGTTAACTCTTTCACAGGCTTGTTTTTTAGGTATTTGAAAGCGTAGGCATAGTGTGCCTCATCTATGTCCTTTTTGCCCTTTTTGCTGGGTTTGATGTTGATCTTTGCCCTCTCCTGGAAGGTCTGCCTGATCACATGCCTGACTAGAGGCTCACGGGCGATCTGGAGGGCTACCATGTAGCGCGCGGCTTCCAGGACTGCCTCTGGCGTGCTGAACTGGCCGCAGATGTAGTCTTTGGCCAACTCCAGGGGCTCAGCGGGGAACTGCTCTGTCTCGTGCCGCTGGTAGCTGTCACGCAAGTTCTCACCGAACTGCTCAGGTGTCAGACCGAATTTCTTGGCGAGTCCGTCGAGACCAACTCTTTGACAAATGCTGTACATGTCTCTGCGGGAGGCCATCTTTAACACTGGGCCCTTGTGTTCTTCCTCCTCCTCTATCTCCTCCTCCTCCTCCTCTTCCTCACCGTCCTCATCAGTAATGATTTTCTTAATCTTTGTTATTTTTTTCTTAACAGTTTTGGCTGCATTCTGCATCCTAGGGATGTCCTGCCCATAATACAGTTGGAAGTGTTGGTAAACATCTCTGAGTTCGTCAAAGGATTGGACGTCTTTAAGTCTTGTCAGGTCTGCAGTGTCCAGTGGGCGGACAGCATCTGCCAGTGGCTTATCAGGATCGGCAGAAATTTGCTCAAACTGATATGACTGCATTTTATTGAAGAGCCGGGTTAGATTCTCTTTACGCGTTCTCAGGTGAGTCCACTTTGCATCCCACTGCCAGACTTTCCACAATGCGTTAATGTTTAGCTCCGGCTCCACATACTCTTTTCTGTAGAATGCAATGAAGGGTACCTCAAAGTGCTGGTTCCTCATGAAGTTCAGGGCCTCTTTAATCTTGCTGACAGTCTGGGGCTGTTTGTAACTGAAAGTGGGGTTTGAGCCAGGGTTCAGGTAGTCTGTGCTGTCTTGCATTGAGATGGTGGAGTTGGAGAAGGCATTTCTGAAGATCCACTCTGCCTCCTCCTCTAGCTCATCATCCTCAGCGGGCTTCACAGGAATGGTACGCAGCTGGAATCTCTCTGGCATGTCTGTGCTTCGGATCTCATTGTCCTGGTCTGTCATGTGACTGCTCTCCAACTCACTGGGCTCGTAGACATCAAAGATGCTGCGGCGACCCGTTTTCCTCTTTACCTGCTTTTTAGGCCTGTCCCAGGCCTCATCCTCCTGATCATCCTCCTCCTCTTCACCCTGGTCAAAAGGCTCAGCATCAAAGTCAGAGTAGTCAAAATCGCCACCAAAGATCTCCTGGGCTTCCTGTAGGGCCGCATCTGTATAGCCCGAGAATTTCTTGCCTTTTTTCTTTCTCAGTGGCTGGCCGTCATCATCCACTATAAAGTCATCAATGTCTGATTCCTCATCTTCCTCCTCCTCTTCCTCACCTGCATGAGCCAACTGCACATCCACTGGCTCTCCGTCTTCAACCTCCCCATCACCGTCTCCATCACCAGTGAAGATTTCATCAGCAATCAAATCCTTCTCATCATCCTCTTCGTCATCGTCCATGTTTCTAAGACGTTCAAACCTCTTTTTTCTTCTCTTAACTTTGACACCCAAGTTCTCTTCGATAAGATCGAGGTCATCTTCGTCCAAGTAATCATCATAAGTACGTTTCTTACGGCGACGGACTTCTTCACCTGAATCGCTGCCGCTGCCGCTGCCACTGCCTGCAACACTACCTCTTGGTTCTTCTTCTTCATCATCATCATCGTCGTCGTCGTCGTTGATGAGCCCGCGCAAGTTTCCACGCTCATCCTGATCCTCTGCATTCTCTTCTTCCTCCTCCTCATCATCCTCTGTGAATTTCTGAGTCTTTCGAGGTTTCAAGTCTTTCTCCTCAAACTCTTCCTCCGACTCTTCAGCCTCACTGTCTATGAAGTCGGACATATTTACTTTTACTTACACTAACTTCTTTACAGTGAAATGTGTTGTAATCCTTTGGATTTTGACAAGAAATACGCCAATTCCTTTTACAACAGTCCGCAGCGTTGAACAAACATGGCAGCCTAAAACGCGTTTTGTTTTCGATGGGATGATGGGATATTTCCGGGATATATGTCACTCCATCTGACGGCATGCGGTTGGATAATGTTTTGAAAAGGAGGGACATTCCCCCTCTTCGATTGTCTGATTGGTGCAGAGAAGTCATTAGTCATCCTTGGATTGGGTGATTGGGTATTATGGGCGGAGTTTACAAGACCGGTTTCTTCTGAGTTGTGCGGTACGCCATTTTGAAGTGACAGAGAAATTAGCGGTGAAACAGAAGAGTCGAGAAGCCGCAATTTAAAGGTGATTCATATGCTATATATGCTATACTGTTTATCCAGACAGTTATTAGTATCAATTCAATGTATGCCGTTAGTGAAATTCGGTCGTTATCTTTTCAATAGTCTTCAAAACTGCTCGCCGCATATAACGCGACACCAGTCAGCTAACGTTGGCTAGTACTGGCTCTAGAATGGCACTGAAGTGGTTAGCAACCAAGGTAGCCATTCTAGTTAGCTGGCTATCTAGGAAGCTTAGGGTGGTGTTTAACGATTGCTATAATGAGACTCGAATGACAAGTTGAAAACTCTCTCCTTCAGACATCACTATCGGTAGAAATTGTGATCTTGATGATGGTTGTTAATGTCAAGCTTTATTGTTGTAAGATGTGTTCATCCCAGAGCAGATGTAGGATAGTTCCACATCAGCCACATAGCAAGCAGGCTATTTAGCGTTAGCCTCCCTTGCTAAAACTCTAGAAGAAAACTTTGCAGGGTGGATGACGTTAGCATTTGGTTAGCTAATGTATGAAAACGAATATAGCCACCAATTTCTTTCATACTAATACGATTGGCTCATGGACACATTCACATTCGTAAGCAATGGATGTGTAGTGTCATGAAATGATTAACACTGTTGCTAGTGCTAAACTTTAGCCCAGCTGATTGTTGGAAAATCCTAGCTAGGTTTAATGTTAGCCATTTCGGCCTGCGCTTCCTGATAGCCTTAGTGACCAACATATGGTGGATTAACTTTGAATGGCCGTAACGTGTAGGGAGCAGTCAGGTGACAAAGTCTAGACTTGTCGTCCAAGGTTAACGTCTGTAACTCTCTGTTTGTAAATGTTATCATGCAGAACCGTTGATTTAATGACATTAGTGTCCCTGCGTCAAGAGGGATAATTGGAAACGTTAACATTAGCGGTTACTATTGTGTTTACATCTATCGTAATGATGTTTGACAGCTTAGTAAATTCCAGTGTGAAATGTAACATTATGTTGGAAATTGTTTTGGGAGATAAAATAATCTCATATCCTTTCTCTTCCTCAGTTGTCAAGATGGGAAATATATTCGCGAATCTCTTCAAAGGCCTGTTTGGCAAGAAGGAAATGAGAATTTTGATGGTCGGGTTGGACGCAGCAGGAAAGACTACCATCCTTTACAAACTTAAACTGGGAGAGATTGTCACCACCATTCCAACAATCGGTTGGTACTTTTCTGTCTCAGATAGGAGCTTTGAATATGTGAATTTATCAATCACGTAATTTAATTTTTTCAATGTGTGCATAGCATACCTGATGGGAGTTGTTGTTGACGACAGCGTTGCCTTTTGTGCTCCTCTCACCTCAAAATGTCTCCATTTCTGTCCCCCAGGTTTCAACGTAGAAACAGTAGAATACAAGAACATCAGTTTTACAGTGTGGGACGTCGGTGGGCAGGACAAAATCCGGCCTCTTTGGCGCCACTACTTCCAGAATACTCAAGGTTAGTAGACGGGTTTCCCCTCAGGGCCGCGTTTCCCAAAACCATAGTTGCTAACCTGTTAGCAACTTAATTGGTTGACAATGGGGAAATTGCATTGAAACCAACAAAGTTGCTAACTTAGTTAGCAACTATGGTTTTGGGAAACGCGCCCCAGAGCTAAAGATACCTTTGCCATTACCTGTTTATCATTTCTTCTCCTGTAATAATTGAATGTTCAATATCATACTTCATAATTCCTTGCTCTAGTTTTGACAGTTCTCATTGTGCTTTCTTTCAATCCAGGGCTTATTTTCGTGGTTGACAGCAACGACAGAGAGCGAGTGAATGAGGCACGGGAGGAGCTGACGAGAATGTTGGCTGAGGACGAGTTGCGTGATGCTGTGCTGCTTGTTTTCGCTAACAAACAGGTAACAAGATCAGGATCCACCACACTGTCACTCTTGCACATGTAAAAAACACAATATTCCACAATACCTTTATGATAAATACCTGTGTTGGCCTTGGAGGATAAAGCATTATAATAAGAAGGTGAAACAGGGCTTGAAATAAACGTGTTGTTGTTGTTGTAGGACCTGCCGAACGCCATGAACGCGGCGGAGATTACAGACAAGCTGGGGCTGCACGCGCTCCGCCACCGCAACTGGTACATCCAGGCCACCTGTGCTACCAGCGGAGATGGCCTCTACGAAGGCCTGGACTGGCTCTCCAATCAGCTCAAGAACCAGAAATGAGCCATTCCATTAGTCTGTTTGTCTCTTTGTATGTATGTATGTATGTATGTATGAGTGTGTGTATGCATGAGTTTCTTTGTGTGCATGTGTGTAAGTATGCGTGTGTGCGTGTGTGTATGCAGCACTTGCTCAAGCCCTGACTGGCCATACCATTTCCTTTGCTCTCAAACCCATCAGCTCCCATTGATCTCCAGTGTACAGTCAGTCTGGCTGTGGTGCACATAATTGTGTGTGTGTGTGTGTGTGTGTTTCAGAGGATGTATGTTTATTATGACTGTGTGTGTGTTTGTGCGGGAAGGCTATGCCTGTGTCTGTTAGCTGGGAGTGGGAGTGGCCCTGGCGTGCCTTTGAAACACTTCCTCTCCTCGTGTGGAACACCTCCGTAACCCCCGACCCCCACCCCCCCACCTCCACCCCAAACTGGCCCGATGCACGGTTGGCCCGACCCAATCCCAGCTATCCTCCTCCTCCCTCTATCTCTGTAAGCATGGTTTTCATAAGGCAAAGAAAGACCCAGGATGCAAAACTAATGCTGGGCTTCTCTCCAGATCCGTACAGTGCTTAACTTATGTCATTGGTGTGCAGGTTGCATGGATAGTGGTTTGCATTTATAAACGCATTGGCTGTTGTTTATGTTGTGTTCCTGTGGTGTTTATTTGGAAATAGGCCCCACTTAATGTCAAGGTAGAAAGATCTCCATGGGTAACCTGTATCAGGTTGGAAGCAAGATGTGAAAGAAAGTTATTTATCATCCTTGATCATTCTTTGCATAGCCTGAAAATCATGCAAGCGGTGAGCTTTCTGTTTTTCCCCATTTGCTTCCACTGAAGTTTTGTCACCGTAATTCTAACATGCAGGGCGGTAACTCTCACATCTACACTACCTTTGTTTGTTTGTTTGTTTGCTTTGTTTTTGTTTTTGTTTTGTTTTGTTTCATCTGAGAGAGACCAACCAGCATAGCACAGCAATGGGGGCATCTATGTTACTACCTTGCCCCACACCAACCCCTAACCCCCATTTCCCTATCTCGATTTGGTTCCAATTAAAAATTCCAAAAAACATCACGCAAATGTCACTCCATGGTCATTTCCCAAATTTTGAAAAACAAAGAGATATAGTATGTGACTTGAATCTGTATAACAAATTGGAACTGAGAACATTTCAGTGTCAGCTGTTGTGTGTTAGTCTGAAAGCAAAGGACGCTGAGCGGAGGCGGATTTCAAAACGTTACGGTATTAAGCAGGCCAGCTCGCCATTCCAGCAGTTTTGGTTGTCTGTAAAAGAATGTTATTACAAGAAAACCAGCAACATCCACAGGCTACAACCATTGCTCTTTACGAAAAAGAAATGTTACATCCTCGTTTTTGTGTTTAATATTTACATTTTTTTCTCTTTCTTTCTTTTGTTTTATTACAAATGTTTGACCTAACAGACTAGGGAAGTGTGGGCATGTCTTGTGTATGGATGACGCATCAGGGCCTACAACGGCCAGTGAGACTTTCTGTATACAAGATGATTCCAACGTCAACTCTTTACCCCCCTCAGTAAAGAGTAGACTGTCGCCCACTGAGTCTCCTGATATTCTTTTCAATGAAGGCACCAAAATTTCAGTCATACAATGAAGGAATGTTCTAGAGAGAAGTGTGGTGTGGTGACGATAAAGTAGACTGACAACGAAAGCACGTCTGTGTGTGTCATGATTTCCCATTCTATTACATCACTTGAGGAACTGCTAGTCGCCATGGTTGCCTGACTTACAACATGTCCTGAAGTAGGGTGCATATAATGCAGAACAAGGTCAAATGACAATTAGAAGTAGGGGCATTGTTATAACGCTGCCAGTTTGCTGTGTTCAGTTTTGAGTCATTTGATGCAGAGATTTCACTCAGCTACATCTTTAATACAAAATATATGTTTTATTTCAATGAACATTTGGACAATACTTTAACATGCCCAGTGCAAAAGTCAAAGATCAGTTAATATATAAGTATATTAATATATAATATAAGTAGTTTATAACATTTAGAAATGTGCATTAATTGATACATACATCATATCCTAGGATAGGATACACATTAATCATATAATTCTAACACGAGCTGAATCTTTCAAAGACTACATTTGAGTAGGTTACCTTGATGGAGTTGACGGTGAGTCAGTGACAAAAAGTCTAGAACAAGCAATGCCATTTTCTTTGTATGACGCAAGGCAAGCATTAATTCATGACTCAAGGCGCGGTGTCAGCCACGTTGTCTCCTGGACACGCTTTCCCGTACAGCCCCGTGTCAACCTTTGGGACGCACCTGCAGAAGCCGTGGCCCCGCCCACGGACCGGCGGGGTGTGTTCAGTTTTGACCGGTGAAACTTCTGACAAACTTATGAGTTGTATGAGAAACTGGATATAGCCACCTGATTTATGCTGCTGGAGCAACTTGATAAAGACAAGGTAGGCTACCATAAACACACGTTTTGTTACTCTTGTTGCTAAATTGGTTTGATGGAATGACTCTTGTGGCACACCAGTTTAAAGTCAACAAAAACATTGTTAGATCTTTGTGTGGTCACACGTTTTATAGCAGTGATACAGTAGGACTAAGGACTTGGCAGTCCAATATTATTGAATCGTTCATCTGCTATTAGTGATGGGCGACCACAGGCAATGTATATAGTGTTGTAGCCTAGGCTAGAAGGTGACCTCACGTTTGTTTGTCAGGACACAACGTTCCTTTATTTTGCCTCTCCTCTCCTTCAGGCTTAGTTTTAAATGTTAAGTTTAGGCTACATGTCCTCAGTCACAACAAGGGCAACGCGCACGTGTGATCTTATCGCTTATCAGAATAATTAGCAAAGTCAGTCACTTGCTGTGAGATGCATACTCCCTGGTGTCGTCATTTGAATGCGGATTGTGAATTTCAAAGTCATGTAGCTCTCTCTCGCTCTCTCTCCCTTTCTTTCTTTCTCTCTCTCTAACTCTGCACTCTGTTTCTGTCATGCACACACACACACACACACTCACTCACAATTTATCATCTTAAAAATGGTATTAGGCCTACAATAACCTATTGCCATTTTGTGTTTTATTTTTAAGTCAGCCTCTAGGTTCTCTCTCTCTCTCTCTCTCTCTCTCTCTCTCTCTCTCTGTGTGTTATAGTTTTAAATTTAGATGTGACCTAGCTGACAGACCTAACAGAATACCTTCATTTACATCCATAGAATAATCAGCTTTATTGTTTGTTTTGTTCTCCCTAGGCCAGACAAAGACTTGCATCATAATAATGTGTTAGTCCTTCACAATCCCCTGTATTATTTACAAATCATAATGGAGCAGGGCTTTTCTCATAGCCCTCAATCCTAACACTGGCACTCTGACACATGAAACCACACATACACTCACAAGATCTATGATTTAGACCTCTCTCTTCTTCTAGCTCACTTCTCTGACTATATACAGTAAGCCTATAGGTTGAATGTACTAGCTTGACAGAAACTGAATCGCAGTGGATCAGGCTTGAGTTTGACCCAGACCTGTTTTTGGACTGAGCTGGTTTCTGTGTCTTTGTAGTTGGCTTTAGGTTTAGAAAGGCACCACCTGATACAGGGGTGCAGTTTTTGCTCTGGGCGGCGACAGACACACACACAAGCAGCATAAAGGGCCTTTATGTGGCCCTGCCAAATAAAAGCGTCATTATGCTTGTGCTGTTTTCGACCCAGACACAACGGCACTTACCTCACCCGATCACCTAATCCAGGCTATTACTGCCTTTCATTCCTGCTTTCAGTCAGGAGGAATACGTCATCCATGCTATGAGTATTCATGTAGTTGTTAGTCTTATGTGCCTGTTAATGATAGCATGTGTATCAGGCCAGTGTCTGATGTGGTAGTAGAGGTGTTGTTTGTTTATGTGTGGTGGAGTATAAAGAGATGCTGTGTGTCAGGTCATAAACCAGAAACTGTGAAGTCGGGCAATGTGACAATGTCTCCATGGAAGACTGATTTTGAAATTAATTACAGACTACATGTGTGACTTGGAAGAAACATGTGCATGCATGCACACACACACACACACACACAAACAAACACACACACGTACGCATATATACATTCACAAAAAACAGAAAGAGTTTTGGAGTCTATGACACAGATGGCTAGAAATTCTGGTTCTCCGGTGATGTGCTTATGCCAATGTATGTGTTGTTTTCATTCTGCATCACCATGATGACTGTACTATTGAGAGAACACAAAATAAACTCTGTGCTTATCCTGAGAAACGGTTCATATTTATGCATGTGTGAAAGCTGACTCTGTGCTTGTCCCATGGTATGTCTCAAGTGCAGTTTTCAAATCAATTTTCTTTTCTTTTTTTCTTAATCGTAGCATACTTCTAAGGCCTCTTCAAGAAATTAAAAATAGCAGATACAAGGGACAACATTCCTTTCCATTTGTAAATTATTTGATATATGGATACATTTCCTGTATTTCAAGATTGTCTGTATATATAAGCCAATGTTTCTCAAAGTGTGGTCCGGGGCAAGCAGAAGTGGTAAAAAATAATATAGGTGAGTTGTTTGTAATATTGAACCAACTTGTATGTAAATCCAAACAGTTCTGCAAGACGGTCTATGTAAGCTACACCAATTTAAATAATATGAATCCTCTGACACAATAAGAAAGGTGCAAAGACAATACGCAAGGTGGTTCAGTGAGTAGGCCTATTGTGTAATATACTGTTTAAGTAGATCAACTGTTTTTTTTTTTCTTTGTTTAAGCTAGGTGGTCCGTGAGCTTTTTTTTTATTGGTTAAGTGGTCCTTGGTCTGAAAAAGTTTGAGAAACACTGATATAAGCAAATATGAATTTACTCTTGAGGGATAGTCAGCCTGTTTGATCAAGTTTCTGTGCATATATAATTCACTTTCATTTCTCTCTCTCTTTTTTGTTCATCCTTTCCCATTTTTTTTCTTTTCACCATCATACTCTTCCTCACAATGTCTCATTCGTTCCATCCTCCTCCTCCTTTCCCATCCTTCCTTCTCATTCTCTCTGCTTCTTTCTCTTTCTCTCTTGCCTTATTCACCCCCTCTCTGTCTTCCACTCTCTTCAGTTCACCCCTTAACTCACTTATCCTCTTTTATTCTTCCTACTATTCCCTCTTCCTTCCCACTCTCTCTCTCTCACTCTCTTTCTCACTCTCTCTCTCTCTCTCACTCACTCTCTTGCTCACTCTCTTTCTCACTCTCTTTCTCACTCTGTCTCTAATATTCAAATAGCTTTATGAGCATGACTGTTCACAAACAGTGTTGCCAAAAAAGGGGTTTATTAAAAACAAACACTGAACAAGAAAGGGGGGGAGGGGGATAGCAACAATCAATAAACAATGGAGCTAACTGGAAGCTCAAGACACAAAAATGAATCAAATACAGATTATAATTTGAGAAAATATCTTTGAGATTTTACATCTGTTATTTTCTTTACTTAAACTATTAATATTTTCTTATTTTTTATGTAAAGCACTTTGGTGTAATGCTGTTGCTTTTAAATGCTGTTGCTTTCTGCTATAAAAAAAATGACTTGACTTACATAGATGATGAGATGATATTTAAACATTAGCTTTTCCAGTAAATGGAGAACCTCTGTCTCCCCCTCCCCACCTTTCTCCTCCTGTCTTCTGTCGGTCGGTGTGTGTAGCCTGTCGGTCGGTGTGTGTCGCTCAGTGGAGAGGATGGAGGTGAGTGGGCTGTGTTCGGAGGTGTTTGAGGGGCTTGGTCCAGATGAGATGATGTCACATGGCTCCACCCTCTCCCTCACCCCTCTCATCCCCCACAGTTCAGCATCCTTACGCCGATCATCACCCCAGAGTATCCCTCTCAGGTAGGACCACACACACACACACACACACACACACACACACTTGATCCCCCATACCTCAGCATCCCTATGCCGCTCATCACCCCATAGCATCCCTCTCAGGTATGAATACACACACACACACAGACACACACACACACACACACACACACACTTTGATCCCCCATACCTGAGCATCCCTATGCCGCTCAGCACCCCAGATCATTCCTCTCAGGTACGAACACACACACACACACACACACACACACACACACACACACACACACACACACTTTGATCCCCAACATCTCAGCTTCTTACCTCCTTATCTCATGCCTTTCTCTCTGTTATACACACACTCATTCCCATCTGTGCCTTTCTGTCTGTTATCTCATCATTCCCTGAGGAGTGCTCTCACTTCATCGTTTGCTCTTCTTGCCCTTCTGTCTGTTTTTCTCTATTCATTTGATTGATTATTATGGCTTATTAAATTGCTCTCTCACTCACTCACTAACTCACTCTCTTACACACAAGCCAACCTGTATGCATTGCACACACACACACACACACACACATGCACACTTCACATGCACACACAAAAATACACACCCCAACAATACAGTTTTATTGCACAGTCTGTCGTTAAAGTATGTTAGTTGTCCTTCATCCATAAAGAGCTTTATTATGACTTTTATTTTATTCAGATTAGCCATGTTGTCCACATCCGTCCATTTTCTCCATATCGCTGAGTATTTTGGACATTCTTTGTTTGTGATCTAATTAATGAATGCCCACACATCCGTCTTATTACAGATCCAGAAAAGAGACCAAGGCCACCCAAGCCCCCAGCATACCCAACCCCTTCCCAGAGCTCTGTAGTCCCTCCAACTCACCCGTTCTGATTAGCTCCTTGGTCGGAAAGAGTGCGCCGTCTGAAAAGGACTGTCATGTAAGTTCATAATTTGTCAATTATAACAGTTTACTGTTTATTTTACCATATTGTATTGTTATACAAAGGTGGGCAAAAGTGTCTGCTCAGTGGCATAAACGTAAACATAAATATCAACAATTGGTTAATTTCCTGGATCATGATCTTTCCCCCGTCCTCTTTATGATTGGCAACTGTTCTGTCGGTGAGACTTTCATTTGCCATGATTAGGTGCTACATTCAACCAGTGGCAAAACACACCTTGGAATAGTATCTCAGAGGGTAAATAAATTATGCTTTAGTAGTCAGTGGCACCGGCTATTTCCTTTGAACGCTGCATAAATGAGATTGAACTCAGTTTCACCGAGGTTGTAAACAGCTAAGTGGTTCTCTGTAAAGTGCGGTTACAGGCGCGTTGCCAGCTGGTGATGTCAGTGAACTAGGCTACTGAATGCAATGAAACAAGTTCCAGACAATGAAAGTACACAATAAACAATTACAGTACCCAGAAGTGCATGGCATTACTGATTAACATTGACCCATCACATGTTGTCATTGTTTTCAGATTAGTAAATGAATATATTTTTATTCAAAATCCAATTTCTCACCTCTCTGTTTTGCTGCGAACCTTGCATGGGGTTGTAATATGTGTGCCTGTGGAATGCAACCCAATATGAAAGGCTACACACACTTCTGCCCATAGGCTAAGATAGTTCTCTATGCAGGGGACTGTTTCCTGTGGTTTCAAACACACACCTGGAACATTATAGAACCAAACCATGCAATGTCAGTTTTTTTTTTTTTTTTTTTTTTTTTTCATTAATGTCTCAACAGGAAGTTGCTAAGGGAAGACACTGCCAATGCTTCCTGTTTCATTAGATGAGATATTTTTAGAAGGTGGTGATGGTTGTGGTTGAAACCTTTTCATCTGTGCATTTTAAGAGGAAAGACCTATCACTCTGGCAACAGGTTTTCTGTCTGAGATTCTGACAGGCCTAACACGTCTGGGATCGTTTGATTGACAGCCTGGTCGCTCGCTCGCTCGCTCCTCCGTTCCGGTCCCACTGGTTTAGTGGCGACTGGAGAGACACCAGACGTTGCGTCAACATGGGCCACCGCATAAACCCGACTCGTGTTTCCAAGACAACCGCCACCTCTCTCTGATTTAGTTTCGGCAATTGATCTCCGTTTTTTTTGTATGGTGTTGATTTCCTTTTAAGCCTCTGCATTTTTTTCACAGTTTTTTTTCTTTGTTTTTGTCTCTGTCTTTCTTTCTAACTCTTTCTCTTTACTCCCCCTCCCCTATGTGTGAGTCGTGTCTGATTGTTTTTCTCATCGTCACTTTCACTCTGGCTCATTGTCCATCTTTTGCAAGAAAACAGATTGTGTTGAAGCAGACCACTGCTGATGGGGGTAAAGACTGCAGTACTAGAGGAGATTTGGCTCTGTGTTTGACTTAAAAACATTTTAAATGTCAAGTTTAAATGTAAAAGTTTTCCATATCCATAACACGTTCACAAGCCATGACCAATTAAAACGTTTTAACCCTGCCAACACGGCTCTTCAAACGTACGATTTCCCAAAGCGTAGAATATTGTCCCTCAACTCATTCGACATATAATTAATGTACAAAAGTCAAACATCTATGGACCCTTTCTATCTGTCTTCAAAAGTAACACACATACTTTGAAATGAAAATGAATCAGACTAGCATCATGTTCTACAAAATGTTGACTTTAAAACTTTTTTTTGTCTGTCCCCAAGTTAAAATTAGCTCAATGTTGTTTTCTGTGCCAACAGAAATGCCTTAGGAATGCAACACACATGTTTGTTTGTTTGTTTATAAAGTTGAAAGGGTCAATGTTGCATCCTTACATGACCTGCAGGAGAGAGTCGTAGATGAGGTGGGTAGCGTAGACAGACTGTCAGACTGACACAGCACAACAGCAAATGCCTAAGGACAGAGTGAGAGATGGATGGATGGATGCATGGATGAATGAATATCTAGAGTGAAAAATGTCCTGCGATACATTCTTGGCTTCGACTATGCTTGTCTGTGTGTGGCATCTGGCTCGTAGCCAGTTTGTGTCGCCTCCTCTGCATATGTGCTCTCTGCTTACCTGTGAGACAACCCTCAGGCACTGGTTGCCCCCAGATTACCGTGACGACGGAAACAGCTATGACTTGCTGAAAATGATTTATGCGAGCTCTATTGGATATGAATGTACAGTACATCTGTACAATAGGTTTTTGTCATTAGTACTAGTCACAATGCATAGAAAACACAAGCATCTTAATTACGTGTATCCATGCATAAATGTATGCACATATGACTGAGGCCAAAACCCAGTATAGCTTGAGAGAGATAATACCCCTCCTCTTGCCAAAAGAAAGTGCCTAAGTTGTTGTCAGCTTTGTAGTTCTTTTCATTCTGATAAGAATCAGAATTAAGATTAGAATTTGACCAGGGATTTGGTCCGGGCTGTTGGTGTCTCTCAAGCTATTCATACAGTGAGACTGTGAGTTATGTTTGTAGATGCTATAGCCTATAATACACAACTAATATACAAATTCTGTAAAAGGCAAATGGCATACAGTGCAGTTTGTGTCTGATAGTGCAAGCTAC
This sequence comes from Alosa alosa, assembly GCF_017589495.1. Classification (NCBI taxonomy): domain Eukaryota; kingdom Metazoa; phylum Chordata; class Actinopteri; order Clupeiformes; family Clupeidae; genus Alosa; species Alosa alosa. Next base: position 19,504,342 of record NC_063210.1, on the reverse strand, counting down.
AGTATTGTGTATGGTAGTAAAATGAGTAATAAATGAATGAGTATATCTTTAACTGCTTGCCGTTTTAGCATTATATTAATGCTCTCTACTCTGTGTGTGTGCGCGTGTGTGCGTGTGTGTGTGTGTCCAGGTTGTTCGGGTATATGGTGAAGATACCCTGGGCCGGTCGTTATCCGTGTCGTCAGGGGCAACAGCGCGGGACGTGTGTCAGATGCTGGTGCAGACTGCCCACTGTAGTGACCAGGAGAGCTGGGCCCTTATCGAACTCCACGCCAGCCTAGGCCTGGGTATGGCTGGGTCTAGAAATTATGCTGTATCAGTAATATTTCTATTATTTTGTAATGCATAATATATTGTGTACAATATAGTATGTGCATTAGTGTTTACACGTTTAAACTGTGTCCAGTGTAAAGAGGATAAAACACACGCACATCCAAGTCTGATCCTGGGTGCTGGACAAAAAAATGACGATGAGAAAGAGAGGAAAAAGTCTGCAACACCAGTATATGCTCCCAATAGTTATGTTTTTATTACCGTACGTACTATAAGTGAACATGAGATGAGTCCTGACAATAGACGGAAAAAATGTGTCCAGTCATATAAACGTTATGCTGCTGAAATGACAATTTAATAGAAGACGTATTTGAATCATAGGAAAGGTGACTGATGTATTATGTCTGATGTCCACCTGCAGAGCGCTGCCTGGAAGATCACGAACGAGTAGTGGACGTGCAGTCCTCCTGGCCTGTAGATGGCAGCACCAAGTTACTTTTCAGGAAGAACTACGCCAAATATGAGTTCTTCAAAAAGCCCATGGTATGCTGAATGTTATTAATGTTATCCTTAAGCAGAGGAGTTTTAAACATTCTTTACAAGACTCTACAAGTCCTGTAACATTCTAAAATTCCATGTTAAATTCAATGAAACCAGATATTCCTTAGAATGTTAATTTTTCAACTTTCCTGTCACACCGCAATATAAAATCATCAGTATTTTATTTTTTTTTCATATTTCTCCTCATGCTATTTGTTTTGTTTTTGCAGCTCTTCTTCCCTGAAAGCATGATCTCTGACAGCTCTGATTGCACTAAGGGTGTGACTTCATCAGAACTTGTACAGGTAAGAGAATGTTCTGGCAAACAGCATCCAGGTGTGTCTCTGCCTGGAACATGTAAATGCCTACAGGTGGTTTCAACAGGGATATAGGACAAGGGTACCAAAGTAGCACATGTTAGTGTGGTGTCAAATTATAATTAACTGATTCAAAGAATTGTGACAAAGCAACAGGATACTGCAGAAGGTGTAGCTTTAATCCAACACAGAGCATAGGTTCATGAAGCCAGCTGCTTCTGACTTTCTGTACATGGTTCTTATACCTTCTCATGTCGTCACTTGTTTGTGTGAACTCAGAATAGAACAGAGCTCCTATGTCCTCCTTACCTCTTTTGGTAATACATATGTGCCTAGGTATTTATTCTATTTCTACAAAGGACCTTTGACCCTGGCTAAACAACTGCTAGGGATGTCCAGTCTCTTCTATGCATTCATACTGTATCCTTATAGGTAAACTTCTGGGCCCCAAGCTTGTGTATACATTAACTATATTTACCCCTGCTGTTTCACCACATGGATTTCAGACAGTATCCCAATGTTCAGAATTTTTTTTAGTACAACTACAGAATATCTTATCAGGAAACTTACAAAAAGTCACCACATTAGTAATTGTTTTCCCTGTCTTTTCATGGGTGTTTTAACCTGAAATAAGTCTCACAGATTTTTCAAACTATACTAGTCCCACAAATGATGTTGCCCATGTGGATCTCAAGTAGCCTAGTTTAACCAGACTTACTTTAACCAGACTCACTTTAACCAGACTCATTACTTTATTTTACTTCTTGACGTGAGGATGGCCTCTCACGATTGGGGAAAACGTTTCTAACTCTAGCACAGGAAAATTTGAAATCATTGGTCCAGCATAACCGATCACATTGACCAGGGATTCCTGACATTACTTCCTACTTCATCTAACCTTAATAAACTGTAAGATAATAAAGCGCATTGGCAGTCAGGACTGGCAGTTAGGCCTGCCATGCCTGTACATAAATGTATATAGTTTGATGATGTTTGCAGGCATTGCTACTACCGTTTACCACAGCCACACTAGTCCCATAAATTATGTAGTCCATGTGGATTGGCTGATGCTCCTCACAGGAAATTGGCAGTTCATACTTCATTCAACATATTTTTATGATACATGTATTTGAAATACGTATTTTTAATACAAAATGGTATTTTGTCATTTGTATTTTATTGGGTTGAAGAAAATGGCCTCATATTTTGTATCAAAATACTTTATAGGTGTGTATTTTTGTAGTTTAAAAATATTGGCAAATATTTTTGGTAGAACCAATACTTTTGGTGATATGATGACAAGATAAAAGTGTAAAACGATGAATCTCTGACTTGTGCTGACTTAGTTGTGCAAGATCAGTTGGTTGCTCACACACACAATGCATTCCCTCTCACAGCAACCTCAGTCAGCAGTTTTTTGAGAACTTCAATCATCCAACACATGGAACTGGTTATGTGGTTGTTCTGCAGCATTGCTCAAAAAGTTGCCCCATGTGTTGCCTTTAAGCAACACAAAAAATTCATATTCATGCCCCTTGGCGTCAAAATAACATTTAGCACACTTACACGTTACCCAGTTAGTTGTCTTGTTTGTAAAAAATGTGGGTGGAAGTGAGCATCTGTTGGGCCATTCATTTTTCATCAAAAGTTGTGAAATAAAGGGTTGTAAGCTCTCATCTTAATAATTTTTTCAACCATACTAGTCCCACTTCTGGAAATCTGTTGTGTATATGGAACATATGTACATTTGTGTCTTCTGTTCTATTTATTTGTTATTATATTTATTTGTCTGTTTGGTTGTTTATTCTTTCTGTTTATGTGTGTGTGTGTGTGTCGTCCTCCAGAAGCTCCTGCAGTCGGGGGCGTGTCCTGAGATCCAGGGCTTCCTGCACGTGAGGGAGGGGGGGCGGAAGGTCTGGAAGAGAGTCCACTACTTCCTGCGCCGTTCCGGACTCTACTGCTCCAACAAGGGCTCCTCAAAGGTTGGGACACACACACACACACACACACACACGGAAAACAGCCTTACAATACATTTTATTATTTATTTGATTCAATTTTATTGAGGTATTTTTTAAGACTGTTAGTTTGTCTGGACATAGTTTTCTTTTTTTTTCTTCTTTTTTTTACAAAATTGTACAAAATAGGCTCTGCTCAAAGCCTGCCCCCCATAAGGAGCCACATGGGACAGGCACTGACAGGCACTCGCACAGCAGACAGCTTGAGGACTATTTGTTGTGTGTGTGTGCGTGTGTGTACTGCTGAGTTGGTAGGAAAAATAGATCAAAGCAAAGACAAAAACAACTTCCATGTTATTTATTTTACTTCATTTCGTTATTTTGCAGAGTCTCTGTATTTGTGCAATATGAAAAATGAAATTACAGATATCAGACATCAACTGTCTAGAATGTTTCATCTTAAGTCTGTATAAACTGTTATATTGTTTGTAAATGTTTAAACTGTTGGTGTGCGTGTGCATATGTGTATGTGTGTGTGTGTGCATGTGTGCATGCATGTGTGTGTTTTCCAGGAGCCTCGGCATCTACAGTATGTTGCAGATCTGGCCGACCTAAACATCTACACTGTCACCAACAGCCGCAAGCTGTACATGGCACCCACTGAACACACTTTCTGTGTCAAGGTAAACAGAAACATGTGTACATGCACACGCACACACACACACACACACACGCCTTGGCCTTTTCTGGCTTCGATATTTTAAAACTTAAAGGAAATAAACACAGTTTATTCCGACACTTCTACATTTTTAAAATACATCTAAAAACAGTAATAGTACAATCGGATAACCCCATCATTGTAACCAAAATTATGTCTGAAGTGATTTGCAAAGCTTCTCTCATATCACCACAGAACCATAAACTGGGCTTCACCCACACCACTCTGCTCAGCGCAGCATACGCTCTTCATGCTGCGTACTCTTCTGGAATTGGTTATTGAATTGTGCTAATGTGTATGTATATGCCCATGTAGAGTTATTTGTGTGCTTATTATTTGTGTAGTCTAGGGGTGAGCGTGCCCGTTCTCAGGACATGAAGCTGCTCTGTGCTGAAGATGAACAGAGTAGGACCTGCTGGATCACTGCCTTCAGGCTCTTTAAGGTGACCACCAAGCAGCTCCATGTCTGTCTCTCCACCTCCCAACCCCCTCTCTGCCCCCCTCCCTCTTCTTATGCCTCTTTCTCTCTCACTCTCTCTCACTCTTTCTCTTTCTTTCTCTCTCACTCTATTTCTCTCACTCTATCTCTCTCTCACTCCTTCTCTCTATCTCTCTCTCTCTCTATCTCTCTCTCTCACTATATCTATCTCACTATATCTCTCTCACTCTTTCTTTCTCACTATATCTCTCTCACTCTTTCTCTCTCACCCCATCCCATTTTCACTATGTTTCTATTTCTTTTGCAAATGTTTTTTTTACCCCTCTCTCTCTCTCTCTCTCTCTCTCTCTCTCTCTCTTTCTCTCTCTCTCTTTTCTCTCTCTCTCCCTCTCTCTCTCAGTGCAGTTCCGTATTGGCCTCTGTTTCAGTCTTCTCCTCTCCACTCTGTAAAAGTCTCTTTTGTCCTGTTCATTCTCAGCATTCTCTCTCAGCATTTAGTTCAGTTCATTCTCAGCATGGTGAGGTCCTTTCATTTGGTTTATTGCTTTTCGAGACTCTTTCTCACTCTTTCTGTCTGTAAAGTATTTCCTCAACTAAAGCAATCA
>NC_063210.1:19484492-19489492 GCF_017589495.1 Alosa alosa | reverse complement strand
AGATGTTTACCTGTCTCTTTTGTGCTGTGCTTGTGCACCCATCCAACATACACACACACACACACACACACACACACACACACACACACACAGACACACACAGACACACACACACACACACACACACAAACACACACACACACACACACACACACACACACACACACACACACAGAGACACACACACAAACACACACACACACAGAGAGACACACAGAGACACACACACACACACACACACAATCACCGTCTCCACTCTCTCTTCTGTCTCTGTATTATGTTGAGGACACTGACCTACCAGTTCTCGGATTTCTATTCTATTCTAGAATTCTAGAAGTCTGGACCATAACAATCGGCAGAAAAGGAGAAAAGGCTATTGAGGACCGTGAACTTTATCTTAAATTGTCCTTCTCTTGTCTCACTCACTCAATTGCTCTCTCTCTCTCTCTCTCTCTCTCTCTTCTCTTCTCTCTTCCTTTTGATGTTTTCCCTCATTTTCTTCATCCCTCTTTCCAAATCAGTCTACAGTAGGCCCACTTATTCTCGACGTTGTTTTGTCCTCTGCTGACCCGTATGTGATGTAATGTAATGGTCCCAAGTGCGCGCTGTAGCCATACACCGAGTGTCCCTCACCCCCGACGCCTTAAGAGACCTGCTGGTGACAGACGCCTAGCACCCATGGGTTTCAGCTCTGGTGACCCAGCCTTCACACTTGGTCCGTTTAACTGGACCGAACCCACGCGGGATTACTCCCCTGTTTGCCCTGCTCCAGTTGGTCTCCATTCACATTAGATTTTACAGTAGCTTGTGCACCCGGGGGCCATTTGTGTCATAAACAAGCTGCTATTCACCAATAGGCTGTCGCTTAGCGACACCGCAAAATAGAACATCAATAGCATTTATTTCCTGGTTTTGGAACGGATAGCATTCACACCAAAGCGAACCGCACCGTAATTCTAGGGAACCGCACCCCAGAGCAACGTTTTCTGGTGGACTCTGGTCCGGTCTAGGGTCCAAACCCGAGTTCAGTAGACTGCGTTCACATCATATTAACCGAACAGAACGGTCCAAACAAACTGGGGTCTGGACCGAAGGATCCAGTGTGAATGTACATTGAGTGACCAACCCTCCCGACGCCTTAAGAGACAGACGCCTATTACACACATGGGTTTCTGCTCTGGTACCCCACACTCCTTCTCTCTCTCCCTCTCTCTCTCTGTCTCTCTCTCTCCCTCTTTCTCCCCCCTCTCTCTCTCCCTCCCTCTCCCTCTCTCTCTCTGTCTCTCTCTCTCTCTCTCTCTCCCCCTCTCTCTCTTCCTCTCCCTCTCTCTCCCTCTCCTCTCCCTCTCCCTCTCTCTCTCTGTCTCTCTCTCTCCCTCTCTCTCCCCCCCTTCTCTCTCCCTCCCTCTCTCTCCCTCTCTCTCTCTACTGAAGCCAGCGTTCTCAGCGTGGTTGAGTAGGATCTGTCTGTCCATGTCCAATTACAACAAGGTGCTGAAGGAGACATGAGGGAAAGGCTACAGTGAGGGGGGAGTCATGTGCTGTGTGTGTATGTGTGTGTGTGTGTGCGCGTGTGTGTGCGTGTGTGTGTGCAAACTACTCCATGATTGAGATAGATGCGGAAAGCTAGTTTTTCATTAGCTGGCTCAACAGATGTTCATCTTTCTCTCACACACAAACAATCCTCTCATACACACACACACAAACAATCTCCTCATACACACACACACAGACAAACAATCCTCTCATACACACACACATGCACAAACAATCCTCTCATACACACACACACACACACACACACACACAAACAAAACTCTCTATGTAGTTGTTTTCATCCACCTTGTCTGTCTGTCTGTCTTTCTCTCTCCCATACAGTAAATCTTCTGTTTGTCATCCATCCATTCCCTCTCTCTACCATACACACGTTTCTATGCTTTCACAGTTCTTCTCTCATCTATCCATCCATTCCTGTCTGTCCATCTGTCCAGTCATGCAGTGTCTGTCTTCCCATCTGTCCCTGTCAATGCTTCAATTTTAAAAGAGGGGAGTACAGTCACACCGGTGTGATGGGAATGTTGGGAAAGGAACGTTCTAAAGAATATCTGGGTTCATTGAATTCAACATAGAATTTTAGAACCTTCAATTGTTGCGGAACAGAATCTTATGTTAGAATGTTCAAAAACCTACACCTTTAAGGGTTACAAAACTCACCGTGGACTCTGTTTGACCTTTAAGGGTTACAAAACTCACCGTGGCCTTTGTCCAAAGCGACACACAAATACAAAAACAACATAATATTTAAAATTTAACAATTTAACAGGGAACAGATTAGAATGTTGGTCAAACTATGATAAGGAGAATAGCAATGATAAACTATCACGGTCATGTGTGTGGTGGGTCTGTGTGTGTGTGTGTGTGTGTGTGTGTGTGAGTGAGAGTGTGTTTGTGGTCAGGAGAGTCCCCAGTGTGGTCTCTGTGTCTATCCAGTGTGGAATCTCTCACTGGTGTGACAACTGATAAACAAGTCCACCAATCACATGTACAGAAAAAATCATATCCACACACAAACAAACAAACAAACAAACACACACAATCTCTTTCTAAACAGGTGTATCACACACACACACACACACACACACACACAGTAGTCTAACATAAGTCAAAACATATAGATGTGCATGTGCACTTGCTTGAGGGGCAATACAGAAATAGCTTTAAATGGCTCTGAAGTTGTCTTGTGAATGGATGCTTTCAGAGGTGCCTTTCTGGTCGTTGTCCAGGAATTGCACTGAGACCTTCTCACTGAACTCAAATTGAGAAACTGTAGTGCAGATGTGAGGTTGCAGAGATTTCACAATTTGCACAAACAAGTACACGAAACCTTGACTGCATTTAAGTTTTATTTGCCCATGAGAAAAATCCAGTGACCAATGCTTTATGACACACACACACACACACTCACGCATGCACACACACGCACACACGCACACACACACTTTAACTATAGTGTACAGCACATATAGATCTCACACATTCCTTGCTGTGTGTAGAAACATGCATAAAAACACCTCTGCAAACAAACCACAAAAACACTCACTCACCCACACACGCACAAGCAGTCACGCACGCACGCACACACACACACACACACACACACACACACACACACACACACACACACACACCATTACTCCCACTCATTCACTTATCTGTTGTTGCTCACACACACACACACACACACACACACACACACACACACACACACACACACACACACACATATTAATTTTACTCACACTCTCCTGTCGCTCTACACTCTCTGTGGCACACACACACACACACACACACACACACACACACACACACACACACACACACACATATACATGGCCTGGCCCCTTTCTCAATTCGTTGGCCCTCTGTCTGCAGCATTATTCATTCATACATCATGTTTTATTCAATACCATCAAACACGTCCACCGGCGCGTATACACACACACGCACACACACACACACACATACACGATCTCTCACAGACAGAGAAATTCTCACATCCCCAGACACAGCCACACACACACACACACACTCATTTACAGTCTCTCACTCTCTCCTACCCTCCTTTCCACACACACACACACACACACAAATATCCACATGCCCTGACACACACTCACTAACCCAAATTCCCCGGCTGGACTCACTGACATACAAATGTTTCTCCTTCTTTCATTCACTTCAATGTGCTCACAAACACGCCATCCATAACCATGGCTCTCATCTAACCTCTCTCTGTCAAACACACACACACACACTTACAGTAGACCTGCAGCATGGCTTGCTGATACTCACACACTGCCCCACCCCCGTAAATTAACGATAGCACAACAAAAACAATAGGACAGACACACAAACACACTTCTTGTGGACCACAATGCCTCTCACCAAGTGTATTTAATTTTAAAAGGATCTTATTGATCCTGAACTTTCCTTCAGGATCAATAAAGTATCTATCTACTCTAATCCAATGTAATCTAATCTAATCTAATCTGATCTAATAGATTGGCTCTGAAACCTGTCACTGAGCCGTGGATCTGCCCAAGGTTTCTTCCTTGGTAAGGGAGTTTTTCCTTGCCCCTGTTGCTCTTGGGTGCTCCTTGTTGGTGCCCCCCACCCAATCCCAATCCTCCCCCACCTTTTTTATGCTTAATCTACTAAACCCCTCTTCTACTGCACTCTTTACCCCCCCCCCATTAATGCACAAATAGGCTGACACCAGACATAAATTCACTGCATTTCTTACTTCCAGTAACTATATGCATGTGACAATAAACTTCCTTGTATCCTTGTATCCTTGTTGTGCCCCAGAGCAAGGAACTTAAACCTGACTAGCTCCATAGGTGCTGACCCTGTTATTAGTCCTATGTAAATCGGTCTGGATAAGACTGTGAGTTAGATGCCAAAATATATACATTATTATAAAAATATACAAATGTGAAAATCCAATCTGATGTTGAAAAGGTTTCTCTCATCATAGTCTCTTACCAGGCTTCCATAACCTGACCTGGGCAGCAACTCTTCCTTAATTCCTTCCCTTATAGACTCTTACACAGATACTTTGAAATGAAAATGAATCAAACTTTAGCTTAATGCTCTACAAAATATCAACTCGCTTTTTAATTTTTTGTTTGTCCCCCAAGATACTATTAGCTCAATGTTGTTTTCTGTGCCACCGGAAATGCCTTGAGATCTTGCATGTTTGTTTATGCCGTTGAAAGGGTCTGTAGAGGACTAGGAACCTTCTTTGTTTATTTATGATCTTGGCCATTAGATGGAGTTACAGTCCACGTGCCTTAAGGTGTACAAACTGCCCACATTACTGGGTCATATTGTGGGCGGAAGAAAGGCTTACTGTTTGTGGGCCGTAAGAGGTATTTAAAGGTGGGTTTGGGTAGTGTGGACCGTACATGTCAGATGAGTGGTTGGTTGGATGGGGGTGA
>NC_063210.1:19474492-19479492 GCF_017589495.1 Alosa alosa | reverse complement strand
TCTCTTCTCTATCGCTGTTGCTCTACCTCTCTTCTCTTCCTACACTTCCCTCTCAGGAGAGGAGAGGATGTCTTTCACGGCGAGTAGAAAGATACTTATGGGAGCGAGGGATAAACACTACGGACTAAAGAAAGAGAGAGAGGGAGGGAGAGAGAGAGAGAGGGAGGGAGGGAGATTCTAGTAGGGGGCAGAGGAAGAATGAGACTGAAATATAAAGAGGGAGGGAGAAGCAAAGGAGAGAAGAGGAAGAGGAGGAGTGAAAGAGAGAGAGAAAGGAGAGAGAGAGAGAGAAAGAAAGGAGAGAGAGAGAGACACAGAGGGAACGAGTCATGAATGACCGAACAAGAGACAAGAGGAAGAAGGGAAACAAGACAGTAACAACATCGTAAACGAGGAGAAAGGAAGTGTCCTAGGGAGCATGTAGAAAGAGAGGGAGAGAGAGAGAGAGGGAGAGAGAGAGAGGGGAAAGAGAGAAAGAGAGAGAGAGAGAGAGAGAGAGAGGGAGAGAGGGAGAGAGAGAGGGAGAGAGCATGAAAGAGATTGGCAGAGGAGTGGTGTGAAAAGCAGCAGTCTTTTTGTTTGGTCGGTAACAGATGGGTCTGTCACCATGGCATTAACATCTGAGCCCTCCTATGTGCATGCACACTCCCCCATTTTAAGGAGGCAAATCAAACACACACACACACACACACACACACACACACACACACACACACACACTCAATCACTCAGGACATACGTACAGTACTGTACATACACACAAGGCAAATGCGCGCACATATACAAATCCACATGTAGGCACACACACATATTAAACACACACACACACACACACACACACACACACACACACACACATCAGCATGATTTAATGAGGCATAACCTGACGCAACGTCCCTCTTCATGCCACACGTTTGATTTGAATGCTTCACTCCACATACCAATCTTTCTTTCTTTTCTTTCTTTCTTTCTTTCTTTCTTTCTTTCTTTCTCCAAGGCTGCATCCACACTATTTCTTCTTTTATTTTTTACACATTTGCAATCTCCCAAACCTTGCTCACACGGGACACCTTTTAAGCGTGGATCACATGACCATTCGCACAAATCACATGACCACCCACACAATGGTCAGCAGATGCCACCAAAGACAGCAAGGCCAGAAAAGTTTGCATTTCGGTCTCAATGTTGCATTCACCGCTGGCAGGCTATTATTGTGGAAGTCGAAGTGGGTCATGGAGGGTCAAAAAACACCACTCAGGAACTGACCATGGCCTTCTAAATCATTGTTTTCGGATATTTGCAGATTCTTTGTCCACATTCAAACACAAAGCCGGAGTATGAGGCCGACAGAGTTTTCAAATCATTCCATTTCAGGGGCCTGAAAGTGGCAGAATAGTGTACAGTAGATGGGAGGTGAAAACATAACAAAAGTCTTACGGACGGAATGGAATAGTCTCTGATTCATCCTCTCTTTCTTCTCTCTCTACTGGCCTGTCTAGCTCCACATCTCCTCAACTTCTCCTGCCCTTGTCTTTTCCTGTCCCTCTCTCTATCACTGTCTTTCTATCTATCCATCTATCTATTTCATCTCCCTCTCCCTCTCTCCCTCTCCCTCTCTCTCTCCCTCTCCCTCCCCTCCTCTTCTCTCCCCTCTCTCTCCCTCTCTCTCCCTCTCTCTCTCCCTCTCTCTCTACTGAAGCCAGCGTTCTCAGCGTGGGGTTAGTGGGGGCATCTGTCTGTCCGCCTGTCCTCCATTACAACAAGGTGCTGAAGGAGACATGAGGGAAAGGATACAGTGAGGGGGGAGTCATGTGCTGTGTGTGTGTGTGTGTGTGCGTGTGCGTGTGCGTGTGCGTGTGCGTCTGTGCGTGCGTGCACTTATGAATGTGTCGTGATAGATGAGGAAGAGCCATTTTTTCATTATCTGGTTCAGAAATGGTTTAACTCTCACTCACACACATCACATACACATACATACACACACACACACACACACACACACACACACACACACACACACACATATACACATACATACACATGCACATGCACATGCACGCACACCCACCCACAAGTACCTACACATGTGACTGCAGACATACACATAAATACACACACACAACCTCCCTCCACACACATACACACACAAACATAAAACACACACATCAGTCGCAAAAAGGCCTTTCCTTCTCTACCCCCGAAGCTGCTAGGCTCATATGCTCTCGTTTTATTAAGTTCACACAGGCTCGTCCTTCACCACACTTCTGTCACCCCGACAACAGCCATGCTATGCACATGTCAACTGAGGGAAGATAAATAAGACCTCCTCATCTCTCTCTCTCTCCCTCACTGTATCTATCTCCCCCTCTCTCTCTCTCTCTCTCTGTCTATCTCCCCCTCTCTCTGTCTCTATTTCCCTCTCTCTCTTTCTGTCTATATCCCCCTCTCTATGTCTCTACCCCCTCTCTCGCTTCCCCTCTCTCTGTCTCTATTTCCCTCTCTCTCTTTCTGTCTATATCCCCCTCTCTCTGTCTCTACCCTCTCTTTCTCCGCCTCTCTCTGTCTCTATTTCCCTCTCTCTCTTTCTGTCTATATCCCCTCTCTGTCTCTACCCCCTCTCCCCCTCTCTCTGTCTCTATTTCCCTCTCTCTTTCTCTCTGTCTATACCCCCCTCTCTGTCTATCTCCCCCTCTCTCTGTCTGTATTTCCCTCTCTCTCTCAAATTCAAATTCAAATTCAAAACGCTCGTTTGTGTGAACGTAGAAATTCACACAAACTAACAATCACACACTTGACAGGTGGTCTCGAGCACATTGCTGTGCTATTGCTTCACGGGTCATTCCGTATCAAATCAGATAAGGAGTTGCCGCACTGTCCCAGATTTTTTTTAAACTATATCATGAATGGGTCCAAATAACCAAGGCCTGTGAAATATGTCTGTTCAATTCTATGCCTTCATATTTTTCCAGCCCTTGATATTAGTTTAGTTTTACAGCCTGAAAAACGCATTATTTTGAAAGCAACGTTGGGCATTAATATCTTAAAAAGTATTATTTATAGCAAGCCCGAACTTTGTAGGATAGAAGGCAAACATGTTCTCAGGATGACCATTAAACATGTGTGGGAAAAACTACAAAAAAGATCGACATAAACGGTATCATAAGTGTATTTTTTTGTTCGCATTTTGCATTGATATTTTTTTCTTTACGCATACAACATTTCATATTTCTACATTTTCCACATAATGGGCATCAGGATATTATGGCTAAAACAAGGAACGATTGGGTTGCGTTTTTCCAGGCATTTTTTTAATAACTAAAATTGTGTGTGTGGTTGCTAGGAACAAGGAAACTATTCTAAAGTAGCTCAATGAACATTTAGTGTACCAAACAATGTGATACGATGAATACTTAGATAGAGCTTGTCAGGAACAAGACTGAGTTCCTTAGGAGCAAAAATGAAGAAGCAGAGGTATAACAACTTAATTACCAGGTTGTGCATTTATCTATGAAGAAAACATGGAACAATATTGGAACTTTGTACACTACAAAATCGAGCTATTCCCATATAGATCTTCATGTTCCTCTTAGCTACCCCACATGCCAATTTTATCGTATGGAAATGACCAAACAATGCAACCATGCCTTGTTTTATACTTAATATCTTTGTGTTCATATGTGGACAACTCAGGCACAACATTAATACAATACCGTATTTGCTGACAAAATACTGATTGGTGCCATGTAGGGACAAAAGTTTACAATACCTAGCAGAAACTTGTAATGGTCCAGAAAACAAAAATATTAAACAGGTCTTAGTTTTGGGACCTAAACATTACGTAGACAAACTTCAAGCAAAACTGTGGATGATGCCGCAACCATTTTTCTGAATTGTGTGTGATCTGATATAGAATCACACACACTCACTAAAGTAGGCTACTGCACATCCCTGCACTCACTCCCAGGAACGCAGGGACAAATCATTATGCTGCATACACTGTCTCTCACATTTTGTAACACACAAAATGTCAAAACACACTCACACACACACACACACACACACACACACACACACACACTGGGAAGTGTAGCAGCCACAGATGAGAGAGTTGAGAGATGGTCATTAGACAGTGAGAGGCTTCCTCATCCAGCTCTCTCACTTTCTGCAGAGAGCGAGAGATAAAGAGAGAGAGAGAGGGAGAGAGAGAGAGAGATAAAGAGAGAGGAGCAGAGGAGAGGGGGAACAAGTGCCAGGAGAGATCGGCTGGAAAATGAAGATAGAGGAAGAGAGAGAGCGGGCGAGAGAAAGAGAGAGGGAGGGAGAATGGGGCAGGCTCATGCACAACTCGTCCCTTCAGACTGCGAGGATTAGACAGTCAGACACACACACACACACACACACACACACACTGAGACCCAGCCCCTCTGTCTGTGAGATTACTGTACAGCAGCAGCAGCAGCATCCATCCGCATTTTCCTCAGCACAGAGCAGAGCAGAGAGCACAGCATGCACACTGCATAGTTATAGGCGGGCTGCACACTGCTCCATGGACCGCTAGCACACAGCACAGCACAGCACAGCAGAGTAGAGCACAGCCCAGCACAGCACAGGCAGGTAGGCTACTTAGCATGTTTCTCACTCAAGCAGCGCATTATGTAAATGCCAATGGGAAGCGGGGAAGGAGGGAGGGGTGCAGAGAGACGCTTGCCCGTGCCCTTGATGCTGCAGCTTGGCGTTGCTCACTCTCTTTCTCTCCTTTTTTCTGCTTCTCTCACCATCTATCTCCTCTCTCTCTCTCTCTCTCTTTCTTTCTCTCTCTCTCTCTCTCTCTCTCTCTCTCTCTCTCCTCCCTCTCTTGGTCCCTCCCCGTGGTTTTGCATGCTGGAGTAGTGGAAACGGTTTGCGCTCCGGGACTTGTTCAGCAGAAGCACGAGGGAGGAGGAGGAGGAGGAAAGGGTGGGGGAGCAGAGAGTGGACGCACGCGGCTCGCTCGCTGGCTC
>NC_063210.1:19459492-19469492 GCF_017589495.1 Alosa alosa | reverse complement strand
TATATCTGATATTTTTGACTGCCTGTTTAAATCTACGTTTCAAAGTGGCCCATATCAGATATCTGTGTTTACATGGTTCACTAATTTGCTTAACACAACACACAACTCGTATGCGCACCAGAGGGATTTTGGTCACCAAAATTAAAGCAAACACACAAAAAATGCAAAAGCTTGCATTATTAGGCTATTTCAGTGGCTAGTTGTTCACTTTTGTTTCCGAGGTATCTTGAGATGGGGAAAAAGAAGTGGAGGGTCCTTATTCCAGTTTTTCCATCACCGTTTTCATTTTAATTTCATTGTTCTGCCAGTTGTGCATGTGAAAGCAACATTGTGTGTTGTGTAAATGCAAAAAGGTAAATGATTGTGGGCATTTTCAATGATGTTGAAAATGACAGGGAATATTGGCAGATATCCTATTCATATCTGATTTATTTACACATGAATGAGGCCTGAAACGGATCTGAATATATCGGAATCCATGTGCTTTTTTTTTCTGTTTACACATTCATGCTGCACATAGGAACTGTGCCACATATGAGCAAAACATCGGAATCATAACTGACAATATAAATGTAGCCAAAGAGACTGACATTGTCACACTGCCACACCTGACACGGAGATTTGGGCAAACATAGCGTACCACTGTGGCCAGTTACCCTCGAAATCCGCAATTTGAATTTGCTCAGCGAGTCCGGAAGTCCGGAATTAGTCAGTAAACACTGTTGTAGTGTTACCCAATTGCGTGCAGTGATATTTTCAAATGCATGCTTGGTGCCGCCCCTTGAGTTGAGCCATTTTCATTACTCGTGGCCAGACCCTTAATCTTTCTAGATTTCCGGGTCTGGATTTCCAGGCTAGTGGCCAGCACTGTGAGACCACCTGACCACCACATCTGACCACCACAACGTGCGACATGGGAGTGCAACACCCAGAGCTGCCAGCATCTGTTGCTTAAGTTGTTGAGATGTACTGTAAGGTCTGCTGACTGTTAAGCTCCATACCCAAATGGTCACTCACACACCCAGCGCTATGTCATTCCACTTCTTACAGGCTAGATTATGAACTTGGCTATGAAAAACACTACACATGCTCACTATAAACATCACGCTGTCAGATGCATTCTGGGTAATTATTCCTAAGGGGTTATGATTTTGATAAGGTGCACATTACAGCCACAGTGACCTCTGCAGTGACCCCTTATTACCCAGAGTGCTCAGCGGGCATGTGAAGCCCTCTGATGATTGATATTATTTACACACAGCTGTGCAGGGGTGAGGATGGATGGATGGAGGTGGGGGGTGGTTGGCGTGGAGGAGGGGCTTTGTGTCAGGGTTAATGGGCCGCAGTAAGCAGTGACAGGGGAGTCCACACTGACTGCACTGGGTGGTAGTGTGGTACTGTATACCTTGGCCTTGATATCTGGTCATGAACACACACACAACACACACGCACAACACACACACACACATGCACAAAAAGTGTGTCTCAAATGTTGAAATGATGAGAGATTTTGGAGTGTGACATTTATGTTGTGTGTGTGTTTGTGTGAGTATCAGCTGCGGTGGTTGTGTGTGTGTGTGAGAGAGTAATTACTGGGTGCTTTGCAGCAGCAGTAGCAGCAGCAGTAGCAAAATATCACACCCTAAACCCACTCCCTTCTTCTCTCATCTCTCCCTCTCTCTCTCTCTCTCTCTCTCTCTATCCCTCTCTCTCTTTCTCTCTCTCTCTCTCTTTCTCCATTCCTTCCTATCATTTCTCTCTCTTTCTCTCTATCTTTTCCTATCACCCCCATCTCTCGTCATATTCCTCTCTCTTCTCTGTGTGTGTGTGTGTGTTTGTGTGTGTGTGTGTGAAAGAGAGAGTGGGGGCTGTTATCACTCACGAGTTGTCTGGGAGGCTTTAGAGAGGGAAGGATGATAGAAGGAATCAGTGGAGGAGAGAGAGAGGAGGGATAGAGGGAATCAGTGGAGGAGAGAGAGAGGAGGGATAGAAAGCTAAAGGTATTAGGGAGTAACAAACAAATAAACACTCACACACGCACACATACTACACACTACACATAGACACTCACTTACTCTCGTTAACACGCTCGCTTATACCTACACATGCTTACATAGCCTCTGTCTATCTCTCTCTCTCTCTCTCTCTCACTCACACACACACACACACACTCACATCTCATGCATGTGTGCAAAGGTGCACGACACACACACACACACACACACACACACACACACACACACACACACACACACACACATATGTAAGATGTACAGGAGAGGGACTGAGGAGGCACATCTAATAAAGCACAGCACAAAAAAGACA
Source organism: Alosa alosa (assembly GCF_017589495.1). Lineage (NCBI taxonomy): Eukaryota > Metazoa > Chordata > Actinopteri > Clupeiformes > Clupeidae > Alosa > Alosa alosa. The sequence goes on along the minus strand of NC_063210.1, from coordinate 19,467,167 downwards.
GTAAAAGACAGGATGGTGGATGGAGTGGGAGGGAAGGAGGGAGAAAGATGGCACAAAAGGACAGAAAAAAGAGAGAGATGAAAAGAGAGAGAGATGAAAAGAGAGGAGGACAGAAACAGGAAACGCACATATAGCCTACTCAGTGGTCCAAAATAGAACATCCACGTCGGCTGGAGATGCTAAGGGCTCTTATTCCTGCTGGGCTCATTATTAGCCTTGGCACCAGGTTTCAAACGGACTCAGGACAGCAGTTAAATGCCTCGTGCTATAGGTAGGGGATTTCACACAGCGGCCAATCAACAATCAAGTCTATTTACTGTCAAACACTAAAATCACTAACAAATTAACCTTTGTGGGCAAAGAACATCACTAACAGAACAGCCTTCAAGAGCATTTTTACTGGTGTTATCAAGCAGGCACCTTCCTTCATGGGTTTTTCATAGAATTAGGCAAGGATCACATTGCAGATTTCCTATTGTACGCTATGATTCGGAAGCGGAACAGTTTGAGCGGCAGCGTTACGCTAGCATCAAACAATTTGAGCGTTGAATTTGGTTCAACTTTCAAAGCCTAGCACGAGCATAGACCCTTCGTGTAATTTAGGAATGAGATAGAAATATTATGGTCTGAGCTTTGTGTCACGCCTTACTGCTGCCACATCGTTATTTCCAATCTGATCCCCCGCCTTAGACCCACGACAAGGGGGGAAGGCAAGGAAAGATCACTCTCCCTCACTCCGACCCCCAGATTTAAAGATATCAGACCACCACAGCCGTGGGGCAGCCCTGCCCTACTGGTTAGGGCTTTGGGCTTGAAACCGAAGGGTTGCCGGTTCGATCCCCGACCAGTAGGAGAAATGTGGGCCGGGGAAGTGGTTGAGCACTGCTCTCCCATGCCCTCATCCACGGCTGAAGTGCCCTTGAGCAAGGCACCTAACCCCTCACTGCTCCCCGAGCTCCACTGTTGCAAGGCAGCTCACTTCTCTGGATTATTATTGTGTGCTTTGTGTGTTCACTAATTGACAGATGGGATAAATGCAGAGACCAAATTCCTTGTGCAAGTATACTTGGCCTATAAACCTGATTTACATTTACATTTTTACACTTGCTTTCCTCTGGTAGAATGCCACTTCTGGACCGCTGTTGGACCACCACCACCTGTAAATTAGCTTGTGAATATTAAGAAAAAAAAAATGAAATGTTATTAAAATGAAGGAAGAAGTATTTAACTCCAAAATAATGAAAAAGTGAGAAATGAACTGATTAACTGATAAATGCAAAAGTGTTTGGACCACAGTTAGCAAAGCGGTTGAGCGTAGGCCGGTAACCTGCCAGCGGACCTCTAGATCTGCCCCCAGTGGGCCGACAGTCGTACACAAGCCTCTTGCTATCTGATCAACTGCATTCTAAGCCTCTCCTAAGCCAGTCTCTCTATGTTCACCCTTCAAGATGATGTGATTACAAAGCTACAGGGCTGTGGTATGGCCTTTAACTACTCTGTGTGATAGATTAGCTGCAACCAGGTGCGAATTAAAGAATGCATTTCTTCCATCTGTCCCGGCTGTGCATCACCTGACTTGGCTTCTTCAACGATTAGATTAGCTGTCACACCTTGTGTCGCTAATCAATAGTATCATAATTACATTGCCGTTTTTATCAGTGGTGGGATTAATGGACGATATGGCACCAGCACTAGCAGAAGTGCCTAAGAGAAGATGTGAGAGCTGCAGACTTAAGACAAACTCTCTGTAATCCTCCTCCACTTGTGAGTTGAAGTCAAAGCAGCTCGTGATCCGTATCTAGCTACCCCTTGGGGAAAAAAAGCGTAGCCTACCTCCAGCCAGTGGCCTAAGGAAATCAGTTGCTTCGAGCAGACAGTCAAAAATAGATTCTATTAAGCCAACCTCTCTGTAATATCAGCCTATCCCCAGTCTCCAACAAGTTTGTAATTTCGAAGTTAGGGAAGCCCAGTCATCCATTTGTTAGCCGTTAGCCACTCTTGAAGCGTTAGCGCACCTTTGACTAGCAGCCCCCGGCGGACGGAGTCGTTATAATTACTGTGCCCTGGCATCGGTGCAGATGGATTTGCTTTTAACTGCGCTCATTAATAGTGCAATAGACCATAATTCATCCAGGATCCCTGAGTCACGAGCGCCGCCAGCAGCCATTCTTGGTGTGCAGCGCACACAATCTGGCTCTGGCTCCAATGCACCCTATGCTGGCATTGAGATGTATTTATAACCCCATCCACTCTGTCTATGTCTCCTTCTCCATCACTCTTCCATCCCTGTCTTCCTCTTACCCTGTCTGTCTGTCTGTCTGTCTGTCTTACTCCTTCCTCTCTATCTGTTTTTTAAGATTTCTGTCTGTTTTTTTTTTGTTTTACTCCTATACTGCCTGTCTCTCTTCCCCTTTCTCTCTCGCTCTCTTTCTCTCTTTCTGCCTGTCTCTCTCTCACTCACTGTCTCTCTGTTTATTTGTCTGTGTGTGTGTGTGTCTCTGAGGATTTATACGGTGTTGGCCATTAACTAAACCCGGCTCGGAACAGTGAGGAACAGCCCTGTCCTGCTGATGTCATAATTCAGCGCCACTGCTGGTCCCAATCCAATATCTCCAAATGCCTGATCTTGTCAAGGCCAAGCAGAATAGAAATAAAGTCACGGTGCTTCAACATCCATTTTGTCCATTTGTCTGTTCGTCTGTCTGTCCATCTGTCTCTCTGTCAACCTAGGCAATCCTCTGTAGCTGTATGGACTCCAACCATTTACTTGAGATTTGTTTGGACTCACATAGGTTTGTCTTGCCAAGGTTTACAGAGGCATATAAAATCACCTTTCATTTTTATTACACATTTAGTTATATTTAATATCTGACTCTGGGATCGCTTAGGGTCTCAATGGGGAGGGGGCATTGGAGCTTTTACTTTATTTGACATTTCTAAACCAATCCATTGCCAAGCCAAGGTCAAAGTAGTTGTAGTGAGTATGGAGATTTCTGTGCACCAAAATTTCATGTTTGTCCCCTGCTGTATGGTCTCTGCCCTGAAAGGGCAACGTCTAGTCTTAATTGGAGTCATTAATATCACATTCTGGACCTTATTATTGTATTCACTGGACCTCTATGTCGCTAAGTGGTGTGGATGCAGAGTTCATTACCTAATTAGTTTGCTCTATTGTTTGTTCATCCGTCAGATGAAGACAAAGCATGAAGGAGAGATAATTTTCCATAGTCAGTAATTTCCCTGTCCTCCATCTTCTCTCTTTTGTCTTTTCCTCTCTCTCTCTCTCTCTGTGTCTCTTATCTCAGCCTTTCCTTGTTCGTTGCTGTTTTCATCATACCTGAAACATCTTCAATCAACGCTCTCTAACTCTTCCTCTTCCTCTCCCACCACCGCCGTAAAAACAACCTCATCCATCTCGTTTCAAGGCCTCTCCCTAGCAATCACTCCCAGATTTGTGGCGTGACTCAAAATCCCACAATACCTCAGCCATTTACTGCCATCCGTGAGCACCCGCCTACCCTTCTGGGTAGTGTAGTTTATGGGGCACGCAGTGCGACACTGGTCACATCCCACATGGTTTATGGTCATGTCAGTGTGGTTGTGACATTTTTTGGCTGTAAACGGGAAAGCAATAACTCTCTCTTTCTCTCTCTCTGTCCCTCCCTCCTTTTCTCTCTCTCTCTCTCTCACACACACACACACACACACACACAGTAACATACACATGGTTGGGGCAAAGGTATTCTGTGTTTGTATGTGTGTGTGTGTGTGTGTGTGTGTGTGTATTTGTGTGGCTGTAAACGTGTCTGCCAGAGGGGTTCTACGCCCCAAATTGGAAAGGCGCGCAGTTTCCAAACTTCATCCATCAGTGGCTTTATTTACGATGTTTAATCGCTGTCAGCCATTTTGGGGAGCTGGCAGGCGTGGAAATGGAGAGAGCCTCTCGCTGCGCTGGGGGGAACACATCAGGCCTGCACACCACAAAGCCTAGTCAAAAACACCCCGAGAGAGAGAAAGAGAGAGAGAGAGAGAGAGAGAAATGAGGGCGATTATTCAGACCCTCCACTCAATCTCTCTCTTTATCTTCTGCTCTTTCCTTATCTGTCCTCCTCTGTTTCTCCTCCCTTCCTCCCTTCCTCTCTCTTGCTTCATCTGTATCGCTCTCTCTGTCTCTCTTTGCCCCCCCCCCACTTTGACTCTCTCTCCCTCTCTGTCTCTCTTGCCCCCCACTTTGACTCTCTCTCCCTCTCTGTCTCTCTTTGCCCCCCCCCACTTTGACTCTCTCTCCTCTCCTCTCCTCTCTCTCCTCTTCTCCTCTCCTCTCTTCTTCTCCTCTCTCCTCTTCTCCTCTCCTCTCCTCTCTTCTTCTCCTCTCTCCTCTCTCCTCTTCTCCTCCTCTCTCCTCTCTCCTCTCTTCTCTCTTCTCTCCTCTCTTCTTCTCCTCTCTCCTCTCTCTTCTCTTCTCCTCTCCTCTCTTCTTCTCTCCTCTCTCCTCCTCTCCTCCTCCTCTCCTCTCCTCCTCCTCTCTCTCCTCTTCTCCTCCTCTCTCACATCTCCTCTCCTCCTCTCCTCCTCTCTCTCCTCTTCTCCTCTCCTCTCTCTACTCTTCTCCTCTCCTCTCCCTCTCTTCTCCTCTCCTCTCCTCCTCCTCTCCTCTCTCTACTCTTCTCCTCTCCTCTCTCTACTCCTCTCCTCTCCTCTCCTCTCCTCTCCTCCTCCTCTCCTCTTCTCCTCTCCTCCTCTTCTCCTCTCCTCTCCTCCTCTCCTCTCCTCTCCTCCTCTCCTCCTCCTCTCATATATATATCTCCTCATCTTGTCATAATAATATATATCATGTCATCATATATAAATATATTTTAATAAATCATGTCATATATAATGTAATGTCATGTTAATACTTGTGTTCCATTCCTCTCTCTTATCCTCTCCTCCTCTCTCCTCCTCTCCTCCTCTCTCACATCTCCTCTCCTCCTCTTATCCTCTCCTCTCTTATCCTCTCCTCCTCTCCTCTCCTCTTATCCTCTCCTCCTCTCCTCTGGACCCCTTCCCTCCTCTCCTCCTCTCTCCTCTCCTCTCCTCCTCTCCTGCCTCCTCCTCTCCTCCTCTTCTCCTCCTCTTCCTCCTCTCCTCTCCTCCTCTTCTCCTCCTCCTCCTCTCCTCTCCTCCTCTCCTCTCCTCTTCTCCTGTGGACCCGTTCCCTCCTCCATGAAGAAGCACATCTAACAGCCTATCTGCTGACACACACACACACACACACACAGCAGTCATGTAGCACGTCAGCAAGTAGCGCTTGCCTGTTTGCCCCCCTCTGTGTGCTCACCTTGGATCATGTCCCTGCACAAACGCTGGGTGGGCGTGTGTGTGTGTGTGTGTGTGTGTGTGTGTGTGTGTGTGTGTGTGTGTGTGTGTGTGCATATGCGCTTGCTTGCTGCTTTATGTCTACTGAGGGTACAGGGTGGAACATGGGGCTGTTAGCATGCTGCGCTAAACTGAGGCTGTTATAATAATGGACATCTGAGACACGCATAGTGTAAAGGTGATTATGCACATTTAGACCTCATGGCGATTTACTCTGCCTGTGCTCTAAAATGATCTAATGACTTTGCGGTTGAAGTAATTCACTGTAGTTGTTACAGTGATGCTGCGTTATGAACCCTTTCAACTGCATAAAACACATGTGAGTTCCTAAGGTATTTCCAGTGGCACAGAAAACAATATTTAGCTAATGGTAACTTAGAGACAAACAATAATTTAAAAATCAAGTTTTAAAGTTGACATTTTGTAGAGCATTATGCTTAAGTCTGATTCATTTTCATTTCAAAGTATCTGCATTGGTTTTAAGCATTTCAACCGCAAACCCTCTAGGTACAGATTGAAAGGATTTATATATTGTACATTAATATATACGTTTACTGACGCAATCCAGTGCTAGTATAAGTTTGATCTAATACAAAACAATGTACATTTGCACATGTGGGGGGCACCTAACCCCTCACTGCTCCCCGAGCGCCGCTGTTGTTGCAGGCAGCTCCACCGCGCCCGATTTTCAGTGTGTGTGCTTCACCTCACTGTGTGTTCACTGTGTGCTGAGTGTGTTTCACTAATTCACGGATTGGGATAAATGCAGAGACCAAATTTTCCTCACGGGATCAAAAGAGTATATATACTTATAATTATACTTATATATGTCCAGTTTGCACTTTTTATTCAGGTAAAGGTAGTGTCCGTGACTCTGGCAAAAGGTTGTTGCCAATCACATTTCATGGTGCTCGAGAGGCCACATGCTAATTGACTACACTGCTGTTTTATGGCCTGCATCTTTTAATGTGTAAAGCCTGCAGGGGGATTCAGCGGGATTCAGCATTATCAAACTACTTGGACCTCACCTAACATCAGCTTGTTTTTGTGTCTTGTTAAAATATGAGTAAGTAGAAAGAAAGGCACGACACTGCTTGCTCCATGGGGCAAATGATTTATTAATAAAGTAACGTTTCGGTCAGTCAGACCTTCATAAGAGTGACCTAACAAGGTGTGTAAGCTCCGCTCTATCTTGCTAAAATATATAAGCATTTTAAAACAGCCTTTTTGTGGGTCTCGGTCTGGGTCAGGGGTCATGGTCTGGGTCAAGGGTCATGGTCTGGGTTTGGGGTCTCGGTCTGGGTCAGAGGTCATGGTTTGGGTCAGGGGTCATGGTTTGGGTCAGGGGTCATGGTCGGGGTCAGTGGTCATGGTCTGGGTTAGGGATTTTCAGTCCTACCTCTGGAGCACTTCTCTCAAATATTTTCTGTGATACTGCAAACGAATGCAGTAAAATCATTGTTGTCATCATCGTCGTTGTCCTCGTCATCATCATCATCATCAGCAGCAGCATAGTCACCATCACCATGACCATCACCGTCATCATCATCATTAGCAGCAGCACCATAGTCACCATCACCATGACCATCATCATCATCATCATCAGCAGCACCATAGTCACCATCACCATGACCATCACCATCATCATCATCATCATCATCATCATCATTAGCAGCAGCACCATAGTCACCATCACCATGACCATCATCATCATCATCAGCAGCAGCACCATAGTCACCATCACCATGACCATCATCATCATCATCATCAGCAGCACCATAGTCACCATCACCATGACCATCACATCATCATCATCATCATCATCATCATCATCATCATCATTAGCAGCAGCACCATAGTCACCATCACCATGACCATCACCATCATCATCATCATCATCATCATCATCAGCAGCACCATAGTCACCATCACCATGACCATCACCATCATCATCATCATCATCATCATCATCATTAGCAGCAGCACCATAGTCACCATCACCATGACCATCATCATCATCATCATCATCATCATCATCATCATCATTAGCAGCAGCACCATAGTCACCATCACCATGACCATCATCATCATCATCAGCAGCAGCACCATAGTCACCATCACCATGACCATCATCATCATCATCATCATCATCAGCAGCAGCAGCAGCACCATAGTGACCATCACCATGACCATCATCATCATCGTCAGCAGCAGCACCATAGTCACCATCACCATGACCATCATCATCATCATCATCATCAGCAGCACCATAGTCACCATCACCATGACCATCATCATCATCAGCAGCAGCACCATA
>NC_063210.1:19426992-19444492 GCF_017589495.1 Alosa alosa | reverse complement strand
TTGTATCTGAAAGAGGGTGGGGCTTAGGGATGAGAGGGCATCTGATTGGTTTGTGTGGATGTGAGCAGGAAGAGGATGTGAGGAGGTAATAATACACTAGTCCGTACCCACTCCCCCTCGGTTATGGAGAGCACCTGGGTGGGAGTCACCCTCACAGCTAAATCGAGTTTTCCTTGATTAGCGTGTAGGGTATAATACCGCACTCAGCTTTGGGAGGAACTTCCCTCTCCCTAGCGGAAATAGTTTCTGACATAACCGTGGATTTGTTTGCAGGGGTGCTCACACGGAACTCGTATTTGTAAGAAGCCTCTATGACGTTACTTGGCGGAAAAGAGTGTGTGTGCTAGGGAGAGCTACGGTGTGTGTGACTGTCCTTTACATGAGCGCCTGGCAGCTACACAGAGTGTGTCCTCAAGTCAACCTGTAGGGGGTAAGCTGAAGAGGCAGTAACAACAAAACCAAGGCCATGGATATCAATAGAGCCACGGGGTGAGGACATGATGTATTTTAGTACACCTCACATGGGAGGAAACAGTCTGGATACTGAATTAGAATGTGAAATCAGGAAGGAGGGAATAAATGAATGAATGAATGAATGAATGAATGAATGAATGAATGAATGAATGAATGAATGAATGAACGCATGAATGAATAATGAATGAATGAATGAATGAATGAATGAATGAATGAAAGGGTGCTATGAAAAATGACCTAGCTAGTACTGTGAGACATACCTTTAGAAAAGCCTCTATTGTGTGGTGCCATTGTAGTTGTGTGTCTGAACAAGGATTCCTGCTTGTCTAAGTTGGTGGATTTGAGAAGGTCTGTCTCTGACTCAGCCCCCCTTCACTGACGGAGCCCTGTTAGTATAGTGGCTAAGGAGTTTGGCTAGCAAGCAGTAAACTGGTAAGCATAGTGGCTAAGGAGTTTGGCTAGCAAGCAGTAGCCTGAAAAGTGTGCAATTCCTGGCTGCCACTGTTGTGATCCGTACAGTAGTTACTAGGAGACTGGCCCTTGTAAGAATTTACGTATGATAATTGCTTTGGATAAAAGCATCAGTAAATATAGAACCTTTCTTTACTCTCTGATTGGACCATGCTAAAGCTTACCAGGTGTCGTTATCACCTACTGTATCACTGAGCAAATACTCTCATCTTTAGACCCAGTGAAGCACAATGGGTCAATTCAAATGCATTGAGATAAACGTGGCGGACATATTGATATCTGGGCATCTTCGCTATCGGCCCCACATGACCGGAAATTTGCCTCTAGTCTTGTGATATAAGATATGACATCATGAATGCCTTCCATTCACTGCACTTATCTGAGTGTTTTCGCAGATTGGTCTTATTTCCGGACAAAATGTTTCAACGATAGATCTCAGGAAATCAAATGACCATATCATGCAGGGTATGTTGCTAACTCTTCAGGCTTTGGGTTGTCACCCCTGTTGTGTGAGAAGCAGAAATAGGCTGTGACTCTTTGACCTTCCTCTGAGAAGTGTGTGTGTGTGTGTGTGTGCGTGAGTGCGTGCCTGCGTTTGTGTGTGTGTATGCGTGTGTCTGCCGTGAATGCGTGCGTGTGTGTGTGAGTGTGTGTGTGTGCGTGCATGTATGTCTCTGTGTGTGTGTGAGTGTGTGTGTGTGTGCGTGCGCGCATGCTTGTGTGTGCGTGGATGTCTGTGTGTGTGTGTGTGTGTGTGTGTGTGTGTGTGTGTGTGTGTGTGTGTGTGTGTGTGTGTGACCTTCCTGAGACAAGAGCCGAGAGGCCACAGCCCTCTCACTAGGAGGGGTAATTAGGTTCTAATGAAGTGAGTGGCCAGTGGGGATTTTATGCTGTTTCATCCTCACCTACAAGTCAGAGAGTGAGACCAGTTAGTCAGAGGTGTTCAGTGTAATGCGGTGTGTGTGTGTGTGTGTGTGTGTGTGTGTGTGTGTGTGTGTGTGTTTGTTACTCATACCATCTGTGAAGGTTTTCCTTTGCGTGTATGTGTGTTCACACATTCCTTTAGATAAAAAATAAAGAAGAGGGGGAAAAAAACAAACTGCAAGTGAAAGTCGATGTAGGAGAAGGAGTAAAGTAAAAGAATTTGAGCCAAGAAACAGAGCCAATTACCAACAGAGATGCTTCACCCAGACAGCTAGTTCACTTCACACACCATCCCAGGTCAATAACTCACCACCTTAAATGGAATTCCCTCTCTGTCTGTTCTGGAACAATCTTCCAGCTCAGTGATTTCCACCAAAGATTCTAGAACAGAGCTCTGTTCTAGAATCTTTGATTTCCACTGCCTCTGTTCCCTCCTGACATACTCCCAGAGTGCACCATCCGTGTGATTGGCACCTCGGCGATGGTCTGGCCAGTAGTCACGATCAATGACCGGCGTCGCTGTGCATCGGTTGATTGAGTCCGAGCTGACTGAGTGAAGGCTGGAGAGGTGGCTGAGTTTTGGCCTGAGGGATTCATCAGTAGGGACACGTTTCAGATGGTCATTAGACTAGACAGGCGGTGGGGGCGGTAGTAGCACAGTGGTTAAGGAGCTGGGCTAGCATGCTATTAGCATTAACCTGATAAGTTGCGTGTTCAATATCCGCCTTCCGCCGTTGTGCCCTTGAGCAAGGCACTTAACCCCGAGTTGCTGCAGGGACAGTGGCTTTGTAATATAATTGACAAATGTAAGTCACTTTGAGTAAAAGCATCTGCTAAAGGAATTAATGCAAATGTAGACTACAGTAGGTAGGCAGCTGAATGTTAGAGGTCCTCTCTGTCCATGGCTTCCCGTGACTCAGCCTTTAATGCCCGTGGTGTTTCTTGGGTAGTCATTGTGAATGCTATGGCAGTTGCTAGGGATGGGTAATAATGAAAGGGGTTGCTATGCTGACTGCCAGGCAGATACCAGGTAGATGCCAGGGAGGATTATGTTGGTTGCTATGGTGGTTGTTGACATTATGATGGTGGTTGCTAGATTGTTGCTAGTGTGATTGAGATGGTTGCTAGGGTGTTGCAGAAACAACAACAATAACACATTGCATTTATGTAGCACTTTTCAAGACACCCAAACACTCTTTACAGTGATGTGGGAACCTCACCACCAATGTGTAGTACTGACCTGGGTGATGCAAAGCAGCCGTTATGTGCTGGCGTCCACCACACACCAGCTTGAGGTGGACAATGAGGGAATGAATGAACGAGCCAATTAGACTGGGGGAAATGTATCTAGAATACATTCAATGGCATTATAGGTTGGGAGTCAAACCTATAATGCCATTGAATGTATTCTAGATAAATTTCCCCCAGTCTAATTGGCTCGTTCATTCATAGGGTAGGGATGTCCCAGGTCCCACATCGTATCATCTGTTATATATTGGTAGAATTCTTCCCCATGATAAGAATTTATAATCCCACATGTTTACATACATGTTTTTTTGCATACAGCCTCATATTATTTACATACAGAGGGGGTATTTCAATCATAAGGAAGAAGAGTTAATTGCTGATGATGGTCAAGATTAAGTTAGATTTTTTCGGATCAAAATTTGTGCTTTCTTGGCTCTCAAGACTGTAAGCTAATGTAACTCAATTCCCCCTGTGTGTGAATTCACACCAAGTCGGCCTACCATAACTTCCAAACTCTCCACAATACCCCATTAATGGCATGACAGTAGGCTATTTAAACACCTTATCAAAATCAACTTAATGCATAACGCACGCACACCTTTTGTTTGAGCAGGAGAGAGAATGGCCGCGCATGCACACAGCATTATCAGCACACAATGTTAAGCTAATTCACTAACTAAAGACTTCAAGGACATCATGGATATAAAACGTTTTTTTTAACAACGAAAACAGAAAGGATGGAGGCAGCAAAGCTAGCGAGTAATTTCAGATGGTCAAGAACAAGGAAGGCAAAATTGGTGTGCTTGTCAAAACGTTAGCATTACAACTGGAATACTGAATGAATGCTTACTGATGTTAAAGCTCACACGCTGTTTAAAGCCACACACAATGGTAAACTAGAACAAAACTGAAGGTAGCATAACTTTACCCTTCATAGGGCTGTTTTAAAGTTGTCCAAATTAATATAGACTGTTGTCAGGCGTTAATGTTGTAGATAGGCTGTTGTAAGTAGCCTACTATCTACAATGTACTGCACTTTGTATGCTACTTTTTAATTGACCAATGCACAAACCGTTTGTTTGTGTGCCCCTGTTGACCCGCAACATATCATGATAGCTACGTTAGTAGCAGCTCACTCTGTTTAAAGGACAGAAGATGGCAACAGGAAGATGGAAGATATCAACAACTTTTCACAAGGAGAGGGCACTGCACCTTTAAGGACTGGCAAAGAGAGGTATAGGTCTGCAGGCTGGCAGTATTAATCCTAATATCATTAATGTTATACTGGTGGTTGAATTGAGGTTTTATGGGGGTTGGTGACTCATGTTGCGGGGTCGGACACACAAGGTGAGCCCCTGATTGGGCCAAATGACTCACACATTCCTGGAGTGTCGGTGTAATATTAGATCGGGCGCTCTTTCATCGAGCGAGTCATTAGTGGCCCTTCAAATGCAAATAGGTAAAATAATGATTTTGTTTGAATGAACGGAATCAATTCATTTGCAGTGCGGTGGAGGAATGGAGTGTCCAAAATAGCTGCCGGATTCTTGAGTACTCCCAGTCGAGTTCAGGGCCAGTCTGCCAGAGTCTACTGTGTATGTGTGAGTGTGAATCTTCTCCCATGATCACTGAGGGACTGGGTCTTTTTTGTTATATCCTATTTGGTAATTAACTGTCTTAACACTAGACGCGCCATCAGTTCATAGCTACTAGAAGTGCCGAAAGCAGCCATTTTGACCCTTAGACTTTAAAGTCTATATTCAACCAGCAAGACCTGTCATTGTACACACAACTTTCTAAACGGTCAGAATGATCGTCACTTCACATCTAGAGTGTCTTTATCTGTTGTTGTTGCTTTTAGTCACATATAGCACATTGAATTGCCTCTGGGTATGCATGTGCGAAATAAATAAACATGCTTTGCCTTAGAAAGGTTTGTATTGGTCAATGGTCACCTAAACAATAAATTGAATAGAAGAGTCGATGACCTATAGGTTAGTATTGTGCAGTGTGTGTGTGTGTCTGCTGTGATTTCTGTTGCTTTAGGCTTATGTTTGTTCCTTTCAGATCAAAGCAAGTAAACAACAACAGCAAAGAACAAAAAATAATCTACAACACACTATAGTGCACAGCCCACCTTTCAATACATAATCTCACCCATTATAAATTGACCGATTGCTTTATTGTTGTTGTTGTTGTTGCTGATGTTGTTGTTCACACTAGTGAGACTCCAGGAATGTGTAGCTTGTTTTCACCCCCATTTGAAATGCTATCTAGCGGCCATCAGACTACTCCCTATGCACCTCAACCCTCCGTGGTAGAGAGGGGAGACTCCCGGCCGACTGCCAGTCCTCCTGCACGCTGCAGAAGAATTTCCTCATTGATATCGACGACCTCTGCCTTTAGCTGTGGGAAGGCGGCCAAATGGTTGTCAAAGACTAAGAGGCTAAGTCTCCAAAATCTTTGTGTGTGTGTGTGTAGGAGCCTGTGTCTGTGAAAAGACTGCTAATTTGGTAAATGGTTCCTTAAAAGTGCAGTGTTGAGTGTACACATGTGTCTGTCTGTCTGTCTATCTTTGTGTGTGTGTGTGTGTGTATGTATGTTTGTGTTTATGTGTTTGTGAGAAAGACACTGCATGTGCTGGAATTTGTGTGTTATTGTTTTTTTGTGTTTTTTTTTTTTTTGGTCCCTGCAAACTCCGAGGTAATTACAGAGGCAACAATCACAGGCAATCAAAACGCAATTACAGACACACTGTGAGGGAGTTCTCCAGTCATGAGACAGACATGAGCACGGCAATTACGCACCGGCCGCTTCATCCCTCTCGATAAAACACACACACATACACATGCACATATACACACACGTACGCGCACACGCACGCAAACGCACACGCTCACACACATACATGCACACACACACGCGCGCGCAAGCACGCACACACACACGCTCACACACATACACGCGCACACACGCAAATGCACACAGACACACACACAAGTTCAACATACCAGACGGTTTGTTTTGTTCTGTGTTCATTCATATTTTATGATTCTTTGCCATCCATGGACGACCTCAGGCAGATACGATGTGATTTGTGCAGTTTGGTGTAGAGCCATTTGCAGCCTCTCAGCAGGTGCTGGTCTAGAGCATTTGATTGTGAGGAACATCTGCGAGGAATGTGTCCCGCATCTCTGTTGTGTGCTGTTTGTAGTAGTGCTTTATGTCACTAGTGGGTACCCGTACTTACCAGATTGAGTTTGTAAGTGAATTTAAAGCACTTATCTATTGTTAGGCTCCGTTATTAATATAACTACTGTACACTGTTATCCCATCATTGTTTGGTTTTTAGTGTTGTAGAGTGACAGCTGCCTTCATATTTATGCAATCTGGACTCAAATAACCCCTATTCTCTATTCTCACTGATAAAACACAAATTATTGTTTGTTATCATCCACTTTGAATGCATAATTCAAACCTTCACAATGCTGGTTGGAAAAAAGTAGGTGTACCCCAGTTCTGGCTTCAACAATACCTAATTTGAGCTACTTTAACTAATAAAAAAGCACTTAAAAATGTTGAAGCATGATGTGAATTGTGCCCTGCAGGAAGAAATATCTCATAAGAACGACAACAAAGAACTGTTGTTCTTTCCAAAGATGGAAAGGGCTACAATGTAATCTTCAAGAGATTAAAGGCTACATCAGGCCACAGATTGAACACATTTACCTACAAGGAGATGATTTAGTATTATTGCTAGTGCTATTATTGCTATTATCGCTTGTGTTCCTAGAAATGAGCACACAGCCAGGATGCAGCTGAACAGTTACCCAAAATATAGAGCTGTTGAACCGCGCAGATCAGCCCTATACTCACCCAGACTTGAACCCGCGAACAGCAGCACCTCGGATTGGGAGTCGAGTGTGCTAGCAGTCAATCTAACAAGCCCAGGCTGCTAGCTTTCCCACTAGCACAACTCTTAAGGCGTCGGGAGTAGGCTTGGGAATCGGTTCCAGGTATCGGTAAGGAACCGGTTCCAAATGTTCCGATCCATCGGAATCGTACACATCCAAACGTTTCCACTAACGATTCCAATACAAAGCTTTGTTTTAGAAATGTTTACTTTTTTAGAAATTTTAAAGTATTCAACTTCTGTATTGTTATTGCACACTTGATATTCATTCTCTAAAACCACTTTAAATTAGACATTCAAAGCCAACAACTCTCAAAGCCATCCTATAAGTGTTCAGCAAATGGTACAGAAATCGATAAGGAATCGCATCGACAAAGCAGACTCGACAATGGCATCGATATCGATAATTTCTTAACGATGCCCATCCCTAGTCGGGAGGGAGGGTTACACAAGGTACATACTGTATAGCTGGGCAATTCCATGGAAAATTATGTTTTTTGTAACATCCATAACGCTAATAAAATGTGATGGTATGGCATGATGTGAATGATTACATGAAATTTGAGCATTTGCTATTTTTGGCTGAAGAATGTACAAAAAATGCACAAAAAAAGAATGTTATCATTTACATCATACAAATGCCAAGGCATTTCACTGGCGTTATGGATGTGACAAAAAATCAATTTTCCGTGGAATTGCCCAACTACGGACCAGCTGGCTACCATTACACTACATTGAATTGTCCAGGGAAGAGTGTTTGGCAGCACACAATTATTAGCCGCTAGCGAGACAAATAATCATGCTTGACTGACCTTAATTGTAAATCCATACAGGGGTTTCTTTGCATGCTGGTCATTGACAACTCTTACTATGACCAGTTAACCAGAGTTTTTAAGTTTAGTTCTTTTTTTTTTTTAAGATTGCACCTGTAACACCAAATGGGGTCAAAGCAAAAGCTGAAATGGGGAAGTTATTGCGATCATGTGTCTAGGCCAGAGTTTGCTCAGTGGATGAATGTTAGCAAACATATTGTTGACCTTTTCTCTGGAAATATTAAACTCTTGTGCACCAGGTTCCCACGCGCTGTTCAAGACTGTGTGTGTTTAATGTCAAGCTGAACTCACACTCTCTCCATTTACCTCTCTTTCTCTCTCTCTCTATCTCTCTCTTTCTCCTCATCTCCCTTAGTTACTCTTTCTAATCACCCCACATTTTCACTATCTCTCAATTTTATTGTCCATCCCCCCTCTCTCTCTCCCTCTCTCTTCATCCTTCTATCTCTCTCTTTATCTCTCTTTCTCCATCCTTCCATTCTCTGTTTTATTTTCACTGTCCTCCTTTTCTTCATCACTCTCCATGCCCTCTCATCACCCCCATATCCCTTAGTTACTGTTTCCAACCACCCCTTTCTCTCACACCATCTCTCACTTTATCTGTCTAGCCCTTCCTTCCCTCTTTCTCTCTGGGTCTGTACGAAACAGAAGGCAGCTGTCTGCTGTCCTGCTGCCTTCAGCTCTCTACCGAGTCACTTGCTGTAGCAGGCATCAAGGTACCGGCTACGAACTTTGTTTCGGACAGCCTAGCAAGATAGCAACACAGAACGCCATTGTCAGGATACCAGAAAGAAGAATAACGTAACGTTCGACAGCAGCAATAGTCGCTCACAAATAATTAGAATTGTTGACGTTGAAGACAGCATGAAGGATACATCAATGTTGCCTTCAAAATTCGTCAAAACAAAGGTACAGTATCTTAGAAGGTAGCATTTCACAGAAATATTTGATTTGGACATGTCTCGATGCCTCGCTCCCCTGTTAGATATCTTAAAAGGCAGCAATTTTTCCCGTTTCGTACAGAACCTCTGTCTGTCTCTGTTCTTCATTCTTCTCCTCCTTGTGTTCATCCTCTCCGTTTTGGGAGGCTGGTGGTTGTCAGGGAGAAGGTGCTTGTTTGCTGTAATGGATTGGAACTGTGAAACTCATTACTCTCCCTCTCTCTCTCTCTCTCTCTCTCTCTCTCTCTCCTCCTTCTCTCTCTCTCTCCTCTCTCTTTGCTCCTTCTCTCTCTCTCTCTCCTTGCTCCTTCTCTCTCTCTCTCTCTTCTCTTTGCCTTCTCTCTCTCTCTCTCTCCCTCTCTCTCTCTCTCTCTCTCTCTCTCTCTCTCTCTATTTGCTCCTTCTCTCTCTCTCTCTTTGCTCCTTCTCTCTCTCTCTCTCCCTCTCTCTCTCTCTCTCTCTCTCTTTGCTCCTTCTCTCTCTCTCTCCCTCTCTCTCTCCCTCTCTCTCTCTCTCTCTCTCCTTGCTCCTTCTCTTCCTCTCTTTTCCCTCCCTTGCCTCCATAGCAACAGCCAAACTACTGGAGTTTCAAGGTTAGTTTTCCAAACTTCTCTCTATTTGGGTTCAATGTTTTTGGGGGGTTTGAATGATTGTTGACTTCCACAGCTGTGTGTGTGTGTGTGTGTGTGTGTGTGTGTGTGTGTGTGTGTGTGTGTGTGTTTGTAACTGTGGTCAGTGCTTTTAAATATTCACTGTATGTGGTGGTCTGCATGCAAATTTGCTTTTGAAAGTGTGAGTGTGGATGTGTGTGTCTGTGTGTCTGGCTTTGTGTTTGTTAACTGGTGCATTTCTGCTTGCGCACGCGTATGTGTGTGTGTATGTGTGTCTCTGTCAACCGGTGCATGTCTGCATGTGTGTGTGTGTGTGTGTGTGTGTGTCTGTCTGCATGAGCTCTCATCCTCTGGGTGTGTCTGTGATGAGCTTGTGAGATTAAGGGGAGAAGCTGTTTTTCTCTGGTCTGAGTGTTGCTGCTGCTGCTGGATGAATTAATAAGAGCTAATGCAGCGACACGCCAACCATCTGTTCTGCTCCGCGCCCATTACCCTACACCACCGCTGTCAATCACACACACACACACACACACGCACACACACACACTCATTACCCCACACCACTCCACCGCTGTCAGTCACTTACACACACACGCACACATACACAGAAACACAAGCATACACAAGCTCATACGCATACTATGAACACTCACACACACACACACACACTCACTCACACACACACACACACACACACAAAACATTTACACACACACACAAATAATGACAGATAGACAGACCCCACCACCACCACCCTACTGTATTTCTGTAAGCCAAACTGTGGCCTGGATGTGGCTCATAACAGGCTCAGCTCTGTCTTTGTGTCTACCAGTGCATTCTGGGAAATTTCACTGCAGCTCTACTCATCCTCTCCCCACCCGGAAACATTTTATCAGTTGTCACTCTTCCTGCGCACTCTCTCTATCTCTGACTCTATCTCTCTCTCTCTCTCTCTCTCTCGCTCTCTCTCTCTCTGCAGACTCTGCAGAGTCTGTGCTGTGAGAGGGGGATAAGCAGGCTGTCTGAGGTGGCCACTGCTGCTGCTGCCTTCTCAGACAGGCAGGTTCTTATAGACCCTTTCAACAATAAAAACAAAAACAATGCTTGAACGTTCTATTTGGGCCCCAATCTACTTCCTCTGCATTAAGATAACATATGGAATGTTAAAAAGGAAGTCTTGTGGGGCCAACTATGATGCTGATAATGGAACTCTCTTGAAAGGGTCCATAGACATGCGGACCTGGCTTGTTCTGGCCTTGTTTTGGCTGGTCTCTGGCCCAGCTGTGGGCCTGCTCTGGCCCAGATGTGAACTGCGTCTGTGCCAGATCCGTCCCAGAGTCTAATTATTTTGGGGGGTTTTGCTGAAGGAAGTGAATGCATACAGGGTCTGTCTGAAAAGGACAAAAAACATCTGCCATTTTATTTAAGACAGACATTGTGAGGCATATCTAAATCAAATTTCTAAAACGAATGTTTCCGGTCCATGATTATGATTGGCTGAATCACATTCGATGCCATTGTAAAACCCAGCGCAACTCTCACACTCCGCTTTGCGCCGTGCCTGACAACACCCCTTAGACAGCTGTTTTAAAATCACTGGAACCTACGACCTCTTTGGGCTTATTGCTTTAAATTGCCTGAAATTCTCCCTTCTGAGACACCTGCATGTGACTGAATTTGAAGGCAGCAACAGTATATGGACACAGCCAAAAGACACAGGGAATTCAGTAAGGAGCTACCCCAGTTCCAGGCTAAACGAAAGGCAAACCCAGGCCACACTCTATCCCAGAGGCAACTGCTATGTGGGTTGGCTTTTTTCAGTGAGTATTATAAGATGTGTGTAGGTGGTAGTGTGTAGTACAGTAGAAGGGGGAAAGTGAACGGTGCCAATTTCAGGCCAAAAGGAAGCCAAATCTCCCCCACAGGTAGCAGCTAGCAGCAGTCCTTTTTATTTTCAGCGAGCATGACAAATAAGATGTGTGGAGGTGGTGCACTGCAGACAGAAGAGACCCAGGACAGATGAGGGCCAGATCAGGATCAGATTTGGGCCAAACTCAGAGACAGTCTTTGGTCTTATAGACCCTTTCAGAGACAGTTGGTTGCCTTATAGACCCTTTCAACTGCATAAATAAGTTTGTGTGTTCCTAAGGCATTTCCGGTGGCACAGAAAACAACATTGACCTAACTGTTACTTCAGATCGAAAAAAGATGTTAAAGTTGACATTTTGTAGAGCATTACGCTAAAGTTCGATTTCATTTTCATTTTGTAGTATTGAAATGGCTATAATCTAAGGCTGAGTGCAGAAAGTCTGCGTTGTGCCACACTGCTACACTTGTTTATGTGTTTGGGGCTTTTTTGCCTTAATTGTGATAGGATAGTGAAAGACTGACAGGAAGTGAGAGGGAAAGAGAGATGGGGAGGGATCGGGAAATGATCCGGGACTCAAACCCAGGTCCCCGTGGGCGCTTGGATCCAAATATGGTATGGGTAGCCAGTTGCCATCCACCCCAACCCCCATCCCCCCACCCCCAACACAAACACACACTGCTACTTTTCCTTCAATGCACAGTGCCTCTGCTCACTGGAGGAGGGGGTGGGGGGGGGCATGATGATGGTTAGGGAGTGAGGGAAAGAGGAAGGAGAAGGATGAGAGGATGCAGAGAGAGATGCAAGAGAGGGAGGGGTGGAGAGACAGATGTGAGACACAGAGAAGGGGAGAAAGGGGGATGATGGAGTGTGAAAGAGAAATGATAAGAGGGAGAGAGGCAGAGAGAGGAGAGTGGAGGACCACTCTGTAATGACACGGGTCTTTCTCTAATGCTGACTGGGCTTTTTTTTTGGAGTAGATGATGCACACATCAGCATGCACTCACACAGACTGGAGCATGGAGTCTCTTCGGCTTGTGGGGTCCTCATATTTGCAGTGCTTGCAGTGTGTGTGTGTGTGTGTGTGTTTGTGTGTGACAGTGAGTGTCTTTCACATCATACAGGGTTACGAGCAGGCTAAGACTTCGGGTGGAGTTTAAGTGCATTGCAGATTTGGCATGCATAATTCATTGTAACATGGCGTTTCACATCAGTATGTGAGTGTCTGTGTGTATGTGTGTGTATGTGTGTGTGTGTGTGTGTGTGTGTGTGTGTGTGTGTGTGTGTGTGTGTGTGTGTGTGTGAACAAGTGAAGGGAAATCATTCCCAGTATTCATTGAGAAGGCTGCGTTCACTTGTCTGACGCGTGGCCTAGGATGTTGCATAACTGTGAGGGGTCTTTGTTTCGCTCCTATCTACTGGAGTGTCACACATGTTCACGTTTATTCTCTCTCTCTCTCTCTCTCTCTCTCTCTCTCTCTCTCTCTCTTCTCTCTCTCTCTTCTCCTATGCCTCTAATGGGATTGGTTATTCCCTCCTCTGGGATTGGTTGCCTCTGTTTCTCTCTGCCTCTGTTTCTCTGTCTCTCTTTCTGCTTCCCTCCTCTCTCCCTCCTCTCTTCCTCCTCTTCTTGACTGTATGGATATTAGCATGTATTCATTAAGCTCTACTCGTTTAGCTTCAGACATGTTCTCTCTCTCTCTCTCTCTCTCTCTCTCTCTTTATAGGCGTCTCTCTCCTCTTTCTCCGTTCTTCCTTCTCTTTTCATTTTCCATCTGTTCCTTCACTCTCACTCTGCATTCTTTCTCTCTCTCTTTTCACACTCTCTCATCCTCCCTTTCTCTCACCTGTCTCACCAGTTCTGTCTCTTTCGTACTCACCTTTTCTCACTTCTCTCTCCTTCTTCTCCCGCCATCTCTCTCTTCCTTCCCTCCTTTCCTCCCTCCCTCTGTCTTCCTCTCCTTTCCTCCCTCATTACATATCTCTCTTTCTACCTCCCTCCCTCTCTCCCTCTCTTTCTCTGCTGCACTGGCAGTCTGATATCATGTAAATCCCTGCCTGTGTCTGTGTGACAGTGTCTTCCTGCTCTTCTTTGATGTGGTCCTCTCTCTACACCTCCTTCTCTCTTCATCCCCTTCTCTTTTGCTCCTTCTTTTCTGCCTCTTTCCTCCATCCATCCATGCTCATTTCCTAACTGTCTGTCTCTTCCTAACTGTCTGTCTCTCTTCCTGTCTCTCTATCTTTCTCTGTGTGGCTTCATCTGCTGTGAGCACTTTATCTCCCCATCTCTCCATCTCCCAAGCCATTTCACACACAGACACACAAACCCACACACACACACACACACACCACCACATCTGTACTGATAGATACTGCAAGCCCACATACAACACAGTCACTATGTGCAAGTATTTAACACTTCTGCGCAATAGTGAAAGGATGAAATGTGTAAGTCCCTATCCACACCACACACACACACACACACACACACATAAACACACATAAACACACACAAACACCATATTTTTCTACATCACCGCTGTACAGCTTTTGGTTCACTGTCCTGGTGTCTCCAAGACACATTCTACATTCTTCCAATAAACAGTATAATACACAGAATAATGAAAAGCACTCTTCACACACACACACACAAACACACACACACACACACACTTTATCTCTGTGTCCCTCTATTCTTTTTTGTCCATCTCTCATATCTTTGCTTTTCTCTGTTCTTCTCTCCTTTTCTCTTTTTCTCATACTTTCTCTCCCTCTCCCTCTCCCTCTCTCTCTCCCTCTCTCCCTCTCTCTCTGCACACCCCTCTCTCTTTTCCTCTCTGTCACAGCTCAATGCTCTGGTTCGGGTGTCAGTTGTTTTTTTTCACCTGTCATCATGGTCATTAGGGAGCTGTGCAGCAACGCACGGCTTTGTTCAATAATTCTGTCTCTTTCCACAGCTCTCTTGCGTGTTTCTCCTTTTCTCTCTCCCTCTCTCTTTCTCCTTCTCTCCCTCTCTCTCCTTCTCTCTCCCTCTCTTTCCCTTTTGCTCCCTCTCTCTTTCTCCCTCTCTCTCCTTCTCTCTCCCTCTCTCTTTCTCTGTCTCTCATCACTCTCACATTTCTATCATTATTTTGCTTTTCTCCTTTACTCCCTCGCTCTTTCACCCCCCCTCTCTTCTTGGCTCTCTCTTCCCTCTCTTTTTCCCCCATCTTGCCCTCTCCCTCCATCTCTCTTCTATCCCTTACTCTCTCTCACCCTCACCCTCTTCCCTCTCTCTATCTCTCTCTCTTTCTTACCCTTTTTCTCTCTCCATCTCTCTCTCTCTCTCTCTCTCTCTCTCCCCCTGCTCTCTAAATATTAGTGTCTCTGTAGTCCCGGGCTCCTGTTCTGCTGCAGCCTGGCTGCTGTCTCTCTGCCTGTAATTGCTCTCTTTTGTCTCCTCACCCTGCCATTCTGTTCCATCAGAGGCTGAGAGGAGGAGATGGAGGGAGAGCAAGAGAGAGAGAGCATGCAGAGCAGAACTAGGCAGATTCCCATTGGCCATCAACATGCAAAAAAGAGCCCTCAAATTCTGGATGCATCTCCAAACAAGTCCCACTGACACACTGCATTTTAATGTGTAAAATCAAGATCTGAACTCTGAAAAGAGTCCTCTGAGTCAGCTTGTACTGAGACTAACTAATCTGCCCCTAACTAACATTAATAACTTCTCTCAGACAAGTGCTGCTTTCAAACTTAACACCAATAAGATCATTCAAGAATCTAAAGAAAAATATTTGGAACATTGGCAAAAGGAGACAAAAAACCAAAGCAAATTAGAATGTTACCGGTCAATAAAATCTGAATACCAATTGGAAGAATATCTCTTTACTGTTAGAGATATAAAGCAGAGACAGATCCTGACCAAATACAGACTCAGTGACCACAGTCTAGCCATAGAAAAGGGCAGACTGAGAAAATCCTGGTTGCCAAGAGAGCAAAGAATATGTGGTCACTGCATAACAGGTTGAGACTGAGGTGCACTTTCTTCTTCACTGTGAGAAATATACAACTATGGGATACTTTGACAGGCTTTACAAGCCTAATCCCAGGGTTCAGAAATCTAGAACAACAAGAAATAATGGCAGTCTTACTCGGACAGCATGGACAGACAGCAAATCTTTATGCCTAATACGTCACCGAATGCCATAATGCAAGGGACAGTGGTTAAATAATTAAATAATTAAATAATCATTACTTTTATATGGCATCTATCCATATAATTACACAGACACACACACACACACATGCATGCACACACGCACGTACAAAACACACACACACACACACACACCAGTTTGTTTGTTAATCTTGGATGCGTATCTATTTGCCATGTACTGTATTCCAAGCATTCTCTATGTAAATGTATGTCTAAATGTATGTTCTGCTTTGGCAATGCAAAAATATTTGTCATGCTAATAAAGCTCACTTGAATTGAATTGAATTGAGGGAGAGATTGAAGAGAGAGGAGAGGGAGGGAGGGAGGGAAGGAGGGAAGGAGAGAGAGATCGCATAAAGACTCTGCTTGCCCAATTTTGCAAATCTCTTTCCCTCCCATTACACATTCATACACTACTCACATATGGACACACACATACACACACACACACACACACACACACTCACACAGACACCAATGCGAGCACAAACATGCACTGACATATGCAAGTGCACAGATGCACACACACTGGCACAGTAAGCGTGTGACACTTTGCAAATCACTGCACACTCAGAATATGCAAATCTGCATGCTCTTACTCTCACTCTCTCTCTCTCTCTCTCTCTCTCTCTCTCTCACACACACACACACACACACACACACACACACACACACACACACACACAGAATGAGCCTACCCACAGGCAGTCCATCCATAACTAGCCTGTTAGCCATGTAATCATTTAACCCAATGCTTATATCCAGGAATATGCAAGAGTGAGTGAGTAAAAGTGCAAAAGCCAGCGCTAGCTTTAGCCCATCTCTTTAGCTTTAGCCTATACACAGAACAGCAGAGCAGCTGTGTAGCACACGGCTCCCTCCAGAAAATGCTGATGTCCTTGGTGGGAAAGTGTAATTTTCACAGAAAAGAATTTCCTCCTGTAATCAGTATGCTTGTAGTCATTAGCATTGATTTGTTTATGCACTTGCTGTACGTATGTACATTTGTGTGCATATATGTCTGTATATAGTGTTCATATTTATGTATGTAGATTTGGCTTGTGTACGGTATGTATATTTTGTGATCTTGGTGCAGCTCCTGTGCATGTTGCTTCTTGCCTTTGATGTTGTGACTTTAAAGAGATGCACCCAAATGTCCAGATGGAGTCTGAGAGCTCCCATCATGTGGCAGACACAGCTGAAGGCATCGTGCTGCTGAACAGCATCTGACTGTGGGCTGGAATCGCATCCCATCAGGGCCAAGTCAGGGCCAGAGCTGGTTAGAGCAGAGCTGGAGATTTGCCGAACAAGGCCAGATCAGGGCAAGAACTGTGCAGGGATATTCTTCAAATATGACTGCATCCATGCATGGCGGATTAAGGCTACATAAGGGTCATAAGGGATCAGTACCGGTTTCATGCTAGCTCTTTAGTAGCTGTGCCAGTACCAGATCCATGCTAGCTCTATAGTAGTTGTGCCAATACCAGATCCATGTTAGCTCTATAGTAGTTGTGCCAGTACCAGATCCATGCTAGCTCTATAGTAGTTGTTCCAATACCAATACCAGTTCCATGCTAGCTCTATAGTAGTTGTGCCAGTACCGGATCCATCCTAGCTCTAGTAGTTATGCCAGTACCGGATCCATGCTAGCTCTATAGTAGTTGTGCCAGTACCGGATCCATGCTAGCTCTATGGTAGTTGTGCCCAGGCTTCAGGTTCAGGTGTCTGCGGCCGTGACGCGACTGCGCGCCATCAGGCTACTCAACAACGAGAGAGAATTTCCCCTGTGTGTGTATTCACACCAAATTGACCTACCTTAACTTCCCAACTCTGCACAGTATCCCATTAACTGCATGACAGTAGGCTACTAGGCTATTTACAATTTCCCGTATATAGTTTGTAAACACGTTATCAAAATCAAATTTAGGATGGAGACAGCAAAGCTAGAGGAGTTATTTCAGATAGGCAAGCCGCAAGAACAAGGTAGGCAAAATCGGTGTGCTTGTCAAAACGTTAGGCT
>NC_063210.1:19411992-19416992 GCF_017589495.1 Alosa alosa | reverse complement strand
GTACTTATCAATCAACATGTCTCTTTTAGAAGAACAAATAGGTTTGCGACCTGATAATAATTCATGTTTCTGGTAATGCTCTGGTGTTAAGGTCTTGACTTTAAGACAGGAAGTAGGAAACATGATGTTGGGATTGTTCAGTCCACTCTAGTTCCATAGTATAGTAATAGTATAAATGCAGATGCTGCATTGGCTAGCGGGTTAGACCGTGGCCTACTGGTTAGGGCTTCGGACTTGTAGCCGGAGGGTTGCCGGTTTGAACCCTGACTAGTAGGAACAACTGAAGTGCCCTTGAGCAAGGCACCCAACCCCTCACTGCTCCCCGAGCGTCGCTGTAGCAGGCAGCTAACTGCGTCGTGATTAGTGTGTGCTTCACCTCACTGTGTGTTTACTGTGTGCTGAGTGTGTTTCACAAATTGGGACCAAAATTTATTTTTTATCAGACAAATTGAGTCACTTGTGTGAAATGTCACTTTTAGACTTACACATTGATATGAAGATCCTAGGTAAAGGACTTTAAGTATTTTGCCGATATGTTGATTCTCAGAAACCCTTCCTGAGGCAAGCTGCAAAGCCAAATAGCTGACTTTGGTTCATCTCATATTTTAAAATCATCAAAACTGTCAAGGCTGAAACCTAATTCCAAATCTGTATCAAAAGTGGAAATAAATCAGGTAAAATATACAGTTAGGTTTTATTCATTCTCTAAAAAAATATTTTTTTATTTTCCACCAAGTGCATAGTGATGATCAAACAATTTTTCAAACATAGATTAGAGCCATTTAAATATAAACAACATTATACAGTTGATTAGGGTCCTGTATTATGAGACCATGTGGTTGAGATATCAAATTAAGAGGGCACCCCATTGACATTTGTATTACCCAATTGCCTTGCATTGGTTTACAGGTTAGTTTGTCCCTTAAAGCTGCAGTTGGCAAGATTTTTTTGATCATATTCATTGAAACCAACACTATGCTCCGACAGAACAACATAAATCAGCCAGTTTTAGAGCCGTTTGTTGGTGACACATCTTTACACTACACATGTTTTACAGTATTTCAACATTTAAACCCTCTGAACTCTTGTAATCGAGATGCTAGTGTCATGTCCATGAACTCATATTGAATATAGTAGTTAATATCCTCAAGAAATTCTAAACTGCTCTCTGGTGTTAAGGACTTGACTTTAAGACAGGGAGTAGGAAACATGATGTTGGGATTCTTCAGTCCACTCTAGTTTCATCAGCTCTGAGCGTCTCTCTCTCTCTCTCTCTCTCTCAATCCCTCTATTTTGATAAGCGTCCTGTTGTGTGGTGTAACTCCTTCCCTCCAGCAGAGCCCATTTCTGACACACACACACACACACACACACACACACACACACACACACACACTGAGAGGAAAGATATTTGTTTAACTGACACTATGGGGTGTAGATATTTAAACATCTAATGCCTTAGGTGCACAGTGCCCAATCAGTAGAACATGGCACCCAGAGCAAAGGCACTATGGCGTGAGGGTTGCAACGAGGCCTGCCAGTCCGTCTCTCAATCTATTCATGCTGTGTCCCTGCTGTGCCCTCAGCCTGAATGCCTCTAGTATACCGCAGAACAACAAACTGACTATGAGATGAATTTATTATAAAACACAAAAACACAGTTCTTGCCATTTAATATTTACTGTTATTTACCAATTCATTACTTTTGGGAAGCACATGCCGTATGTGTTGTCAACGTAATACTATCTCAGGTAGTTGTGTAGAAGTTGTGTTAAATATACAGTAGTATAATGGCTCGGTGTTATGGCAGATATTGCTGGTGCTTGCTAGCAGCAGAACAGTCTGTGTTAGTGCGGAGCAAGATAGTGTAGCACTCTAGAATCTCTGGTGTTGAGTGTGCAGTGGCTGGACAGTGTGTTAGGGAGACATACCGTCTAAGCACCGTCTCCAGTGTGTGACTGTAGTGTGTTAGGGCACGACACATCACATATCTGTCATCAGTGTGTGCCTGTAGTGTGTTAGGGCATGACAAGTCACATATCTATCTTTAGTGTGTGACTATTATAATTCAATTAGAACTGGCATCACATATCTGTCATCGGTGTGTGACTGTGCTGTGTTAGGGCATGACACATCACAAACCTCCCTTTCGTCTTCCTTTGAAACAAAACCGAGGAGAATGAGATTATTAAGAGCAGCTCTTGTCTGTCTCGTGACCTTGAAAGGCCCCGGCCACTGAAAGTCAGAGTTCCAGTTCAAAGCGCTCTGGAGATAGACAGACTCCAAATCAAATCAAACTCCAACTCGCTGTCTGGATTTCTCTTCTGCTTCAGTCGCCCTGCCGGTCTGACAGTTTTATTGGATGCAGATTGCCCAGAGGTGGGCCGAGGTGGGCCTGCAGGAGGTGGTGGCATTGGCCAGCCGGGGCGTTCCCGGTGATGTGCCCGCTGTGGTGTTGTTTTTCCTGCCAGCTGTCTGCCCGACACAGCTGTCTAAAGTGGTCTGGCAGGCAGGCTGCGGGAGAGAAAGAGATCAGTCCTCCTGGTGTGTGTGTGTGTGTGTGTGTGTCTCTCTGCTGAGTCACTATCAGATGCCTGTAAGAGGACAAAGCGACCTTCAACCCTGTTCCTGGATCAGATTTAGAATCCATTCGAGCTCGGAGATTCAGTGGCACCTAATGGAAGCGCTTGAGGGAGCATCTCAGAGACGCTAAGCACAGGGACGGGGGGCCACATGAAGGCCAAAGAGCTCCTTTCTGTACTGTGGGATCACAAGACACGCAAGTTAACTCCTGAGACTGTGACAGGATTGCTGACATTTTTTCATACAAAGTGACTTACATATGTCAATTATTACAAGGGCCAATCTCCCCGAAACAACTCAGGGTAAAGTACAACTTTTTCTGACTACTTTATGCTGGGCCAGCTCTTTAGGTACTACGCTACCACTGCCCCAGGGTTGAGGGGAAACAAATGAGTTTGCATCAGTTTGGTTCCAAAGCGCTATATTTTTAATTAATTTTCATGAATCATTTTTTTTTTTTTTACATTTTGTTTTCCCAGTAATTTTTAGTTTACAGTTAAACTGTAACTGGGTATTGTTATTTGATTCATCTTTACTCAATCAAAACAAGACAACTGCAATTTAATTGATATTACCTGAAATACAGAATTAAACAGAACATGTTTTTAAAAATGGAACCATTTTTACCATGGAACAAAGCTTTTCAAATACAATGCGAATGAGACTCTATGCCCTTTGGCCCTCTTTATGTTGGGCTGGGGGCGTATCAGTAGTTTATGTCCTGTCTCAGGGTTATGTGGCGGTGAAGGCCGGCAGGTCTTTTTGCACACACTGAAGACTCGCTCACTTAGACAGCGTTCACTTAGACAGCTGAGTCTGTGCTGTAGGGGGATAGGGCATGAAACACAAGCTGCACCTGATTAATGGTAACACATTTACAATACATTAATAACTCATGTAAAAAGCATTTATGTGTCATTTATACAGTTTAGATTAGAACTTACA
The DNA here is from genome assembly GCF_017589495.1 of Alosa alosa. Taxonomy (NCBI): domain Eukaryota; kingdom Metazoa; phylum Chordata; class Actinopteri; order Clupeiformes; family Clupeidae; genus Alosa; species Alosa alosa. The sequence goes on along the minus strand of NC_063210.1, from coordinate 19,413,464 downwards.
AATGGGCATACTGTAAGATGTTGCATTTGTATAAATTTCATTGTATTGACACAGGGGTAAACTGAATCTAAGAGTCTTGTCATGGCTATGCCATAATATCATACAGTTTGCCCATGCTGTTAATAAAGAAATGTCATTTTGAAATATGTGATGCGTTGTGCTGCATGTTGATATAAGCTCTTTATGAGCACGTATATTACTTTCTAAATATATTACTTCTGCAATGAATGTATTTAAATCTCATGTCGGTTCCCTTCAACTGAGCTACTACAGCGATTTCTGTCATTTCTAAACCCATTCTGAGACTTCCTGAGATATGCTCTGAATGTACGCAACTATGTCTTGTTGCGCAGCAGTTGCAAATGAAGACAGTCAGTCACTACTTTAACAGCTTTACACTCATATTGGATGTACAGTACTCTCCAGACATGTCCTATTCCCGCAAAATGTGTCTTCAAAATACATTTGTGGAGTCGTCCTGTCAGAAATGATCACCACGGTGCTTGTGGGACTCTGGGCTCCATTTGGTGGTGTAGTGTCCATGAGCAGTAGAGAGTGTGTGTTATTAGTGTGAAAACTGTCATGGGCTGCTCCAGAATGGCAGGGCTCCAGCTGACTTACTGTTTGTTGTGTGTGTGTGTGTGTGTGTGTGTGTGTGTGTGTGTGTGTGTGTGTGTGTGTGTGTGTGTGTGTGTGTGTGTGTGTGTGTGTGTGTGTGTGTGTGTGTGTGTGTGTGTTTGTTGTGTGTGTGTGTGTGTGTGTGTGATGACTTATCTTTTTTTAACGCCCTGACTCTTTTTGCCATCCCTCTTTATCTGCTCTCTCTCTCTCTCTCTCTCTCTCTCTCTCTCTCTCTCTCTCTCTCTCTCTCTCTCTCTCTCTCTCTCTCTTTATTTCTTTCTCTTTCCCCCCTTTACCTTTCTTTTTCCTGTTCTGCGCATGTCATGTGTTCTGGTCCTTCTATATACTACTTCTCTCACTTCCTATCTCTTTCTCTCTCCTCTCTCTCTCTCTCTCTCCCCTTCTTCTCTCTCTCTCTCTCTCCCTTCTTCTCTCCTCTTCTCTCTCCATTTTTGCTCCTCTGTGTTGTCTCCTCTCCTCTTCTCTCCTCTCCTGTCCTCTCCTCTTCTCTGTGGTGTACTCTGGGTGTACTGTGTCTCTGCTCCTGCTGTTGTCTCTTTGTATCCCTCCATTTTCCTTCTCCCTCTCTCTTTCCCTCCCTCTCTCTTTCTCTCCTCTCTCTCTCCTCTCCTCTCTTCCTCTCATCCTCTCCTCTCTTCCTCTCTTTCCCTCTTCACCTCCTACTCCTCTTTCCTCTCTGCCTCTTTACTCCATTCCTCCTCCTGTCCTATCTTGCTCTCTTCACCTCCCCCTACTCCTCTCTCTCTCTCTCTCTCTCTCTCTCTCTCTCCATCCCTTCTCCACCTCCTCCATCTCCAGGCGTGCTCTTCCTGCAGCTGGGCGACGAGGTC
>NC_063210.1:19399492-19406992 GCF_017589495.1 Alosa alosa | reverse complement strand
ACCTCTCCATTGCCTTAATTGACTCACCTCTCAATTCTTTCTTTCTTTTTTCCCTTCTCCTGTGCTCTCTCTCTTCATCCGTCTGCTCCTCTCCTCCCCTCTCCTCCTCCTCTTCTCCTCCTCTTGCTCTCTCTCTCAACCCCTCACCTCTTGTCTCAGTTCATTTTACTCTGCTTGACATGACATCTTCCTCTCATTCTTTGTACTTTTATCTTCCCGCTCTGACACCTTTATCTCTCTCTCTCTCTCTCTCTCTCTCCTCTCTCTCTCTCACTCTCTCTCCTCTCTCTCTCTCTCTCCTCTCTCTCTCTCTCTCCTCATCCTTTCCTGCTCTCTCTCTCATCCTTTCCCTCTCTCTCTCTCTCTCATCCTTTCCCCTGCTCTCTCTCTCTCTCATCCTTTCCCTGCTCTCTCTCTTTCTCTCATCCTTTCCCCTGCTCTCTCTCTCTCTCTCTCTCCTCTCTCTCTCTCTCTCATCCTTTCCCCTGCTCTTTCTTTCTCTCATCCTTTCCTTGCTCTCTCTCTCTCATCCTTTCCCCTGCTCTCTCTCTCTCTCTCTCTCATCCTTTCCTCTGCTCTCTCTCTCTCACTCTCTCTCTCTCTCTCTCTCATCCTTTCCCCTGCTCTTTCTTTCTCATCCTTTCCTTGCTCTCTCTCTCTCTCATCTTTCCTACTCTCTCTCTCTCTCTCTCATCCTTTCCCCTGCTCTCTCTTTCTCTCATCCTTTCCCCTGCTCTCTCGATCTCTCATCCTTTCCTTGCTCTCTCTCTCTCATCCTTTCCCCTGCTCTCTCTCTCTCTCATCCTTTCCTTGCTCTCTCTCTCATCCTTTCCCCTGCTCTCTCTTTCTCTCATCCTTTCCTTGCTCTCTCTCTCTCATCCTTTCCCCTGCTCTCTCTCTCTCTCTCTCTCATCCTTTCCCCTGCTCTCTCTCTCTCTCTCATCCTTTCCCCTGCTCTCTCTCTCTCTCATCCTTTCCCCTGCTCTCTCTCTCTCTTTCCGCTATTTCATGTTTCTCTACATCACTGTCATTTCACCTTTTTTTTCCCTTTCTCTCCTCAATTTCTCTCTGTCACTGATCATCACCCCCCCTTTCTTTTCTCCTTCTCCCACACCTCTCCTCCTTTCATCTCCCTTTCCCTCTCCCATGCTGTATCCCCCCATCTCTTTCTCTTTTGCTCACACCTTTATTTTCCTCTCTCTGTCCATCTCTCCCTCCCCTCCATGTGTCTATGCATCTGTTGTTCTTTATACCTCTTGTTTCCCTTCCTGTCGATGTGGAAATACAGTAAGCCACTGACATTTATTTGTTTCGTCCCTGTTATTAGTTTCACCACACTAGTGTTGTTATTTTGCAATCAATCAATCAAATCAATCAATCAATCAGTTAGTCAGTCAGTCAGTCGGTTAGTCAGTCAGTCGATCAATCAGTCAATCAATCAGTGAATTGCTTGCTTGTTGTCTTTCTCCCTCTCCCCTCTGAGGGCTGGGTGGCTCTCTCGCGAGACTCCTCCCGACCCTGGGCAACCCAGCTGCCCCTCCCTCCCGTCCCCGTCCCGGGAGGGCGCCCCTCCAGCTCTCTCACGCCCGCCCCTCTCCCCGGGGGCCGCTCGGCCCTACGCCCGGCCCCCTCCCCACGACGGCCCAGCAACAGCAGCAGCACGCGCAGCAGCAGCAGCACTCGGGCTATCCGCACGGCCACCCCCACCACCCGGCTCACCACTCGGCCGGCCACACGCCCCAGCAGACCCCGTCCCACGGCCACGGGCACGGCCAGTCGCGACCCTCCCATCGGCAAGGCCCGGCTGGCCCCTCGAAGGCCATCCTGAGTTGCTGACGGTCAAGCCCGGCGAGGCCCTGCGCCGCCGGGTCCAAGGCGTGGGGGCTGCTCGCGAGGCGGCGCCCTGGTGCGGGAGCATCTACGCGTTCTGCGTGGCCCCAGTGCTGGCGCCGAGAGCTCGCGACCGCCCAGGCGCTGGTGAAGAGCCTCGCTGAGGCGTTCGCGGCGCCGCTGCCTTGTGCCTCAGCCGCTGCATGCAGTCCGAGAGGCGCTCCTACAGGCGGGGGGGCCCGCACGCGGCAGCGACGCTGCTGCAGCGGGCGGCGGGCCAAGGCTTAATAATTCCCCCACGCCACCATGGGCTTCCGGAGGCTTCCGCCGGCCTCGCCGCAGAAGATCCCCGACGGGAGGGACCCGTACGCCGGCCAGCCCGGCAGGGGTTCCCCCGGGAGGCAGGTGTTCCGCCAGGACGGAGCCGTGTTCATGGACAGCCCCAAGTCCAGGGCGAGCAGCGCCGGACCGGACCAGCTGTGCGTCCTCGGCGGGGAGCAGACCGGCTTGCCCGGCTACAGCTCACCGCTGCCCGGCAACGAGACAGAAACGAGGTGAGCGGTCTGATGAGAGGCGTGCGCCTGCACATGTGTCTGAAGCTGAAATCATAAGGGGTCTGCGTGGTCATTATCACATGTCACTGTGACGAACGAGCAGCTCTGTGCAGTTGCAGTTAACTTTGTACCCTCCAGATTTTAGTGATCGCACGGCCTTAGGTCTCAGGTCCACAGCCCTAATCCCTAAGATTACATTAGATTAGATTACATTCAACTTTATTGTCATAGAGTACAAGACTACTAAGAGTACATAGGCTATATGTTACACGATGTTACCTTGTCTACCTTGTGTTTCAGTTTTGATTTTAGGTGGGATATATAACGCATGGTATGTGAGGTGTCAGACAAATGTTAGTTTGGAACATTAAGATGCATTAAACCCACAAGCAGACTTGAAACGAACTAAAAATAGCAACGACTTAGTAGCCACATCTGTCTATACCAGTCTGCCTGCACATCCGCAAGTGATGTGTTATAATACCCGTTTGCCTTTGTGAACTCTGAGGAATGAAGATGGAGTCACTTTGGGAAGTCTCGTTTTCAAGTGAGTCCTGGCCAAGAAAGACAGCACCTAGTTAGATGGAATGCCTGCCTATTTATTCCTATTTATGTACCAGCATGCAAAATTTGAGCCTCCTACATAGTTTAGTTCTTGTGCTATGGGCTTGTGAACTTTGTCAAAAAAAAAGAGGCTGAACAAAATCAACACCCCACTCCCCCTGTAAAACTGGCTGTATCTTGGAAAGTATTGATCTTACATAAAAGTAATTTTACAGCGTGTCTCCTGGATAACATAGGTACACCTGGTAATTTTTTCAGAATTTTTTGAGACCTAAGTGCGTGGGCCCTGGTTGAATTGACATGGAATGACCCAACACAGGAAGAAAGAGGCGACGTGGTTAACATCCACGGGCCGCTTGTAAACAACAGCTGTGCCACTTCAGCTACTGGGTTTCTGTCTATAACTTGGGGCAGTCGTGGCCTACTGGTTAGCGCTTCGGACTTGTAACCGGAGGGTTGCCGGTTTGAACCCCGACCAGTAGGCACGGCTGAAGTGCCCTTGAGCAAGGCACCTAACCCCTCACTGCTCCCCGAGCACCGCTGTTGTAGCAGGCAGCTCACTGTGTCGGGATTAGTGTGTGCTTCACCTCACTCTGTGTTCACTGTGTGCTGAGTGTGTTTCACTAATTCACGGATTGGGATAAATGCAGAGACCAAATTTCCCTCATGGGATCAAAAGAGTATATTTTTTATATACTTATACTATACTCATAACTTGTTTATGGCATGACGTTTGATCCTCAGGGACCGAATGGAGGCGATGGAGAAGCAGATCGCCAGTCTGACTGGCCTTGTACAGAGTGTGCTGACCAGAGGACCTGATAGCCCGTAGGGAAAACTACAGTACCCACAGTTCCATGCACCCACACTGCATATTAATTTGGGCTCTACATGGCTTTTTTTCCCGTTTTATTGTGAGATATTGGATATATGCCAAAAGACTGGAGGGTAAATCTAGCCGTCCTTGACTACCTCTCTCTCTCTCTCTCTCTCTCTCTCTCTCTCTCTCTCTCTCTGTGTGTGTGCATGCTCATTTCAGGGAAAAGGGAGAAACGGCAAGCGACTGCTCCGCCACAGAACGTGAGTATCAACTCCTCCAACTGCCAACTTCAAACACACACACACACACACACACACACACACACACACACACACACACACACACACACACACACACACAAGCACAAACACAAACATAAACACAAGCACAAACACAAACACATACACATACTTCTACCACGCGTCAGGGAATCTCAGAACAACACGCGCACATATTCATTTAGCCCCAGGAGCAGAGTACACATCTCACAGACCGATCAGACTCCTTTGCTCATGATGTTTTGTTTTTTGTCTTCTCTCTCTATCTCTCTTCTCATCTCTCTCTCTCTCTCTCTTCTCATCCTCTCTCTCTCTCTCTCTCTCTCTCTCTCTCTCTTCTCGTCCTTTCTCTCTCTCTCTCCCTCTGTTCTCCACATGAACACATCTCCCCTGAGTCGGTAGCATAAGTCTGTGTGATCTATCTCATTGTGCTCTCTGTCAGAGAGCATTTTTTACTCACTAACTGCCGCTTCCGGCGTTAAGATCTATCACTCTCTCTGTTTTCCTCACTCTCTTTTTCCCCTCCATTTTTCTCTCTCTTTTCTGTCTATCTTGCTTTGTCTAATTCAAAATGGCATGACAAATGATTATATCTGTGTCACCAAAGGATTTAACAAACATTAAGAAACAATTCATTGCTCATTCTTGCTGTCTCCCTCTCTTTCTCTCTCCCCCTCTCCCCATCCCCTCTCTCTCTCCCTCCCTCTCTCTTTCCCTCTCTCTTTCCCTCTCTCCCTCCCTCTCTCCCTCCTCCTTCTCTCTCTCTCCCTACCTCTCTCTCTCCCTCTCTCTCCCTCCCTCTCTCTCTCCCTCTCTCCCTACCTCTCTCTCTCCCTCTCTCTCCCTCTCTCTCCCTCCCTCTCTCCCTCCCTCTGTCTATCCTTCCCTCTCCCTCTCCCCCTCTCTTTTCTTGTGTTGTAACTGGTGTGTCCTGCTTTCCTGCTTTGTGTTGCAGCTGGACGGTTTAGACAGAGGAAAGGTATCTGTCCCTGTCTGTCTGTCCTGTCCTGCTGTCCTGTCCCTCGCCCTCTGTCCTGTCCCCCGTCCTGTATCCCAGGGCATGCTGCTGTCCTGTTGTGGGTGGGCTGTGGGGTGGTGCCGGGCCAGACCCGGCCCTGATCTGGCCTGGAATCGGGCCAGTGGGGTTAACAGTGGTCTGGGGAGGGGAGTTTACTGGTGCTTAGTGGGCAAATGGACCACCCATGTGTCTGTCAACTTGATTCCTGGAAGGTCTTGTTTATATGTTGCGTGTGAATGTGTGTGTGTGTGTGTGTGTGTGTCCTGATATTTGGACATCCCATTTGCGTTGCTCTGGAGATGAAATACCCTTGCATGTGTGTGTGTGTGTGTGTGTGTGTGTGTGTGTGTTTCAGGGCGTGAGTTTGTCCGCTAGAGGTTTGGAATGTTTTCGGTGTATCCCTGTTGTCCTGTTGTCAGCCCCCTGAATGGTGCCTGAGGAGACCTGTGATTTGTGAGCATCCTTTGTGTCCTAAAGGCCAGAGAATGTTCTAGAAAAAGTCCAGGGATGTTTGTTTGAATGTGTCAGACCTTGAATAGGTCACTCGAGAGTGAAAAGAACATGCTAGGGTTGTGTTTTCATGTGTGGCATGTGAGACCGCTTCCTTGAAGTGTATTATTACGGAGATATGCACTTGGTGTGAGACTGCTGTTGTGTAACTGTCGTTGTGATTCCCTGTTGTGATTTCATATGTGAAGTAATGGATCTGGAAACGCCATATTTAGCTGGCATTCATTTGGATGTAAATGAATGCTGTGTGTGTGTGTGTGTGTGTGTGTGTGTGTGTGTATTTGTGTGTGCGTGTGCATGTGCTGTGTGTGATATCTATCGTGAGTGAGTGTTTGCATATTGATGAGTTAATAAATAGTGCTAGAGGATATTTTGTGTGTGTGTGTGTGTGTGCGCTGCAAGCGGCGTCGCGTCTTGGCGCTGGTACGTGTCTTGGCGTGCATGTGTGTGACTTAAAGAGAGAGAGACAGAGAGAGAGTGTGTGCTTGTGTGTGTGTGTGTGTGTGGTGTGTGTGAGAGAGAGAGAGAGAGAGATAGAGAGAGAGTGAGAGAGAGAGAGAGAGAGTGTGATTGTGTTGTCTCCTTAGCATCGGTCTAGCCTGATGCTAGCGCTCATTTCTCCAGCACTGAATCTAAAGGTGGTTGCATTTAGATTGCTGTGGAAATGGGCTGAATATGGCTCCTGGTCTGTTTATATTGGCACAGTCAATGGTCCCCTTTTGTTTCTCCTTTCTATATCCACCAGCAGGGATAGCCTCTACGTCTGTATGTAAATACCCCCATTCCGAAACGCTTCCAAATACCCCGCTAATGCTTGCTGAGAAGAACCATTACTCTCCACTGTTTATGTATGAAAACAAGCCTCTGGAGTGTGGGTCTCTGTGTTGCTGCTCTGGTATTAAAAAGCTCTCCGACTTGTTTCTCCACTGCACTGCACTGCGTCTGAGAGCGGATAATGATGCCTAGGAAACCTTTGTTGTTTTTTGTCATTAATTCGGCGAGAGCGCCAAGGTTAATCCCTCCACTATGATTTGAGGTTTTGATTAGTTGCAGTTCAGTGATTCGTATCAGCAGGATACCACACGGCACGCTCTGGTTGTTTTTCTCTCTTTTTTTTTATATAGATATATTAGTCCACCGCACTCACAGATGGGTACGCATTCATTTGTGAGTAAGGGTGTGTGCTAGACTCTGTTGAAGTAAAAGAGTCAAACCTTTACTGTTTACACGACAGAATTTGATTTGATACAAAACCTAGATTTTCTTCCTCTACTAATAAAACCCTAACTAACCTGTGGTCAAAATTAATCCAAGACAACTGGTGTGAGACTGCAGCTTTATTCACGACGCCGGGAGAATGTTACCCACATGAAATGTCAAAGTAACAAGCCCCACACATCTGTGGGTGAAGCCAACTCTTATACCCTTACCCCACACCCATGGAAAATCACAAGTTGTCACCCTCCAGTAATCACTTAACCTTCTGGTATTTTAACAGAGATAAGAAATGTTTACGACCCCCCATCCTGAGGGTTACCCACAGTTCGGTGACACAGGGGTTAATTTAACTAAACATTCCAACATTGGAGTTTCTGAAAAACACAAGGGTCAGAGTAAGGAGATGACAATTAGATTTCACTACATGTATGTAAGGTATACTAAACATTCAATGAGAGACATATAAAATTTATCCCACAAATCAATAGAACCTTAATATCAGAGAAGGTACCAACATATTAGACGGTGTTAGTTAAGATAAGTAGTGGTGGATCTGCACTGCACATATCTAGATGGACATTGATTGTCTGAATCTGGAAAGTCCAGAAGTTACTGCTCTGTGACACCATTGCAGTTCTCCTAGCAGGCCTGTAAACTGCCTGGAATGTCAGTAGTCTGCTAATTAGCCAGCTAGCATGCTCTCATTCA
>NC_063210.1:19376992-19389492 GCF_017589495.1 Alosa alosa | reverse complement strand
TGGAGCACAGGGTCCCTGGGACAGAAGGTAACCCCTCCCCACTACTAGCATCTTTATCTCCGACCTCTGAACTTTGACCCCATCCCTGGGCGACTCCAGGCTCTCCTCCAGCCTGCGCTCGCGGGCTGGAGACCCTGACCCTTAGCTCTGCTCTTCCTCTCCGTCGCAGATCTCCTCCTCTTCCTCCTCCGTCCACTCTCTTTGCCTCTGTTCACAGAGCAGCCGCTTCCGGGTCAGATGCGGCTCTGATGCGGCCCTGATCTCACACTGATCTGACTGATCCGGCTTATGGTCCGGTTTTGATCTGCCTCTGACCTGGGGGGACCTGGTCCGTCCCTGGTTCCACTGCAATTGGAGACTTGTCTGGCCCTGGTCTGGCTCTGATTGATCAGACTGATCTGGCCCCGGTCCAGTTCAGTTGTGTCCCTGGTCTGGCTGAGTTATGCCCCAGTTCTTCCTCATCCGCTCTGTTCTGGAATCGGCTGCTCCCTAGTCGCAGGTCTACTAGATCTTAGTACCTCTCAGTAACTCTAACCTGCCCCTATTTTCTAATAACACTAACATGGCTGTGCATTGTGGGAAACTGAGTCCCTAACTCAAACTTACATCTGTTCCCTGATTACTCTTTTAGATCACAGACATCAGGCATAAATGTGATTCTCTTTTCCTGCCAACTGAAAACCAAGTCAATTGAATTTAAGCAATGGATGCAAGACAGACATACAGCTTCAGGCAAGGCTACAGAATATCATAGCAAAACATCTGCTGGAACATATAGTAACTTGCGGCAGCAATTACTGGCTAGTTAAGTAATACTCCAACTAATTTCCTACAGTCTTGCTTTATCAAACAGCAGCTGTATATTCCACTAGTTTTCTTTTTTTTAGTATCTACTCTCGGAATTAGTATCATATAATATATTATACTATACTATACTATACACTATACTATACTATACTATACTACTCTATATTGAATATTCCTGATCCATCCTGGTGTGCAGTGTTTGACATGAGGTGGGATTCCCAGTCCAAATGAGTCCTCCTTGATGGACAAGACAGGACAGTTGGCTCCATCTAATCACTCCCTTGCCGTGCCAACGGCTGTAGAACTCCTCCACACTCCGTCCATCAGCGTTCCGTGGAGACGGTCGAGCGGCCGCGGTGATAGCCGTTAGCCAGGCAGGACAATCGATTCCCCATTAGGAGCGACTGAGAGCTCTGCAGAAACTAGACTGAGAGCAACATATTCTGAAACATCAGCTGCACACCAACCGACTCCACTGAAGACAGGGGGAAGCAGAAACAGGTTTTGTTAGAGTGCTGTCTTCTGGTGTGTTACTGTCACACACACACACACACACACACACACACACACACATACACGGATGAATGCACACAGGAGTGTGCATCCACACGAAAAAAATACACACACACACATCACATTGGATCAGCGCCCAGATTGGACACTCACACACACACACTATTCAAGGCAGAGTCATTGTTTTAGAGTGATACTGGCAACACACAGACACACTATAGTAACCTATTCAGACAGTTTACCCACACATCTGGATTTATAAGCCACACACACACACACACACACACACTCACCTCACCACCACCATCGCCACCACCAAATCTCCCCCACCCATGTCTATAGCCCATGCCAACCAGATGACCAGTCTTTTCATCTCCACGGCAACTGCCTCGTCAGTCTGCCCCTCCGGGCACCGATTCAACATGGCCAGCGCCCATCCCATATGTCGGCCTCCGCTGATTAGTTTCACTAACCTGTCTGCTGTCTGTCTGAGCCCATCTGTAGCAGGGAAGCTACACCGGGCTCTTTACTGAAGCATTCCGTTCGTGCAGTGTGCAACCATTAGCTTCCACTGTAATCAATGGAACTGGCTATACCAGATGTGATAGCGGCGTGTGCGTTCGAAAAAATTAGACTAGTCTTCTAAAACTATTTTTACTTGAATGGAGCGCTTCAGTTATGTGCCTGGTGTAGCCTCCCTGTAAGGCTTGGCCAGCACCTATCCCATGATTCCCAGATGTCCCCCTCCACTGATTGGTTTCACTAATCTGTCTACTGTCCATCTGCTACTGTCTGACATTCCGGATCCCTGTTGCTCACGCTAACCTGGCACCTCATCCGTTTAACACTTCACGCTAACCTGGCACCTCATCCCTTTAATACTTCTACTGCTTCAGACTGATCCCCTTCTAAATGCCATTAGTGTGCAGTGGCTTGATTCTGTGTGGTGCCCTGCTTTTGTTTGTGTGTGTGTGTGTGTGTGTGTGTGTGTGTGTGTGTGTGTGTGTGTGCGCGTGCGCACACCTGTTTCAGTCATTCTTGATATCATGGATAAAACTTTCTGAATTACGAAAGAAAAAATATTATGAATTATACATCTTGGATACTTGATAAAGTTTTGATTATCTAATCATATTTCAAAACAACACCCCAGTTTTATAAATTACACCATCAGACACATACTGTATGGCTTATAAATTATTTTGAATGTAGTCATCACAGATATTTAGACCCTGAATAGTTTATTGGTTTTCTTACAGTAATTACACACACATGATTTCAAATGAGTTATATCGCTGTCAAAGGTTAGAGTAGTCAGTGTTAAAACACTTCAGTTCAGAACATATTCATTAGGTAATTTTGTATTGACTCTTCATAATGAACAGTGATATTCAGAAGCTGTGGTCTCTGCTTCCTTTCACTGTTGACTGCAGGTATTACTGTATTTAAATTGTCTGGTCTAATAATCCTGATTTGGAATGCGTGTGTGTGTGTGTGTGTGTGTATGTGTGTCTGTGATCTGTTGACCATATTCATGAGGGCAATGTGTGTCTGCCTGTGTTAGCAAGTGGTTGTTAATGTGTGCTCTCCTGGTTGGACATTTCCTACCTGCTAAGCCGTGTGGTGTGTGTGTGTGTGTGTGTGTGTGTGTATGTGTATATGTGTGTGTGTGAGTGTGAGAGAGAGGGGATATTCACCCCTGTGTTTACAGAGTTCATACAGAGACCTGTCACAACACATGAGGTAGGCCGTGGGATGTGGTCTACCGCTCGAGCACCCGTGAAAATCTAACATTCTCTCTCTCTTTCTCTCTCTCTCTCTCTCCCATTTCTGTTTCTCCTTATTTCCATTACTTTGAATCCCTCTGCTGTCACAAACCTTCTGAATTCCTTCTTTCTTTCTTTTTTTCTTTCTTTCTTTTCCATGACCTTGTTTTTTTTCCCGCACCTCCATCTTCTCTTCCCTGCATGTATTACTCTTTCATTCTTCTCTATCTATCCTTCATTATCTTCCCTCTTCCTTTTATCTTCTCTCCATTTCCTGATTCTTTCTCGCCCTCTTTCTTCCTGCTTCTTGCGGCCACCTACCCAGAATGCCTCCAACCCTTCAGGCTCCAAGCCCATGCAGTCGTCGGCGGCGACACGCCTGAAGCACCTGCAGCAGAGCAGCCTGGAGCGGCGGAGCAGGAAGCAGCGCGAGGACTTCCCCAAGCTGCAGCAGGGCCAGCAGGGCCAGCAGCAGGTCTTCCACTTCTGAGGCCATGCTAGCTATGCTAGCTGTCAGCCACACAATGCTAGCTCCCAACCAGTTAGCCGTTAGCCGCTAAGAGCTAGCCATTAGCCTGCTAAGCGCTAGCCGTTAGCCGCTAAGCGCTAGCAGTTAGCCTGCTAAAAGCTAGCCGTTAGCCGCCGAGGGCTAAGAACTGGCCGTTAGCCAAGGAGGCTAATTGCTACGCTAACTCCGCTCTACACTTTCCGGCCGACAGCCTCCCGCCACGCCTGGGACCGTGGACGTGACCTTTAACCTGTGTCGGGGCGCTCACACTCCATGCCAGCGGCGAGCCGGGCACCCTCTTCCTCAACGAGTGCCATCTGTGCCATCTGTGGCTGTCTGTAGTCCCCGACTGACTGACCCTTCTCTTCCCTATGCCCCTGACCCCCACCCCCCCCGCAGTGGCGCCAGACTGCCAGCGGTGGCTCGGGTGGTGACCCGTGTCGCTGGACTGTGGCGCTGCAGATGCTGCCTCGTCGCCTCGCTGTGCAGTTGTGTGGCAACTGTTCCTCGCTCGTGACTGTACGGTGGAGGCTCATCGTCTCATCTGCTGCGACCTCCAGGACCCACTGTCATCATTCTTTACCCCTCTCTCTCTTCCCCTCACACACTCGTCTCCCCGATTGTGGGCCAGATCTGGACCACAATTGCCAGAACATAGAACATTTTCAGTATCTCAGTCTAACATGTATGTCCTCTTGGCACTTGTGAGGAGACCTGTGAGCTCTCCCAAGACTGCGGGCTGTGAAGCACACTAATCTTCTCTCAGCGAAAACAGCACAAGGTCGCAGCCAAGGTAGTGGGTCATAAACTCCTGGCAGTCGTCATCTGTGTTTATTTGGTGCTTCGCCAGTACCTCCCATCAGAAGCCAAGGCATCTGTTTGCTCTGTGTGTGTGTGTGTTTGTATGTCTGCCTGTGTGTGTGTGTGAGTGAGAGAGAGAGAGAGAGAAAGAAAGAGAGGAGAAATAGAAGGACAGAATGAAATGAGGTGGCGAAAAGGAGACAGAGTATGCAGTCTAATGATGATTTAATTTTACTTTGTGCCTATGACCTAGCATGTGTGTGTGTGTGTGTGTGTGTGTGTGTGTGTGTGTGTGTGTGTGTGTGTGTGTGTGTGTCTCTCCCTCTGTGTCAGAGTGTGTGTGTGTGTGTGTGTTAATGTGACAGTATCTCCATTTGTTCTCCCTGGTCTCTTCAGCTAAAAGCCGAGCGCTGCCAGAGTGAGTGAGCGAGGCTGCCCTTTCAGAGCTGTTCCCGTTCCCAGCCCTCTGCATATCACAGCACACAGCACACAGCACACAGCATGTGGAGCTCTGATAGCTCTCCTCTCTCCACCATTCCAACCTCTCAAGCCCTCCACAGCTGTCTTCTGAACTGCCCCTCTCCTCAGGATGGCTGGATGGCTGACCAATAAATAGAGAGAAGAGGAGAGATGGATAGAGAGAGAGAGAGACAGAGAGATGGCAGGGGCTGTGGTGTTTGCCAGTGAAAGACAAGGAATGGAGGGAAGATGACAGACGAAAAGGAAAGATTGTACATTGTATTGTTGCATGAGGCGGAGAGAGAGAGAGAGAGACAAGAGGATCACAGGCGGGACTGATAAAAGCACAAACATTTGAAACACTCTAAAGAAGTCATCGTGAAAGAGCGGGGAAGAATGAGTGGGCGAAACCAAAGAGCGAGAGAAAGAGAGCAGAGACAGACGAAAGAGAAAACGAGAGGGCCCTGGAGTCGGCCTCGATCCGCCGCGAGACTCTTATCTGCCAGGGCAGAGCAGCATCCTCAGCCCCGATCCATCCCCCTCAAAAAAAAAAAAGAGGGAAAAAAAAGAGGAGTAGAGAAAAAGAGGAGTAGAAGAGGACTGGAGGACAGAGGGAGAGGAAGAGAGAGCGAGGGAGTGAGAGAGGAGTGGAGAGAGAGAGCAAGAGAGAAAGAGAGAGAGGGAGAGAGAGAGGAGTGGAGAGAGAGAGCAAGAGAGAAAGAGAGAGAGAGAGGGAGAGAGAGGAGAGGAGAGAGAGAGAAAGAGAGAGAGAGAGGGAGAGAGGAGAGGAGAGGAGAGAGAGAGCAAGAGAGAAAGAGAGAGAGAGATAAGACAGCAAGGCCTGTCTCTCTGTTCCTCTCCAGTTTGCACACACACACACACACACACACACACACGTGCCTCCCGGCCCCGATTTCCGCCCCCTTATTCCCTCGCTCCCGTAGGGTTGATCTGGAAGGCGGCATGGCGTGGCTTTCTCTTCCTCACTCTCTCTCTTTCCCTCTCTCTCTCTCTCTCTCTCTCTCGCCCGATTCGTTCCGCCGGCCACGCTGGGCCGCTAACCGAACCCGCCACAGGGTCCGGAGATTTTCTCGCTTGCTCTGACGCCTTTTTCAAGGACAAAGTGGTGCTCGTAAAAAAAAGGGGGAAAAAAAGAAGGGGTGGGGGTGCAAGGAGTGGATTTCTGTGTTAGCATTAGCCTGTGGTTTGACCTAAATAGTTTAGCAGGGCACGTCTGCATAACGAACACATACAAAAAGGGCCAGCGAATGCTAAGGAAGTGAAGGTGCTATCAAGAAGGCTCTGTGCTGGAACACAGCCAGGGTCAGGTAACCTGACTCTCGCCAGATGAATTTCGTGCCGCCTAGCTCCACTCATCCATCTGGGATCGATCCATTGGAGTGGTGCTTCAGAAGGCTGGGCCTTATTAAAAAATGCTTGCATAAGTTTGGATAAGCCACTTGTCCGTCATCTATTGACGTGCTACTTCAACCACTCACATCGAAGCCAACCCGTCACGCTGAGAACAGTCTCACAGTCGCTTCTACGCTACGTCGCAGCTATGAAACTCCCGCCCTGCGTCCTGATTGGCTCTACCATACAATCTGGTGCTGAAATCACTCTCAATGGAAGAGGTCCCAGATGGATGTGAGTGGAGCTGGGCGGAGCTAGGCGGAACGAAATTCATCTGGCGAGAGTCAGGTTAAGGGTCAGGTGCAATCTGGACAGTCTAGCCAAGCCCAATCTCACGCCTATAGTAACGACCAGACAAGTGACACTGTGGAAGCCCAGTTCATTTCTGGTCTCATATATGTAATTAAACTTATTGTATAAGTTGATGTAATGTTGAAGGAAGCTGTTTGTAGAATCATAAATGTATGATGTATTGGTGGTTTATCTTAACATATTAAACATATAAATATAAACTCATCTAAGAAGTATGTAAGATATAAGTTAAATCCAGAAATGAATTCAGCCCCCACAGTTGCCTTGGCACAGTAAATGTCTGGGGTCCGCAACTATAGTGCCTCACAGTAGTCCACATACAAGTGCTTTTTAACCAAAACTCCAAGAAAAGTCCTACAAATTCCTATAAATACCTCTGGTGTTAAGCACACGACTGAAAGTCTTGAATGGTGGGTGTCATGATGTTTTCTCCGGTGGGACTCATGGTGTGCTACTCATGATTGACACAGTAAAAGGGTGCAATATGTTCCCTGGTTAGCTGCTATTGTCACCTGCTACAGTTTGACACGTGTCTGTAATGGCTAGGAGTGTCAGAGGAAGTCCTGGATGAGGATGAGAGTCCCTCTTAGCACCTCTGATTGGTTGAGTTAGGACATAGGGACCCAGGAAATACAACCCTGAGGAGCTTAGTTGGCTTGATGCTTAATATCCTGATTCTCCTGATTCCTTCCACACACACACACACTTTCACACAGAGACACACACACACACACACACACACATACAATCACTCACACACACTCACGCTTTCACACAGATACACATACACACATTTTACACACATGCATACTCACTCAAACACACATTGGACACAAACACAGATATTCTCACATCTTTGCTACACACACATCCACCTCCCACCATAGTGCTAATCCAGGAGATCTGTGCCAACCCCCAGAGAGGGTGCTGCGCACCGTGAGCTCCAGGACCCCCCTCCGCTGCAGCCTTTCACACGCACCACAGGAGGAGAGAATACAGAAAGAAAGCGAGGGAGGAAGAGAAAACATGGAAAAGATGACAAGATAAGCTCCTTGTATTTTGTTCTAAGCAACTGCTGTGTAATGATGTACCCTCACTCCTACCCATGCCAACCCCCCCTCCCCTACCCATGCCAACCCCCTGTGTATGGGCTGGACTCACCCTCATCCATCAGACGGTGGGCACTGACCCACATCCGTACGTCTTTATCCACAGCCAGAGGGCCGGCAAATTGACCGAATGCCCCCCCCCCCAACCTACCCCCTTCGCACAAACACGTCCTCTTCAGGGGCTGCTGATGGGAGGTCCGTCCTCGGTGTTGTCCATGCTGTAACCATAACTCTCATTGCCCTCTGTGGCTCCACTGTGCTGGGGCGGCCATCTTGTTTAAACAGGCCCTCTCGGGTCTTTTCTCCTCTTTTCTCTCAGATTTGTGACAGAAAGGTTAAACCATTCAACAGCTTTAGGACTGCGGGTGACGGCTAACTTGGATTCGTGTCTGAGCACATTAGTGTAACAACAAGTTTCCCCTTTCCCTCGGTCCTGCCCTGCCTTCAGTTGGTTTTGTTTGTTTGTATGTTTGGGGGGGCTGGGGTTGTTTATGGGAGGGTAGAGAAGTGTCTTCTTTTGTTGAGAGGAAATGAGTTAACACTAAGTCAGATCAGTCCGTCGTTATCACCCTTGAGCTGAGTAACTGCCACTTTAAAGTGTTTTCTCACACCATGAAGAAGAACTCGGGCCAGAGGCTTGACGAGGAGCATTTTCTGAAGTGTTTTGGAGGAGAGGAAGTTTGCAGTAAGAGTGAGAGACAGAGAGAGAGAGAGAGGGAGGGAAGGGATGGAGGTAGAGATGGACATTTCAAACAGCATAAAACGATGGACCTGGAATTATATTTATTTTCATGTTCTATGTCAGATATGCATTGTGAAGTCTATACATCACTCCGTGGCCTACTGGTTAGCGCTTCGGACTTGTAACCGGAGGGTGTCCGGTTCGAACCCCGCCAGTAGGCATGGCTGAAGTGCCCTTAAGCAAGGCACCTAACCCCTCACTGCTCCCCGAGTGCCGCTGTTGTTGCAGGCATCTCACTGCGCCGGGATTAGTGTGTGCTTTACTTCACTGTGTGCTGAATGTGTTTCACTAATTCACGGATTGGGATAAATGCAGACACCAAATTTCCCTCACGGGATCAAAAGAGTATATACTTACTTACTTACTTATAGTACCATTCACACAGGCGACCACTTAAACAGCTGGAGTATTGCACTGTAGAATAACTTTGTGTGAGGGGTGTGAGGCTTACATTAGGGTTCTCCTCTATAGGCCGTGCGAAGAGAGAAGAAGACATCACATGTCATTGCAGTGGAACACGGGGGTAGACAGGGTAAAAGCATATCCATACAGCAAGTAGGAGTATAAAAGAGCCGTAATGTTGGAACAGTCACAGTGCATGTGTGTGTGTGATCTCTCTGTGTGTGTGTGTGTGTGTGTGTGTGTGTGTGAGAGAGAGATCTCTCTACGTGGGTACGTGCGTGTGTGTGTGTGTGTGTGGGTGGGCCAGGAGGAACGAAGGAAGACACTTTTAGTGTGACAATCGTGGGGTCTCTTGAGGCTCGAGCACCAGGGATGTGACAGCCTTGAAAGTGTATGAGGCTCAACTCCGAGGCTTACGGGAGGCGGCTCCGCTTTGACACTCGGCGGCGTCGGCGGCGCCCCCGCGTTCTTTCCGTTTCCGTCTATCTCTCTACTTATCTGTCACTTTCTCGATTCTTCTCTCTATCAATCAGTGTAGCTTTTATTCCTTTCACGTCTCTCACTCACTCTCTTCTTTAAGCACTCAGAGAGAGTGGTACGCTCTCTCTCTCTCTCTCTCTCTCTCTCTCTCTCTCTCTCTCTCTCTCTCTCTCCCTCCCTCTCTCTCTCTCTCTCCCTCTCTCTCCCTCTCCCTCTCCCTCTCCCTCTCCCTCTCTCTCTCTCTCTCTCCCTCTCTCTCTCTCTCTCAGATCATCCTTCCTCTTCTTCTCTTCCTCCGGTTTGGAAATTGAGAGCATTATCTTAGCTCAGGGTTCGTGTTCATCTCAGACTCTGGCACGCACACACACACACACACACACACACACACACACACACACATACATTAGCACTTCATTCACTGACGCTCAAACACACACACACACACACACACACACACACACATTAGCACTTCACTCACTGACGCTCAAACACACACACACACACACACACATACACACACACACACACACACACACACACACACACATTAGCACTTCAGTCACTGACGCTCAAACACACACACACAAACACATACGCTCAAGCAGTCTGTCAGCCACTGTATCAGAGCGACAGCATGAGGACCTACTCTGGGGACATTGGCTCTGTGTGAAGTGCAGCAGATGCGTATAAAACCAGACAAGAGATACAAACATCCTCCCTGGTGAATAGAGTCAGTTAGTGACCTCCACCTTACCCTAGCCCCCCCCCCCACACACACACACACATACACATACACGCACACACACTGATTTGTCATCCTTCAATCATTTATCAAGCGACATTATGCTTGTCCTGTGAACCTATCCGATCTGACATCCCTGCTCTTGGCCTCCTTGTGGCTGTTCTAAGGAACTGCACTTCATTCATATAGCAGATTGCAAATGTCTGGATTACTGTTAGGAAAGAGAAGAGAAGAGATTCAAGTCTCTCTTTCACCCCTGCCCCCCTCAAGTTATGACAAAACACTTACACCGAACTGGGTAAACTTTCAGTAATTTTACTTTCTTTGTTTCCCAACTTGTGGAGAAAATGTGGGTTCAGTTTGGCTGAATCAGGGCAAATTGGTTTCAGTTAGTGCCTATCTAGGCTTCCTCTGATCTTTGACCTCGGTAGAACACTTAACACTGTGGCTATTACCCCCCATGTTGTCATGGAAACACAGACCAGTCAGTCCCGTTTTCATTGTGAACGAGCACCTACCGCCAGGCAGGTCTGCATCAATGTGATGCAGTCAGTTTAACCCAAGGGTTTTTTCTGGAAATTTCCTGTGTTTCTCTCTCCTTTATTTTCCAGTTCTTAGTCTCCCCCTCTCGTCTACAACTAGTGTACTGACACTGTCTACTAGCCTACTATTCACAGTAAATACAACACATATAGAGACATATTGCATAGACAGAACAGTATCTAACTGTATCTCAGTAGTGTAAATGCACCTAGATCATTCAATTAACTACAAATGAAATTGTCTAAAGAAATTAGAAGAATCATATTTAGCTAGTTCTTAGCGAGAAGATGCGCTATTGATATTAGACTTATACTGGACATAAGTACCAAGTACTATCTAATGTAAAAAAGAAAAATAAACTACATACCGAGATTATACGTTTTTTAATCAGATTAAACATTTTTGTATTTTTATACATTGATGATGTGAGCACATATTCATGTATATTATTATTCGTAAACGACTTGAAGCGATCGTTCTACTCTCCTTTCTCCTCAGCTCCCCTTCATGTTATCAGTGTGACTGTCGCCTTTCGAAAGAAGTATTCAAATGTATGTGTGAGGGTAGGTAGCTAGGAGATACGGTACTGTGCAGTGAGGATACCTCACTCCCTGACATGCTAGCAACAGATGCCAGCACCTATGGGTTTTAGCCTCCTTGCTAGCACACCTTCCATCCATGTCCAATATTGCAAGTTGGAGTCCATTGTGGTACTGTGCTTGTCAACACAACACAAGTTACATACACATAGAACTGCACTTCAGGGCTCTGTTAGGGCACAACTCAATGCCCCAAGGGTTTGTGCTAAATGACAGGAACGGCTACTACAATTACCCTGAGTTAATGGTGTGTAACATTTATCATCGCTTACCTGAGAAGCTTTTAGAGGAACTGCAACCGCTAATCTGCATTTTAAGGGTCTTAAGGAGGTCTTATGTAGCTCTCTCAAAGGAAGTGCCAAGAAATATTCTAGTTTCTCTTTACTTTTTAAAAGTCTCGACAAAGCAAGGGCCTTTGTGGTGTGGGTATGTACACACACACTGTAGAGGTCTAACCTCATCATGGGATGTTAAAATGGAATAGAGAGTATAAAGTATCTGTACATAGTCTGTATTATTGAGAGATGTTTTAATTTTTGGTGAATTTTTACGTCAATTTGATTTCAAATGTTTTTTATATACATACATATATATACATATATGAATATATAGCCTATACACCTTAAGAAAAGTAATGAGATAGCTTACTGCATGTACAGAGTAATCAAACTAGATCTTTGCATGCAGAAAGATTAGGTCTCCCGTTGACATTCTACAACCAGAAGAGTGTACCATAAACTAAAAGACACTGTACAGGAAAGATATTTTTTTGGTTAAAAATCTATTCAGTGCAAGTGGATCAACATACGATCCCTTTAACTGTTGTGCGTTCCGTCATGATTCCTTATTACTGTGTGGAGGTACTGTAAGCCAATGGGAAAAAAAAAACACTGCTGTTGCCGTGACAACCCTATTGTGAGGTAGGGAGGCTGCTGCCAGTGGAACCGCAAGAAATGTGATGGCAACGTTTACAAGTACTAAAGACTTCTTGATTATTCAATCAATACAATGTGTGAATGCCATGCCGTGTTATAGACGTAAATGTACAATGAAAACAAAATAGAATCAAAGAATATATGAGAAAAACAAACAACGACAACAACAACAATGTGTAGCTGCTTTTGTGAGAAGAGTCTAGAGATGTACTGTATGTATCTGAGACTGTTGGTTTTGTAAAATCCCTGTTGTGTTTTTGTGACTAATAAAGTGGATCTCTTATTAAACAAGCTTAGCTTATTTACTGGATGTAAGTAAGTGTGTGTGTGTGTGTGTGTGTGTGTGTGTGTGTGTGTGTTTGTACATGT
>NC_063210.1:19346992-19374492 GCF_017589495.1 Alosa alosa | reverse complement strand
CAGTTATGCTTACAGACAATCATGCTAAAACAGAGCGAGAGAGAGAGACTGAAACAGAGATTTTTCTGCCTCATCAGAAATACTGTACTCTAGTCCCCATGGCTGCCGCAGAAATGAACTCATTATGCAGTTTTTCTAAGAAATCACTAAAGCAAAGGGGACTCAAACGCTGGGGAAGGTCTCCTGGGGAGACATGCATCCCATAATAAAGATACAAAATCAAATGTTCATCACAGAGCAGCTTTAGCACACAGAGAGAGAGAGTGTGTGTGTGTGTGTGTGAGAGAGAAAGAGAGCGAGGGGGCGCTAATATATAGCAACTTTCATAAATCCCAGTGGGAGCCGAACAGCCGAAAATGTGTCTTCAAACAGAAAAATAAAACAGCGCTTCAGACGAGCACAGAGATAAAACAATTCAACTGAAAAAAAAAACATGAGATGTTGTCAGAGAGAAGACACAAAGAGAGAGAGAGCATAGAGGAAAAGGCATAGAAACAAGAACACGTGACGAAAGCCAAAGCTATTGTGTGAATATACAATCTGAAAAGAAAGAAAAAATGAGAAATATTCGACCGGAAACGTTGACTAAATCTGACCACACCCGTCAGACGTAGAAAGACAGAGAAAGTGCAGGATACCTCTGTAACGTCAGAGCGGAGCAGAGAGGCAGGGAAAGGGGACAGAGTTAGGAGGGGCTGTCGTCACTGAAGCCCGAATCGCAGAGCAGGCGAGAGGAACGCTTCCCTGAGCGCGCCGTGAAAGGAACAGACTTCAGAGCTGAGAGACACACAGAGGGAGGGAGAGAGAAGGAGATGAGAAAGAGAGGAAGGAAAAAGAGGAAGAGAATAGAGTGACTAAGAAGACCATTGATGGGAAAAAATGAAGTAAGATGAAGTGATGAGTAGTTTTGCTGGAGGATAACAGAGAGAACGTATGGACCCTTTCATCAATAAAAACAAAAACAATGCTTGAACGTTCTATTTGGGCCCCAATCTACTTCCTCTGCATTAAGATAACATATGGAATGTTAAAAAGGAAGTCTTGTGGGGCCAACTATGATGCTGATAATGGAACTCTCTTGAAAGGGTCCATAAAACACAGAGGCAGTAGGTATAGTAGAGGAAGTCTTCCAACAAGTCATGTAACTCTTTACCATGTAAGTAAATAGCAATGTATTTCTTTGGAAAGAAAGAGATACATAAGGATGAAGGAACAAATAAAAAGTAGTAAATACACTAGTAAATAGCAAATAGTACATATTCTAGAGATTTTTACAATGACAACTCTATATCACGAATAATGAAACATTCATCTGGCATTACATATACAGTGACTATAACATGCTCAACCTATTGTGTTCCTACAGACACTCTATTGGAAATTTGACAGTATACAGCACTAGACATAGCCACAGATGGTAAAAAGAAACAGGCAGGCATCCAGGAGTGACCCCCCCTCCCCCATGTCCTTGAGCCCCCATGTACATGCCCACAGAGTCTAACGCTGTAGCTGCCTGGCTGCATTAGCTACTGGTTGTGGCAACTCGAGTTAGGTAAAACGGATCGTTTTTGTTTTGTTTCGTACTCGGTGACCTTGAGAAACGGAGATCTATCTGAAAACTCGCCGGATTTCTCCCTTAAGATCCATTTCCTAGGCTTCTCACTCTGCTGGTACTGACGACTAAGCCATTCCATGTCCGGTTAAATCTGAGGTGTTGTGGGACCCTCTGACCTCTGACCCCTGTAACCCTCCCACACTGACCTGTGATGATGTCCTCGATGGCGCCGTCCTTGCCCTCCCGCACCAGCGATGTGACCTGCTTCTTCTTCAGCTCGGCGATCAGGTCCATTTGTGGCAGCTTAGGCATTGTGGGTAACTGCAGAGAGATCAAAGGTCATTCGTATTAACCAAAGGGGAGATGAGGTAGTCAATAAATGAACACGCATGAAACACACACTCACTCACACACATGGGGTTCTAATGGAACAGATCAATAATGTTTAATCTTTAATTCTGTTTGTGGGAGAATACCATACCAACTCCAATGCCTTTGGCTAGAGAACAGTACTAAAGGGAATCTATAAAATGTTAATTACAAAATACATCAATACATCTGGATGTACTGTATCCTTTGAACATAATAATACAACAGTATGTTTAAACCTGATGGAATTTGCTATTTGAAAAAATATGATTTCAAATCCCTGGCCAGGCCCCGGAACATGTTTAGATGTTTCTGCTGGCGTGGGTTTGGGAAAGCACCAAAAGGGCAGAATGTATTTGGATGTACTGTGCTGTAGCCTGAAATAGATGCTGAGATGTTTATTAGAGAAAGTTCATCAATATTACATTAGGCATACTTTGTGACTTGAGCAAGGATGACTTTATGACTAGTATGGGCACATTTGATTTTATGAGTTTGTATGAATGTAGCATGGATGTGAATGCTTACAAGCATGCTGTTTGCGTGTTGCGTGTGTGTGTGTATGCAGGGTTGGGTAGTAATGGATTACATGTAATCTGAATTACGTAATCAGATTACAAAAGTCAAGTAACTATAATCAGCCCAGATTACAATAAAAACATTGTGTAATCAGATTACAGTTACATTGTTGGGGATTACCTGATTACATTTTATCATGCAAACAATGCAACTTTCTTAGGATAGCCTAGCTATCTTTTAATTTGACAAGCAGTTCATTTGGATGTTTTTTAAGATATAGTTAAGAACAAAATTATTCATACCCCTGGCAAATATTGATTTTCTCTTGACCAATATGTTTGTTCTTAATTAAAATGACACTGAAAATTCACATGCCAAAAGGTTGCAAGACAATGTGGTGAAAACATGGAATAAAAAAAAATGTTTTTTATTAAAAATTGCATGTTCAAAATTATTCATACCCTTTTTAAACACTCACTGGAAACATCTTTATTTACCACCACAGCTCTCAAAATGGTTCATAATACCCACCAAGCCTCTTCATGTCTCCACAATGATTGTAGACTGCACCTTTTTAGCAGCAATCTGGATTTTGAGGCAGGAACGATTATTTGCCATCACTTTGGCCTTGTGCTCACTTTTTTGACGGATTGAGGTCCGCTCTAAAATGTTGATATTGTTCTCTGTTAACCATTTCTTGCCTTGTTTGGCTGTATGTTTTGAATCATTGTGTGGTTTAATGTTGAAATGCTACCTTTTGGGGCAGCCATGGCCCACTGGTTAGGGCTTCGGCCTTTGGGCTTGCCGGTTCGACTTCACTAATTCACGGATCCTCATGGGATCAAAATATATACTTACTTACTAACTTACATACTATTGGGGCAGGTCTCTCGGCACACTGCCTGATCTTTTCCTCCTAATCTTAATGTAGCCTCTTGTTTTAGTGTTACCGTTTACTTTGAGAAAGTCACCAGGTCGCCCTGGTTGAAAAACATCCCAAAATAATAATTTTCTCACCCCCACAATTGAAATGGACATGATGTCATTTAGGTTTAATGCTTCCCTTTTTTATACCAATCTCAGGCCATGTCCCTGGGTCAAAAAAATCCAGCGAAACCTAAATTCATTGTTTGGAGAAGAGTGAAGAAAAATAGAATGAGAATTCTTTCATCAATTCGGTGGTGGTGTCTTTTACTTAATGGGCATATTTATTGAAGTAATCTAAAAGTAATCCTAAAGTAATCAGATTACGTTACATGTTTTTGGTAATCCAACTGATTACGTTACTGATTGCCATGTAATTTGTAGTCAGTAATGGATTACATTTCAAAGTAATCTGACCCAACCCTGTGTGTATGTGCACTGTTTGTGTGTGTGTGTGTGTGTGTGTGTGTGTGTGTGTGTGTGTGCATGTGAGTGTGTGTGCGTGTGTGCGTGTGTGTGCGTGTGAGTGTGTGTGAGTGTGTGTGCGTGTGTGCATGTGAGTGTGTGCGTGTGTGCATGTGAGTGTGTGTGAGTGTGTGTGCGTGTGTGTGTGTGTGTGTGCATGTGAGTGTGTGTGCGTGTGTGTGCGTGTGTGCATGTGAGTGTGTGTGCGTGTGTGTGTGTGTGTGTGCGTGTGAGTGTGTGTGTGAGGGCTACCTTGTGAGAGTCAGCTTTGCCTGTGGGTGATGGGAGCGTCTCACGGCCCTCTTCACCCATCACAGCACTCTGCCTCTTCCTCTGCCCAATGTCCTGCTCCGCTTTCTGAGAGAGAGAGAGAGAGAGAGAGAGAGAGAGTGGGGGGGAGGGAAAGAGAAAGAGAAAGTAAGGACACACAGAGAGAGGAAGAGAGACAGAGAGAGAGATGGTGTGGAGTGGGTGAGTATGAAAACGATGAAAAAAGGGAGGGAGAGAAAGAGCCAGACGGAAAGTAAAAAAGACCAGAACGCCGGAAAAAGGAGAAGAAAAAGAGACAGAGCAGATCGGTGAAGTGTAACACCCAGACGCAAGTAAGAATAATCTCCATGCATTGCTAAATCTCAAATGATGAAAGCCTCAGTTAGATTACTGCTCCTTTTCACACACAACAAGGGTGACTAAGTGGAAAAATCTCTTAGCAACACTCCACTGAGCTTCGTCATTACAACTTCAACACAATATTTTGTATCACTTATGGGTAAAAAAAAAACTGTATGCAATCTTTATAGTGGTGCCGCCTAGTGGCAGAGATCAGAGGTGAGGCGTTCTGTATGTGTGTGAGGTGTGTGGAGAAGGCAGCCTGTTCTACCTTGTAGGCTTTGATGAACCGGGCGAACACAGGAAAAAACACGGATGGAGGGGTGGTCTTGGGGTTCTCACCAAAGTACTCCACCACGGAGTCATACACCTCCTGCAATGGATAAGACATATTAACACATAATATTTCACAGTGTAGCGAAGGGAAGAGATCAGTGATCCCACCCAGCCACAAACTGGTGTTTGGTATTTTAAGCCCCCAATGTCGTTTTCCAGGCAGCACTGCATGGAAGACGCTAGGGTTAGGGTTAAGTGCCTTGAAGTCGACGGTTGCAGCGCTGCCTTGAAGTCGACGGTGGGGGCTTAAAACACCATCGAGCCCACAAACCTGGGTCTCAAACCTGCAGCTTGACCGTAACGTCAAAGAGTCAGGTTCGTTGGCATGGCAGTCAGAGCAGAATACTCAACCGTAGTGGCGGCACTCCATCACACACAGACACCAAAAATATATTTACCATAATTTCCCAACTATTAGCCGCAGCTTATACATTGATTTTGCAAAATGTCTTTAACTATGAGGTTAATACACGGGGGCAGTTAATATGGTATTAATATGGTTTTGTTTCTTTTAACATAACATAAAGCACTGCCCTGTCGCTTATACTGTACACAATGCGGCTAATACACAGGAAATTACTGTACACTGATTAATGTGGCAGACGATTTTATACAAAGCAACTTGCAACTGAGGAACGGTAATCAAGTTGCAGTATGTTGCAGGGGTCAAACCCATAACACTGGTGTTGTGCCCTTCTACACCTCTTAATCTTACCTTACAAATAAGACTACAGGGTCACAAACGCCTGTTTGAATTTGAATACATCTTGATTTGTATTTATGTTCACGGGTTTCCAAGCACCGAGATTGTAAACAAAAAAGTGATTCATTTTCCTTAAAATCTTTTTTTGTTTCTTAAGCGTAGAGGCCACTTTAATGTAGTGCTATACATTTGAGTATTTATACAAATATTTCACATACTGCTGAGACCAACCATTCAGTGTCAAACTGTATGTTGTTGTGTTTGTTTATTTTGCGGGTTCCTGTTTATTTGCTGACCTGTGCGGTCTTGCTGTCCTTCACCATGGACTCCAGCAGCTTCTCGTTGCTGGACAGGAAGTCTCTCAGCACCATGCTCTCTTCCTGTTCCTCAAACTCCCTCCGGGTCAAATCCATACCCCTCTCCAGGGCACGCACGTCCTGCAGGATGCTGTCCAGAGACACTGGCATAACAGGGACACGTGGTGTGAGTTATATGTCCTCTCTATGTCTCACATAAAGGTGTGAGTTATATGTCTTCTCTATGCCTCACATAAAGTTGTCTACTTTATGCACCCTAACTTAAAAAGCGGTCAAGTGTGTGTGTGGTACACATGCATGATGCATGATGTGTGTGTGTGTGTGTGTGTGGGCCTTCACCTGCAACAGGGACACATGTGGTGTGAGTTACTGTATATGTCTTCTCTATGCCTCACATGAAGTTGTCTGTCTACTTTATGCACCCTAATGTAAAAAGTGGTCAAGTGTGTGTGTGTGTGGTACACATGCATGATGTGTGTATGTGGGCCTTCTCTGTGTGTACATCCCCCTTGTTTGTTTGTTTATTTGTTTGTTTGTCTGTTAGTTTGAGTGTGTACATATGCATGTGTGTGTGTGTGTGTCCACATTTTGCCCACTCACCCAGTGCTGCCTTGTCCATGAAGGGCAGCTCGGAGTAGAAGCCTTGCAGCTGGGGGTATTTCTCCTGGATGATGCTGACGATGAAGTGGAGCAGGGTCTGCCGCCGGTCAGTCGACTTGGTGTCCAGCAGCTGAGAGCACACAGAAGCACAACCGTTGCTCATGAGTTTCACACACACACACACACACACACACACACGCATGTGACGCACGCACACACACTCACACACAGACATGCATGCATGTGACGCATGCACACTCATGCAGACTACATTAATTGTGTGTGTGTGTCTCTCTCTCTCTCTCTCTCTCTCTCTCACACACACACACACACACACACACACACACACACACACACACACACACACACACTTAACAATACTTTCAGCATCCACATTGCATTTGCATTTGTACCTGTGTTCTGCACAATGACAATAACGTTGAATTTTAATTCATCCTTTTGGATATATCTGCCACTATGACAGCTTATTAGTGAATACCACAAGATACCATACTGCACACAATTCTGAGATCTATCTGACAGTTACCTACACAACTTTAACATCTGTTATAACATGTTTATATGAAGTTACATGGCGGAGAGCTCAGGGAAAGTGTGAGTGAAAAGGCAATTCACAGAATAGAAAAACACATCATGCACACACACACTTGATGCGTGACAAAAAGTTTAGCATATTCATGTTTATCAGAGGAACAACAACACAAGACCCAGAATATGCTAATAGTAGGCTTCAAAGTACAAAAGCGATGTGACAAGTATTGTAAGATGCGGATATCTTACAAGAGAAAGACAAGGTTTTAAATATTTCAGTAAACCTTCAGAGTTTCTTTGGATGCCACTGCATCAGTAACCTGAAACTTATTTCCATATCTACTGAAAAACAAAAATGTTGCAGAACTTACTCACAGTCATAATTTTAAACTGATAGGTTGTGTTTGTTTTGTGTTTGTATAAGCCTTCATATATAAATGTTCCAAAGTTAAATTATGTGAGTGTTACTGTAGTAGTTTGGTTATAGGCCTACTGCATGTTCATAAATATCAATGTAGAAGTTTTGAATTGTGTGAATGTTGTCAAAGGGTAATTGCTTCTGTTGTGTTTCCTCGTCTGAAATTATAGACCCTTTCAAGAGAGTTCCATCATAGTTGGCCCCACAAGACTTCCTTTTTAACATTCCATATGTTATCTTAATGCAGAGGAAGTAGATTGGGAACCAAATAGAATGTTCAAGCATTGTTTTTGTTTTTATTGTTGAAAGGGTCTATTGTTGACCTTACATATTATAAATGTATAGATAAACTCTGTAGGTTATTAAAGTGGTTTTGTGTGTGTGTCTCACCATGTCGAGGCTCTGTAGTCGGAACCCGAAGGCTGCTCCCCTCTTGCCACTGTTCATGTAGTTCCCGAAAGCCAGAATGATCTACGAGAAGAGACAGCACCTCAGGCCATGCTTGCTGCCTGTCTGCAACATCAGGGCCAAACACCTGACTCGGGCTAAAAAAGCTAACTCTTAGCAGAACGCTAACGACCAATAGCCTACAACCACTACTTCCACAACACAACATGTACTACCAGAGTACTACTGTTAAAAGTCACACTACTGTACTCTTGTGGTTGTTAAACACAATTAATGTGAAATTAAATATATATTAATACCATAATTACTGACATTAGTATTATATAACTATTTATACATACTCATAACAGAATTCATGCAGCATTGATGATGGTGTTACCCAGTAAGCCTTTGCAGCTGGAAGTGTATGTTATAATGCTTCTTTGACTTCTTGATAATGGTAATAATGATAGCTTTGTTCTGAATCTTTGTAGCAGATGCTGTGAATTCACCACCAAAATGATGTTACAGGTTTCTGTGGTGTGCTGTACCTCGAGTATCTTCTTCAGTTTGGAGGATGACTTAATGGACATGGAGGCTGCGATGAGGGCATCTAGTTGCTGGAAAAACAAAAGGAAAATAACAAAATCAGTAACCAAATGTACACACCAGTGCAAGTCTCATAACAAAGTTACAACTCCAAGAAAATGATTATAAACTGCAGAATATAATTAAAATGTTCTTCATGGACCCTGCAAGAAGTGAACACACACACACACACACAAACACACACACACACACACAAATAAACTGATTATCATCTCTTGCTTCTTAGTGTAATGAGAAAATAAAAGCTTTCATTTGTTATCTGAATTATGCTCAAGAGCATAGTATAGATAGTCCTCTCCCAGCACACTGTACTTAAACCACACAAGCACTCAACACATTATTGCAGCAATAATTAAGATAAATGCCTCTAGACAGAAAGTCACAAAAGCTTTTTTCTGCTTCTGCTGCTTTTACTGGTTTCTTTTTTTTAATATAAAAGTGAGACAAGATTTGAGGGGCTGTCTCAGCCACACACTGTGCAGCGCTCTTGTTAGTCATATGGACACTTTTATTCTTTCACAGTTGAGTGATTCAACAGTCCACATGCAAACATGATGCTTAGAGAAAAACAGACAAGATGCACAATCGATTGGTCGTTTGTTTGTTTGTTGTTTTGAGGGAGGGTTATGCCTTTAATCCGATAGGACAGAGAAGCGAGTGTCAGGAAGCAAGTAGGAATGGGTGGGAAAGAGAGATGGGGTGGGATCGGGAAATGACTTGGATCACACTCGAACCTAAAATACATTTATATAGTTATTATAAAATGTAAGTCATTTTGTAATTTAATGCCAAAATATCTACAGTGGTCTAGTGATTTGATATATTACAAAACATATTTTTAGTTATGTTTGGACAAATAGTAAATACCGGTAATGTAATTTGGCAAAATGTTTAAAGTTGCCTTTTAGGCTCCCTGCGGACCTGAGACTTTTCTGGGCATGCTCTCAAGGTCGTGACCTTCTCTACCACATTAATGAACATGTTTGGCTAACACTTTACTTGACAGTATCGACATAAGAGTGACATGACAGTCATGAACATATAACACTGTCATGACACATGAACCCTAACCCTAATCCTAATCTCTAACTCTAATCCTAACCCTAACCCTAACTTGTTATGACAAAAACCGAATGTCACTTGAAAACAGAAGCGTTATATCATAAACGTTTATGACTTGTTTATGAAACATTCATGACAGTGTCACGTCACTCTTATGTCGATACTGTCAAGTAAAGTGTAATCCATGTTTGTTAGCAGCAGGTGCGCCATAAGATGGGAAAAGTAAGGGCCCTGCAATGACAGGGGAACATAATGGCCAACACTATCAGGGGCCCTTGAAATATATCCAGGAGCCAATCAACAACCAAGCCTATATACCATCAAAAGCCTATATGTGTGTGTGTGTGTCTGTGTGTGTGTGTGTGTGTGTGTGTGTGTGTGTGTGTGTGTGTGTGTGTGTGTGTGTGTGTGTGTGTGTTTGTATTTGTGTGTGTGTGTGTGTTTGTGTGTGTGTTTTTGTGTGTGTGTGTGTGTGTGTGTGTGTGTGTTTGTGCATGTGTGTGTGTGTTTGTGTGTGTGTGATGGGGGGCTCGTCCTCACCGGCTGCAGCATTTGGACGCTGTCGCTGAAGTTGCCCATGAAGGTGAGCGTGCTGATGCGCAGCGTGAGGCGCGGGATGCGGCCGAAGCGCACCATGAAGCGGTCCTCCTCGCTCAGCTCTTCCAGGGGGCGCCCTTCACGCAGATAGTTCCCAATCAGCCTCTGCTCGTACTCGGACGGCACAAACCGCTCCAGCAGCTCCAGGAAGTCCAGGCTCAGAGACTTCAGGTCATAACTGGACAGACAGAGAGACAGAGAGAGAGAGAGAGAGAGAGAGAGAGAGAGACACACACACACACAATTAATGTAGGTAGCCTACTTATCCCCAAACCATCTCTTTGCAGTCCTCCCCTTCCATTTTGATGTATATGATGTACCTAGTGTATACAGTGTACAATTAGAATTTACATTTGAGTGACACAATTAATGCATGTATTATTGCTATCCCCAATCCATCTACATGGACAATAGTCCTTCATTTATAGTGTATACCATCGACATTATAGTGTATTCCATCGACATTAGAGTGTATACCATAGACATCATAGTGTATACCATAGACATTATAATGTATACCATAGACATCATAGTGTATACCATAGAAATGGTAGAGTATACCATAGATGTTGTAGTGTATACCATCAACATGATAGGAAAGCCACTGGAAGACTGAGAGCAATAAATGAAAATGCTGAAATAGGATAGCCTGGGTGCCATTCCAAACTTAGTCCCGCCCCACAGGAAGTTTGGTCTGGCATTGCTCCATTGTGGGGCAAGTATGCTCGCCCTAAATCGGGCGGACCAATCAAATCAGGCTTTACGATGATGGACAGGTGAGCAACAGCGCCTGGTCTATCACGTCATCTGAGCACACTTAGATTAGGCTTATGTTTGAAACTAAAACGCTGTGGCTAGAAGGATACATGGCTTTTAAGACCCCATATGGAAAATTCATATTATTTAATGAGTTTGTATCACTGAAAACGATTATTTCTGAAACTTTGGCCAAAGTTGAGATGTGGGAAAACTGGTGGTTTCACTTTCATCAAGGGAAAACAGTTGCTGTTGCATTGCGACATGTTCCCTCGTTCGTTTGAAATCTCTGATTGACCACCTGTTCGAGGGATTTGCGACAGCCTTTCCCAGCTGTTTAACGTTTAATGTTTGTAGCATATCACTGTTCAACAGAATTATTTTTAAAAACAGAGGGGATACAGGAGCAGAAGGATTGTTTGTGTGTTTTCTTCCTACACCTCACGGTAAGCTATTTTGTTGCTCTGATTGGTTAGGTCTATCCAGTTGAGTGCAGAGGCATTCCCCCCCTGTATCGGTTGAAACACGCCCCATAATTACGCCCCAATGGAGCAGTATCAGACTCATATTCTGACTAGAATTTGAGTATGACAGCGTCAGGCTAGAAATAGGAAGCAGCAGACAAAGAATGAGGGAAAAGTAAGAAATAAAACGAGAAAGAGAGAGAAGAATGGAATGAGAAGAAGATTCAAATCACCAAGCAAAATGAAGGCAGGATAAGAGGCCCCGCAGGAGAATGAAGATATCTATTCAAATGGAAATACTGAGTGCACCTTCAGCACTGTGTGTGTGTGTGTGTGTGTGTGTGTGTGTGTGTGTGTGTGTGTGTGTGTGTGTGTGTGTGTGTGTGAATGAGTGACCATGTGTGTCCTTGTGTGTGTGTGTCGTGTATGTGTCTATGTGTGCGTGCATGTATGTGTGTGTGTGGGTGTATGAGTGCGTGCGTGCGAATGAGTGTCCATGTGTGCATGCATGTGCGTGTGTGTGTGTGTGTGGTCATACGTCTCTATGGCGGTGCAGATGCTGGACGCGGTCATGCCGCCCTTGCGCAGGGTGATGGCCAGGTTCTTGGCCCGGTTGGGCTCCATGAGGGTGACCTTGCTGGGGGCGCGGTGGGCGGTCCTCATCCTCAGGGTCCCCACGTCCGCTGGCGCAGACTGGGCCTTGGTCTTGAACTGCTCCTCAAATGCGTCCATGTTCAACTCCTGAAGGAGAGAGAGAGAGAGAGAGAGAGAGAGAGAGAGAGAGAGAGAGAGAGAGACAGAGAGAGAGAGAGAGAGAGACAGATAGATGGACAGGAAGGAAGAAACAAGATTAATATTCTGCCACAGATTGATTCAAGCACATTGAAATCAGTTTTAAATTCCATAAACTTATACAGACACCAAGCAATAGGAACACTGTCTCTCACACACACACACACACACACACACACACACACACTCACACACACACACACACACACACACACACACACACACGCACATCCACTCACATACACAAACTCACACACACATGCACATTCACTCACATGCACATACACACACACACACACACACACACACACACACACACACATCTGTGTTGCTCACCAGTAGCACGTGTTCATCATCCAGCTCGGTGAAGATGGTGCCAGCCACCTGCTCCGCCTTCAGAGCCTGCCAGTTAAACAAGGGCATGCGGTACTTAGTCTGAATAGGCCTCCTGGTCTTCACGCCTGAAATGAGAGAGGGAAAGAGAGAGAGAGAGAGAGAGAGAGAGAGAGGACGAGAGAGGGGTGGAGAGAGAGAGGGACAAAGAAGTGAAAAAGTAGAGAGAAGGAAAAAAGTTACAGAAAAAGAAAAAGGATGCAAAAGAGAGAGAGAGAGAGAGAGAGGTAGAGAGAGAGAGAGGGGGGGGTAGAGAGAGAGAGGGGGGGGTAGAGAGAGAGGGGGTAGAGAGAGAGAGAGGTAGAGAGAGAGAGGGGGAGAGAGAGGTAGAGAGAGAGAGGTAGAGAGAGAGAGGGGAGGTAGAGAGAGAGAGGTAGAGAGAGAGAGAGAGAGAGAGAGAGAGGGGGTAGAGAGAGCGGGGAAGAAGGGCAAAGAGAAGTGACAAAGTAAAAGTAGAGTGACAGAAAAAAAGAGAGAAAAAGAAGAAGGGTGCAGAAAAGACAGTGGTGGGATGAGTGTTAACGAGACAGAAGCAGAGGAGTGCAGAAAAACAGAGTGACAAAAGAGACAAGATACAAAAATAGAGATGAGCTATGAGTCAAAAACACACACGTCAGTCCAG
Organism: Alosa alosa; assembly: GCF_017589495.1. Taxonomy (NCBI): domain Eukaryota; kingdom Metazoa; phylum Chordata; class Actinopteri; order Clupeiformes; family Clupeidae; genus Alosa; species Alosa alosa. The sequence continues at coordinate 19,361,443 of NC_063210.1, read as the reverse complement.
GTTGCATTTTTACATGAAATCCAATTCTGGGCGTGTAGTCAAGCCAGTCCATAAAAACCTGGCAAGGACACTGTGACTCAGAAACAACTTCTACACCCAGTTTGGATATAATTGATATTACATCTGACATCTACAGCTAAATGGGGTAAAACCATAATAGGAACTGGGAGTTTGACTAATTAAAACTGACTAATTTTTGTCTGAAACATGATGAATTGCAGTCACTCTTCCAGTTCTCATTAGTAACCAAAGATAGTCTCTCCCCCACTGGCTGATAATGATGGTGGCGATGAGTGGAAGACTGCGTTTGTCACACCTACTGGGCATTATGAGTATCTGGTAATGCCAGATGTTATCTAACTCCCCCTCAGTCTTCCAAGGATTCATGAACGAGGTGTTCCGTGAGTACCTTAATACATTTGTCATTGTGTTCATTGATGACATCCTGATATATTCAGCAAGCCTCTCAGATCATGTCCAACATGTCACCCAGGTTCTGTCTAAATTGCGAGAATACCAACTCTTCGTAAAGGCAGAGAAGTGTACTTTCCACCAGACAACAGTTCAATTCCTGGGCTACCAGATCAGCGCCCAGGGGGTCAGTATGGATGATGGGAAGGTAGATGCAGTTCTGTCTTGGCCCGTTCCGCACTCCATTAAGGAGTTGCAGAGTTTCCTAGGTTTTGCTAACTTTTACAGACGCTTCATAAATAACTATAGCCAGATTTCTGCACCACTCACCTCTCTACTCCGAGGGAAAGCCAAGATCCTCCAGTGGAACCCCCGAAGCTTCCCAGGCATTCCAGAACCTTAAGGACGCCTTCACCTCAGCACCAGTTCTCCACCAACCAAATCCTGACCATGAGTTTGTGGTGGAGGTCGATGCATCCACCACCGGAGTCGGTGCTGTCTTGTCTCAGTATCATGGACAGCCACCACGCCTCCATCCATGTGCCTACTTCTCCAGGAAGCTGAGCCCGGCCGAGTGCAATTACGACATCGGCAACCGTGAGTTGTTGGCCATCAAGCTTGCCCTGGAGGAGTGGCGTCACTGGCTGGAGGGAGCCAAGCACCCCTTCCTCGTACTCACCGATCATAAGAACCTCCAGTACCTTCGGGAAGCTAAACGTCTCAATCCACGGCAGGCCAGGTGGGCACTGTTTTTTACTCGCTTCAATTTTAAGATCAGTTATAGGCCAGGATCTCACAACTGTCGAGCCGATGCCCTATCTCGTGTCCATCACCCCAGCGGAACCAACGAGCCCCCAGAAACGATCCTACCTGCAGGAGTACTTGTGAGCCCCATCCAGTGGAGTTGGGAGGAACAGCTGGCTAACGCCACTGCAACAGACCCAGCACCACCGAACACTCCAGCAGATCGCACTTATGTTCCACAAAGCCTCCGAACCCACCTCCTCACAATGACACACTCCTCGCTAGGAACTGGGCATCTAGGAGGCCAAGCTACTCTCTCTCTCCTCCAGGATCGCTTCTGGTGGCCAGGAATGGCTGGCGATGTTCGGAGATACGTGGCCGGTTGCCCTGATTGTGCTATGGCTAAGACCACTCGCCATCTCCCGGCTGGGAAGTTGATACCCCTGCCCGTGCCCAGACGACCTTGGTCACACCTGGGAGTCGATTATATCACCGACCTTCCTCCTTCCGATGGGAACACCTGCATCCTTGTCGTCGTGGATCGATTCTCCAAGGCCTGCAAATTACTACCTCTAAGAGGGCTTCCAACTGCTTCAGAGACTGCTGATGCTCTGTTCACCCACATCTTCCGCAATTTTGGAATTCCTGAAGACGTTGTGTCTGATAGAGGACCACAGTTCATCTCGCGTTTCTGGCAGGCCTTTCTCCGTCTGATGGGGGTAACGGTTAGCTTGACATCTGGCTATCACCCTGAAACCAATGGGCAGACTGAACGTAAGATTCAGGAGATCAGTCATTTTTTGTGGACTTACTGCCATCGCCATCAAAATTCCTGGAGCAAATTCCTTCCCTGGGCCGAGTATGCGCAGAACTCCCTGCAGCAGCCAACCACGGGTCTGACACCATTTCAGTGCATACTCGGCCATCAACCCCCATTATTCCCTTGGTCAGGCGAACCATCTGATGTTCCAGCAGTTGACTCCTGGTTCAGAGAGAGTGAGCGTGTTTGGGGCGAGGCACACCACCATCTTCAAAGGGCCATCCACCGCCACAGACATCATGCTGATGCTCGACGCTCCTCGGCACCAGAGTACACGGTGGGGCAGAAAGTCTGGCTATCCACACGGAACATCCGCATGCGCCTTCCCTCCAGGAAATTGAGTCCACGTTACATAGGTCCCTTCACTATAACGCACCAAATCAATCCTGTCACCGTCTCCAACTCCCCCCTAGTTATAAGATCCATCCTTCATTCCATGTGTCTCTGCTGAAACCTTATCACTCACCCATCTCTCCTTCCTCCACAGAGCCTGGAGCTGTTTCAGAGCCCCCTTTGCCGCTTCTCCTGGACGAGGGTCCTGTTTACTCCATCAAGGACATCCTCGACTCTCGGCGGCGTAGAGGTAGACTAGAATACCTGATCGACTGGGAGGGATACGGCCCCGAGGATCGCGCCTGGGTTCGTCGAGATGACGTCCTTGATCCTGCCTTGCTTGTGGAGTTCGATCATGCCCATCCCAGTCGACCTGCTCCTCGCCGCCGAGGTCGACCACGTCGCCAGGCCCCCTCGTCCTCAGAAGCGCCCCCTGGAGGGGGGGGTAATGTCACAGCCATGCCAGGTTCTGCCTCAGCCACACCCACTCCTCAATCGCTGGCAACCACTCAATCATTCTCCCCTGAGTACTGATTACCCACACCTGTGGGCAATCACACTGAAACACTTTTTAAGCAGCTGAGACCTTGGCTACCTGTCTGTCCTCGTCACTGTTCCAGAGACTCAGATCTGTACCCTTGGCCGTCACACAGTGCTCTCTACCCTTGATCCTGGACTTTTCTCTCCCTCAGTTAAGTCAGTTCCTCTGTGCGTTTGAATATTCTTTAAGGACTCTCTTTGGATTTCCGTTTATGCTGTTTCTGGATCTTCTGTGTTTTTGGAGGCTTCTCATTTACCTTGTTCATTTTGGATTGATCTTCTGTGAGTTTTGACTGAGACACGTATTCTTCTAATAAATACAGCTTTGATGCTTGAACCGATCCTGTTGACCTGAGTCTGTGGGTATCCTGACAGATGGACAGCACACACAACAATGGACAGCACACACAACGTACGTCAAAAGGGAAGCCAACAGAAGGGAAAGATTTAACCAAATATGATCAATTCTGGACAGACCTTGACAACGCTGCACTGGCTTCAGAACTCACTGCATAAATTCTAGCTTCCAATGAATCAATATGTGGCGGAATTTTAGCTCAATCTCTTTAGAATTAGAATGGAGGGGCATGGATCCGGGCTGTCCATCGTTATTTACAGTATTTTGCAGTGTATTAGACGCACCATGTATAAACTTCACAACAGTGATTTATGCAGATTAAAAACGACAAACATCCACTCACATACACACACACAGACACACACACACACACACACACACACACACACACACACACACACACACACACACACACACACAAACACACACACACATATACACATACACAGTCACACACAGTGCCCAGTAGCCGAATCAATCAAAATCAGACTGTGCTTTACTGTTGTAACAATCAGCCCTTTAACATTCTTTTTAAACAGCTGTGTTACTATGAACGCACAAGGGGATATTGGGAATGAGAGTAGTAATCGATCATAAGAAAACACTGCAATACTGTCACAAATACTTAATGCCTTATTACACAAACAAATATGCATAAGAGCAGGTATACTGCCGTTAATAAAGCACACAGCAACCAACAAATATTCAGACGGCGCTGACCACAAACAAGAAAAGACGCACCAAACAGTTCAATTGAATGACGCGCTTAGCGCAATATATTATTATTGCACCAATTATCCCGTGCAACCACACAATACTTGAATCCCCCCCTTAGTCTCAGTCCACAAAATTAAACTAAAAGTCCAAACTAAAGAAAAACTTCAAGTCCATCCCAGGATCGCGCTACAAGTTCCAACCAGGAAACAGGTAGGCCGCGAGTATAATCCTCTGTCGGAACGCAACGGAAAAATATATAATCCACAACAAAAAAGGCAAAAAGTCAAGCGCTGATTCAGTGGTATACCACGCCAAAAAATACCAAACGAGATAGATCTCACCAGATCCGTAGAACGTCGGGCAACGTTAACAAGTGAAGCTGAAGTTTGGGGTCTGGGCATGTATTACACAGGTATACATGTGAATATCATTCCTCATACATAAACATTATATGAAATCAAGGTAATGTTCTGTGCAATAATAAAGGTTAAGGAACACTTAAATTAATGTGACGGTGCCACACTGTAATTAGAAAAAGGAATGAAGAAAAACTGCATTCCCATGTCTAGCCCACACATGTGTATCAACCTCATAGCTGAATACATTTTGCAAAATCAATCTATACACCTCGGTTAATAGGCAGGAAATGATCAATCAATCGTTATTGCTCTCCCCTCTCACCTGAAGCTGCTGCTGGGGCAGCTGGTCCTCCATAGGCAGGGGGAGGTGGGGGTGGGGGTGGGGGTCCACACCCAGGGGGAGGTGGAGGGGGTGGTGGTGGTGGTGGAGCTGGGGAAGGTTGGGGTAAAGGCGGAGGAGGAGGGGGTGGAGGTGGCTGGGTCTCTTGCGCGGGGGCAGGATCCGCGGGAGAGTCACTGATTACTGCCCCATCGGTTTCTGTAATGACAAGCGGCACAAGAATACTAAGGAGGCTGTTTTTATACTCTCTGTGCTTGTTAGAGTAATGTGGATGTATGTGTGTGTGTGGTCATTCATCTGAAATAATGCCAACATTTGTCTGTACTTGTATTTGTCTGTCTCATATTTGACAGAAAATATGTGTGTGTGTGTGTGTGTGTGTGTGTGTGTGTGTGTGTGTGTGTGTGTGTGTGTGTGTGTGTGTGTGTGTGTGTGTGTGTGTGTGTGTGCGTGTGTGTGCATTTGTTTTTCCCTGGCATTTGAGTGTATGTTTGCATGTGCATTCATGTGTGTGAGAGAGAATATGTGTGTGTGTGTGCGTTTGTCTCGGTGTAGGTGGTGTGTGTGTGTGTGTGTGTGTGTGTGTGTGTGTATGTGCACATGTGAAAAGGTGTATATGTATGAGTGTACTGTGTGTGTGCGCATCTGCATATTATTCACCTGTTGACTGCACAGGAGGTTGGCTGCTCACTTGCTCCACTCTGACAGGCACTACGTGGATGTCCAGCGTCCCAGACGCGTTCCTCTCCACCCGGATCAGACCTTGCTCCGCCAGACCCTGGACCTTCTGCTCCAGGTCCACGAGGGCGCGCGCGGACTGATCTCGGTCGCGGTCACGGTCTCGCTCTCTCTCCTTCTCTCTCTCCCTCTCCAGCTCTCGCTCTCTTTCTCTCTGCTGCAGCACGGTCACCTGCGAACAGGACTCCCGCAGACTCTCCTGTTACACACACACGCACACACACACACACACACACGCACACACACACACACACACACACGCACGCACATGCACACACACACACACACACGCCACACACACACACACGCACGCACACACACACACACACACACACACACGCGCGCGTATGTAAATATATCCATCCATATCCATCCATTTATGTACACAGAGAGAATTTTCTTAGATGTGTGTGTACTGTATTTATACGTGTGTGTGTTCTCAGTCCCAAGTGTCCAGGAAGAATATTTTCATTATATTCTAATTTACAGCATGACCGTTTTTATAGTAGTAGCTTTACTGATGCATACATGTGTGTGTGTGTGTGTGTGTGTGTGTGTGTGTGTGTGTGTGTGTGTGTGTGTATAAGGGTGTATGTATGTGCGTGTGTGTGTGTGTATGTGCGTGTGTGTGTGTGTGTGTGTGTGTGTGTGTGCGTGTGTATATAAGGGTGTATGTATGTACGTGTGTGTGTGTGTATGTGCGTGTGTGTGTGTGTGTGTGTGCATGTGTATATAAGGGTATATGTATGTGTGTGTGTGTGTGTGTGTGTGTGTGTGTGTGTGCGTGTGTGTGTGTGTGTGTGTGTGTGCATGATTACCTTCAGTATCTCTACTTCTTTCGTGGTCTGGATGAGCTGTTTCTCCAGCTCACACACCTTCTCTTCATTCTCTCTCTCACTCTGTTCCAACCTGCTGTTCAGCTACAACACACACACAGCACATGGCACTCAGAGACACCAAAGACCATAGCCAATACAACATCCCCCTCTTTAACACACAGATATATATATATATATATATATCCCTCTCTTTAACACAAAACATCCCTCTCTTTGACACACAGATATATATATATATATATATCTGTGTGTTAAAGAGAGGGAGAGAGAAGAACAAGAAGAAGAAGAAGAAGAAGAAGAAGAACAAGAAAACTAAGAAGAGAAGAAAAAAAGAAAAAGAATAGATAGATAGATAGATAGATAGATAGATAGATAGATACTTTATTGATCCCCAAAGGGAAATTCAAAAATAGAGAAGAGCAGAACAGAGAAAAAGACGAGTCCCATAAAGAGATATAGAGGAGTCCTCCTTCTCTCTCTGCTGAGTGTTGGTACCTGTCTGTTGTGCTCCTGCACCTCCTCCAGGTGCTCCAGGAGAGCGTTCTTAGTCTCCGCGTCCTCCAGCAGAGAGCCCACATCAAACACGTTATCCAGGTAGGCCTGGATCTGCACCTGCAGACGCTCACTCTCCGTCAGCTTCAACCTCTACACAACACACACACACACACACATGGACACGCTACAAGACACACACACACACACACACACACACACACACACACACACACACACACACACACACACACACACACACACACACACACACACACACACACACACACACACACACACACACACACACACACACACACACACACACACACACACACACACACACACACACACACACACACACACACACACACACACACACACACACACACACACACACACACACACACACACACACACACACACACACACACACACACACACACACACACACACACACACACACACACACACACACACACACACACACACACACACACACACACACACACACACACACACACACACACACACACACACACACACATAAAAACGTAAGTGGCTGTAATATCTTGAAATTGGTTTTTTATCCTTTTCTCAACTGGCTCAAGTGAGACAGTCATGCTCTAGTAACATCCAGGGGTCATTGCTTTTGTTTTCATTCACATCATCAGATAAATTTATCATAACAAATGTTACAAGTTGCTTGGGATTTGGAGAGTATCTGGAAAACATTGTTAATATAACAAATGTTCAAAGTTTCTCGAAAACATTTCCAGATGTCCATTTCAGCCACAGGTTCCGTTGCTGCTCTGCATTCTATCAGGGAGAAGGTGTGAGATTCGCTGACCTCTAGACAGCCGTCCAAGCCCAGGTGGGTGAACTCATACTGCAGGTGCACCCTGAAGTTCATGTTCTCCACCGAATGGACCACAATGTTGACGAACTGCATGCACGCCACCTGGTGGAGGAAGAAAGAAGCACAGAAAAGATCATTAATCTTGTAATTAATGAATGTTTAGATTCACATCTAAGGCTGCAGTCCGTATGGTGCACGACATGCAACCTGCTAGCAGTTCTCTATGAATATGCATTGTAAATATTTTATAATTATTTATAAATATGTTATGGATGCTGATGATAATTATCTAATAAATCAGCTTTAATGTTATTGGGATCCTCCATTGTATCAGTTAATGCTCACATACTTATAAAGTACATTAACATACTGAACAAGGTGATTTTATGTGTGTGTGTGTGTGTGTGTGTGTGTGTGTGTAGGTGTTTGTGTGTGTGTTTCAGTGTGTGTGTGTGTGTGTGAAGTATCTGGATTATGTGGAGTCATAAATGTCCATCAGCACTTTGACTCTCTCTCTCTTAAATGTCAGCGTGGCTTATGAAGCTGCCAGATGCCATCTTGTTTCATGTTCAGCCCTGCTCACCATGAAGTCAATGTTGCTCTCCTCATGACTAAAATACTCCATGAGCTTCTCGAAGCGGGTCTTTTCCCCACACACCTGAGACAGAAAAAAAAGAGAAGGGGGGTCATATAATTATGATATGTAATATTTTGACAATTATTATGCACACGTCGCACTACCTTCACAATCTTGATGCTAAGCCTACTATACACTAGATGGCAGTATATCCACATCCACTGTGCATATTTATTGGTCCCTGTCTCTCATACTGTACACAAACACATACACACACACACACACACACACACACACACACACACACACACACACACACACACACACACACACACACACACACACACACACACACACACACACACACACACACACACACACACACACACAGACGGTCAGATTTGAGAGATACAGTAAGTGAAGACTGTAGTATCCACAGGGCACTTCAGTCTGTATGCAATCCCATTACAGAATGGGCTATTGAAAGGCTGCTAAATGAATGTGGGGGAGTGGAATGTGTGTGTGTGTTTGTGTGTGTGGGTGAGTGTGAGTGAGTGTGAGTGGGAGTGAGGTAGATAGATAGATGGACAGAGAGAGAAAGAGAAAGAGAGAGAAAGAGAGAGTATGTGTGTGTTCCTAGGGATGTAAGGCAGAAAGAGAGAGTATGTGTGTGTTCCTAGGGATGTAAGGCAGAAAGAGAGAGTATGTGTGTGTTCCTAGGGATGTAAGGCAGAAAGAGAGAGTATGTGTGTGTTCCTAGGGATGTAAGGCAGAAAGAGAAAGTATGTGTGTGTTCCTAGGGATGTAAGGCAGAAAGAGAGAGTATGTGTGTGTTCCTAGGGATGTAAGGCAGAAAGAGAGTATGTGTGTGTTCCTAGGGATGTAAGGCAGAAAGAGAGAGTATGTGTGTGTTCCTAGGGATGTAAGGCAGAAAGAGAGAGTATGTGTGTGTTCCTAGGGATGTAAGGCAGAAAGAGACTGGCGTCGGTAAAGTGATTGGGTGCAGTAGGTTGAGTGGAGTAGTGCTTTGTTGATGTAGGAACCTCCACATGTATGTGTGTGTGTGTGTGTGTGTGTGTGTGTGTGTGTGTTGTGTGTGTGTGTGTGTGTGTGTGTGTATGTGTGTGTGTGTGTGTGTGTGTGTTTGTGTGTGTGTGTGTGTGTTTGTGTGTGTGTGTGTGTGTTGTGTGTGTGTGTTTGTGTGTGTGTGTGTGTGTGTTGTGTGTGTGTGTGTGTTTGTGTGTGTGTGTGTGTGTTTTGTGTGTGTGTGTGTGTGTGTGTGTTCTGCCCAGTCCCAAAGCATTAATGATGCATGATGCAGGAGGGTCGGCTGGCAGCTTGTGCCCAAACAATGCCCACTAGATACCCACACGCTGCTGTCACCACATGAAACCCGACCACCCAGCTCTCTCTCTCTCCCTCCCTCTCTCTCTCTCTCTCTCTCTCTCTCTCTCTCTCTCTCTCTCTCTCTCCGTCACCAGACACACATGCCTTCATTTTTAATTTCATTTCAATTCATTTCAATTCAATTCAATTCAATTCAATTCAATTCAATTCAATTCAATTCAATTCAATTCAAGTGATTAGCATTAAGACAAGCTTTGTTAGCATTACTATATTGTGTACAAAAATGCCAAAGCCTGAGATAATATGACAGGTAAAATGTGCATGGACCAAGTACAAAATCACGAGAAAAGTCTCATTCCATCCTTCTTCACCTTTTTTATTCCTCCTATATCCCTGTGTGTGTGTGTGTGTGTGTGTGTGTGTGTGTGTGTGTGTGTGTGTGTGTGTGTGTGTGTGTGTGTCCATTGGTCTGCTTATGTTTTTCACACCTAGTGTTTTATGATTCTGTATTATTTTATGTTCTGATGTTTTGTAAACCTATAGACCCTTTCAACAATAAAAACAAAAACAATGCTTGAACATTCTATTTGGTTCCCAATCTACTTCCTCTGAAGATAACATATGGAATGTTAAAACGGAAGCCTTGTGGGAACAATCATGATGCTGGTAATGGAACTCTCTTGAAAGGGTCTATACATATTGTATTCACCCCTTGCAGACACGTGACTTAAGTCACGTGACGGCTCCATGCTGGACGGCAAAAAGATGGGAGACGGACGGCAAATTACATTATGTCATAAAGATTATGATGAACTGAACACCATTACTATAACATCTTTGTAGTTCAATGTATTGCTGTTTGGGGTCTGATAGTCAAAGAAGATGCCAGTGGTGTTGTTAGATGAAATGGGTCATGATTGCAAATGTAAAGTTATTAAAACTGGTGGTAACAGCAAGGGGAGATAACGTTACGTTAGGGCTACTGTAATTAACATTATGGTAAATGAACACCCATAAGTATTTCTGGACTAAAATATTGCAAAGCGATTTGGTTACTTTATTTGTCTTGCTTTTTATCAGTTGTAACATAGTCAAAACGTTAAGAATGTCATATCAGAACATGAAATAATAACTAGCTGCCACACTTAGAAGCTAGCTATTCTAGCTAACGCTTATCGTAGCTCATAGTGCTAGGGCTAATGTAACTCGTCAGTTTGTAATGCTGCCCAGCTTAATAAACTTACTTCTTACATGTCTTAAGTTAAAGAATTGAAAGAAATAGGAAATTAAAAAAAACTTGAACGGTATTATCTGTTTACATTCAGATCTTGCCAAAGACTTTGCCTAAGTGCTATCTGTCAGTCCTGTTCAGAGTCTATGGTTGCTATAGCAACCGCTGCTGTGCTTCATACACTGAGGAGATAAGCATGCAATTGTGGTTGAAATACTCCCGAAACACAAAGAAAAACAAACCAAAATATATCTATGCAAGAACATGGGATGTTGTTGTATTCCAAAAACAATAAGCCAACAGTCGTGGAAGGGCATTACTACGGGTTAAATCTCACTATAATCTCCTAGCTGTGCATATGTCCCATTACAACCCATTGATTTGATTCGTGTTCTTGCCGTCCACTAGGCTATTTTGCTGTGGCGCGAACAAAACGTGACGTCACTTGCAAGGGGTGAATATGCTTTCTTGTGAATGGTCATGCCAATAAAGCCTTTTTGAATGGAATTGAATTGAATTCAGCCTTTGACATAAATCACTCTCAACACTGAAGCCTCTGTTGTAGCCAGGAACCAATAGGTGGAGTCATTAGAAACATGTGTTCTTTCCTGGTAACACTCTGACTAATCTGGCTTCAAATCAGCCCTGGATGAAGTGAGATCACGTTAGCCTCTTATTCAGGCTTCAAACAAATATATGTCAATATCTAGGCTACAAAATGAAAGACAACAAGCTCAAGAGGTGTTTTTTTTTAGCAATCATGCTTGTGATGTGATATACAGATATGATTTGTGGCCAGGCTGGGGGAGCCGGGTTGGTCTTGGACCAATTTAAATATTTGAAAACACTGTGTCCAGCATTCAACTGATTCAAATCTCATGTGGATCAGGTTGCTGCGTTGAACAAAGGCTATCGGTCACAGTTGAGCCGTTGCCATCGGCTATAAAGGCCTGTGAGCTTCCTCTCTTTCTCATTGGCATGGAGACAGAACAGTGGAAATGCATTTTAGTCATTTAGAATTGTTGTTTGTAGAGAGTGTATGTTGTTGTTGTGTGTGTATGTGTGCCTGTGTGTGTGTGTGTGTGTGTGTGTGTGTGTGTGTGTGTGTGTGTGTGTGTGTGCGCAGATGTACATGAGTGTATTATATAAACGTCATTAAGGGACAGGGAAATGTATTTGAGTTATTTAGCATAACTCTTTTACAGTTATTTAGAGCATATGATATTGGTGTGTGTGTGTGTGTGTGTGTGAGTGTGGGGTAGGGGGGTGGGGGTGGGGTGGGGTACTTGTCTGAGTGAGCACACATATGTGTCTTTGCACATTGATATTATACAAATCATTCATACCACCCTCACACACACAGACATGCACACGCACACACACTGAAAATGTTATGACAAACCATTACCAGTGGAATGCCCACCTCACATTACAACGCACCCACACCCTGCCAGAGAATGCCAACTATGCGACAAGCACCAACACACGGGTGCCCAAAAATATGCCTGTCCAAAAATATGCCTGTCTTAGGTTGATGACTGTAGGATGGAGGGGGTGGGGGGGCACTGTCTGGGCTGACCCTGACCTTGCCCGAGCTAAAAATGACCCAGGGCTCCATCTCCAGACCCCCAGAGCAGGAGAGGGGGAGTCCCCGCATGTGTAGCCTTGCCCTGGGGAACAGCTGAGGGCTTGCAGGGGTGCCTGAAGGAGCCCTGGCTTACAGGAAGGGTTTAAATCCTGGAAGTGTCTGGCGAGTCTGTGGTCTGCGGTGCACCTTTTTCACCCTGCGGTGAGACGCTGCCTGCCTGCTGGACAACTGCACGGGACAGCTGCCATGGGGGTTAGTGTGGACACGACTCAAGCATGGGTGGGTGTGTGTGTGTGTGTGTGCGTGTATCTTATGAAGAATGTTTGTGAAGAATGTTATGAAGAATGTTTGTGTGTGTGTGTGTGCGTGTGTGTGTGTATATTGTGTATATTTTGTGTTTGCATACATGTGCTTGTGTGTGTTTTTATAAAGTGTGTGTGTGTGTGTATGTGTGTGTGTGTGTGTGTGTGTGTGTGTGTGTGTGTGTGTGTGTGTGTGTGCGTGTGCATGTGTGCATATGTGTGTGTGTGTGAGTAGAGTATGTGTGTGTGAGTGTGTGTATGTGTGTGTGTGTGTGTGTGTGTGTGTGTGTGTGTGTGTGTGTGTGTGTGTGTGTGTGTGAGTGTGTGTGTGTGTATATATGTGTGCATGTGTGTGTCTGTGCGTATGTTGTGTTTTGTGTCTGCCTGTGTCTTTGTGTTTATGTTTTGTCTTAGTTAGTTGCGTAATTCCCCGTCTTGCCATAGCTGGTCCCGATCTGCTCTCTGCTCCCATTCAGATAACACTACACACAGTGCTAACTCAACTCTGTGCGTGGAAATCAACTGCTCATTCCAAAGGACATTGCATGTTTATTGCGCCCAATAAAATGGAGATCTCTGTGGAGTCCCATGCAAAGCAGAGCACTAAGCAGCTGATAGACTCTGGCTGGCTGCTGTTCTGTCTTAAGCTGGTTTGAGAATGCAGTCATATGAGAGAGAGAGAAAGAGAGAGAGAGAGAGAGAGATGAAGAACTACAGTAGAGGAGAGAAGATAGGAGAAAGGAGGGAGAGAAAGAGAAAAGGATGCAGACAAAGAGAGAGAAGGAAGCGAGAGAATGATAGAGTGAAAGAGAGAATGATAGAGAGTGAAAGAGAGAATGATAGAGAGTGAAAGAGAGAATGTAGAGAGTGAAAGAGAGAATGATAGAGTGAAAGAGAGAATGATAGAGAGTGAAAGAGAGAATGTAGAGAGTGAAAGAGAGAATGATAGAGTGAAAGAGAGACTGATAGAGAGTGAGAGAATGTAGAGAGTGATGCTGATATGAAGAGAGAAAGGGGGAGCGGGCAAGACAGAGATGGAGAGAGAGAAAGGGGGAGAGGCTAAGACAGAGATGGAGAGAGAGAAAGGGGGAGAGGCTAAGACAGAGATGGAGAGAGTGACAGCGAAAGATTTACATGGAGAAAGAGAGAAGGGGATAATAAAGACAGATGGGGAAAGAGAGAGGGAGGGAGAGAGGGAGGGAGAGAGGGAGGGAGAGAGGGAGGGAGAGAGGGAGGGTGGGAGAGGTGAAGAGTTCTATGGTTATGCAATCCAATCCAATCACATGAGGAAGAGTCCGCTGTGCTGTGCTGTGCTGTGCTGTGCTGTGCTGGGACCCAGCAGGGACAGAGCAGAGATGAGCAGACGTTTAGATGTCTACTCAGTCTGCGTCAGTGCCTCCATGTGGAAGAAAGGGAAGAGAGAGGATGAAATGACGAAAGGACAAGAGACTGTGTGTGTGTGTGTGTTTATCTATCTCTTTCTCTCTCTCTCTTTCTTTCTCTCTCTCTCTCTTTGTGTGTGTGTGTAACAGTGCAACAAGATGTGTGTTTGTTTATAATTTAGAGTTAGGCTGAAAGTAACAAAATAGAATGCTGGATAATGAATGCCTAAAAAGAGATCAAACATTATTATGTGTGTGTGTGCGTGTGTGTGTGTGTGTGTGTGGTGTGTGTGTGTGTGTGTGTGTGTGTGTGTGTGTGTGTGTGTGTGTGAATGGAGAGCCGTGCAGACATGGAAGGGGAGAAGGTAGAAGGGAGGAGGGAGGGCTTGGAGGAGAGGAGTTAGAGAGAGAGAGAGAGAGAAGGGGGAGGAGGAAGAGAATTAGAGGGGAAAGTGGCAGCTTTACCTCTTTGAA